>NC_137266.1:1777908-2008635 GCF_053477335.1 Acartia tonsa
CAAATTATCGTCCTGAAAGGGTTAAAATATTTATTCAAATGTTAAATTTTAGTTTGATATCTGGACGCGTAGCCAGTATCAAATTATTTTAAAACTAAGTTTTCTTTGATTTACTATTTTAGAAATTTAAATTTTCTATTTTATGAATAGAAATTTAATACTTTAATATAATTCAAATAGCAACATGAAATAAAAGAAATGAATTTATTCTTCATAGAGTAAAATAATGGGTCTTATTGTTCTGGTCAATGAGAGTTTATTATGGATTATTGGACCACTATGAGTATTAAACACTTTACCATTGGGAGACTCGAGCTCATATATAGACGTTTATTTCCTAAATAGATCTGTCATGGATCTTGATGCAATAAAGCAAGCCATTTTATAAAAAATCTGTCGAAAAAAATTCATAAGGTAAAAACAGAAACAGTACTCCAAAGAAGATAAGGTATAGAATAGAATCCAGGTAGAAGATTTTGCCTGGCTAGCCTGAAATAAAATTGGAACATTTGAAAGACCAAAACGGCTATAAGGCTGTTAGTAAATAACATGATTTCAGTAATTATTCAGAAAAAATATTCAAAATAAATTCCTTTTGCAATAATTTACTAAAAGCCTTGTAGCCAAGCTTCTACCTTTCTCTTCCCTATTCACAATGGATTAAAAATGAATTTGATGTGCATTTTAAGCCTTAAAAAATTTAATCATGTAAGAAAATTTACAAAAAAATATTGGTCTCGGTATTTGTATTATGAAAAACTAGGTTGCGCTCTTATGTATGTTTTTAAACAGCTGATTTATACATGATAGCAACTACATCCATACATTTACTTGGGGGAGGGGGGAGGAAGGGGTTGTACCCAATAAGCTGACTCTTGAAAATTACAAATGTGGTCAATCGTACTTACCAAAATTAAAACAACATTATGTTTAGTGATTTTTCATCTTTGTCTAAACTGACCAAGCAGCTATTGCTGTCTTCACTTCAATAAGAGGTGTGTATCAGAGGTGTAAGCCTCAATTAGATAATTATATTCATGGGTCAAGAATTACCCTTTGATCATAGAGAAAGTTTCTAAATTGTTCTAAAGTCAAACATGTTACACTACATATAATTTAAATCATGAAGATCAAATAATTGTATAACAATATATATTAGATTTTGATACAAATTGAAGTTTTCTAATTTTGTCCAACTAGTCATTGTGATTTGTACTTTAGCCTTATTGTCTTTACTGCGCAAGTCAAAGATTCCTTCAAATTTCCCAGAAATTTTTAGGGTTTTCACTTCTATTCCTCCTTATTCTATGCAGTACTCACTCATATAGGTATAGAATAATATAATGACGTTCTTAGCTAAAATGACCAATTTTTCCAATATATTGTCTATTGATTATTATTTCATAAAAGTTTTTTCAATATAGGAGCTTTTAATATATGACAAACTTCTGAATGTGAAACATTGTATTTAAAAGCAAATTGTTTTAAATAATCTACAGTAAGCATGAAAAAGTATACTTGCAATAAATCTGAAATTAGGAAAAAAAAGTTCTCATCAATTCTTTTACCTTTTTATAAAGCAACTAATTAGTAGAGGCATACTTTACTTACAATTTAATATGTGCATTTGTCCAGTTGACCAGATTGATGAAGAAAAACTCAAGAATCTTGGATATCAAGACTATAAGAGTTTTCTCTTGGGAAAAGCAAACATGGGGACAAGTACAAATCTCAGTTTCTCAGAGATATTGGATCAAGCTTTGACATATTCACCTAATAATGACATGGAATTAAATTTTGTGTTTGATAAAACTGCTTACAACTTGTCCCAATTCAAGAGAAATTTCTATCACAGCCTTGGTTATTGCTGGGAAATATCAGACTACAAACCGGTAAACAAACTGATGATAACTTACAAGAAAAACAGCTTAAACATATCAGAATTTAGGGTGTTCCTGACAGACAAGTCAGTAGTCTCAATGCCTACTCCAGATTTATCAACTTATAGAGGAAATGATATATCACTTGAAAGAGGATAGATCTTATAACATTGAGCTATCAATAATATCTTCATTCAACCCTGTGAACCAAGATTTCTGCAAACACTATGCAGATTCTGAATTCCAAACTTGTGTTGATCACTACATAGTTAACCAAATGAATGATGGTCTGGCTGATTTTTTTGATTTGTAATCCACCATTTCTGACAAATACTAAAAAATGTTCTGATATGAATTGGAAAAATGGAAGCAACCTAACATTGTCTGAAAAATTGAAGAGGAGGTTTTTATTTGACTGGAGATTCCATGAATTAGAGGCCCTAGAAAGTTTTTCTGGTGAAGGCATATGCAAACCACCCTGTACATTACTTAGGTCAAATGTAAGAAAAGGCAAAAAAAGAGAAAACAATCAAGAAAACAAATTAACCTTAAAATTTGATGAAACTATCATCTACTCAAAGGCAGTATTTGTCTATGACTTCTCCAACTTTCTTGTAGACCTAGGAAGTGCTGTTGGTTTATGGTTTGGTATCTCAGTCTTAGGTATTTTAATTTATCATCAGTTTAATTTGCAATTAATTTGTAATGACATTTATGTCATAACTAAAGACATTGAAATAGGTTCCTTCTTCTTCTATGTCAGGTGCACAACATAATTAGTTATAGAATGTTGATATCTTGGGAAAGTTAAGAGTTACAGACAAAGGTCATGCTATCTAATGGTTGGTTGTTTGAAGTGCTTAACAATTTAATCATGTACTTCAAGAGCAAGATTTAATTGAGACATACACTATAAAAATGGGGGGCATACCATCCTTTCAATTACATAATAATGAAGCTAATACCTAGACTTCATAGTATTATCAAAACTTTTAATTATTTAGGTTTGACTGAACTGGGAATGTAGGTTGTCTCAGTTGGTAAGATTGCTTGGGTTAAAGTTAGATCATTTAGCAAGATTTGAATTATAGGTTTAATATTGTTTTATTTATTTGTAATTTGTGTTATGTTTACTCAATCTATTACTAATGAAAAATTTGTTTATACCTATCTAATTTTTATAATTAATTATCATAACAAAAAATTTTTGTTTAATATTATACTTTGCAATCAGTACAAATAAAACACTTTTTTTATTTACTACATTATCATTCCAATTGTTTACCCGAAAAAATATTATATAATTATTTGATTTTTTTATGCTTTATAAGGCTAATTTTAAACTACATAATATAATTTTTAGTAAACATTTTTTAGAAATAAAATTTATTGCTTTTATGAATATAGTTTTCACATTTCATATTTTCATATTTAATTCACATGTTTTTAGAGTAAAGTTTAAATATATTTAGGGTTAGTTTGTCCATTCATCTGTTATGGATAGCTCTTATCTTTAGTTTAGGCATCTTAGAATATTATAAAGTTTCATAGTTAGCACAATATTTCCAGTAACACTTTAGTTAGGATTTACCAAGCCCTGCAATTCTATATTTTCTGTACAGTCAGCAGGTTTATAATGATTATTATTCTTTATAATTCTTCTTAAAAAGTTTATTTATCATATTTGTATTTACCATTGAACTGTCTGATTTGTTAATCTGTACTTTCATGGATGTTGTCAACCATACTTTTAACAAGTATTGATTTGACAAACAAAATGTTTAACTTGTAGGTGGGTTGAGGTTAACCTTCTATTGTTAACAATTTTATTTATTAAAAGGCTTGTTTGTGGCCTTTAAATAAAATGACAGACTTTTTAAATTTGTACAAGGTACCAATTATTATTTAATTTATCAGGTAAAAGGAAATTTCTACTTACTAAATCAGATATAATTTTTTATATAAATATGTTTTTTTTTCATTAAAACTTTCAGCAGAGTTCTTAATAAACAAAAATAAATGAATATAGATCAAATGACATCAATCAATCTCACAAGTTTTAATCATACTTTTTTTTAATGAACACCCTTTATTTATATTGGTCTTTGTACATTTATTGGAATAAAGTTTTAAACGAGTACTAAGAAGTAAATTTTGTTATTGATTTTCATTAACTTGTAAAAATTAGTTTTAACCAGTTCTATTACACCCACAACCATTAAAAATAATTATGAAACAAGGAGGCCAATATACATAAGAAGTGAAGCATAAAAAATTCATGGATAAAGGATTTAAAAAGAATTTGTTAAAATCAAGAACATTGAAGAAAATCATGAAACCTATCTCACGTATGTAACATCAAAAAGCTACCTGTCCTTTCATCTTTGAAAGCAAAAATTTCTCAGAACAGGAAATTTAATTTTTATACTGAAATGTAAATCAAAATTGAAAATCAAACCAAGAACACCATAGACACTGTAGATTATAAAATATGGAAGTGGCTGAAAACCTGTCTAATAGCAGTCCAACTGCCATGGGTATTTAACACTTAATTATACCCCATATTAATGAGAATGTTGAAAAGAAGTTTTAGTCTTCTATCTATTGTAGGATCTGGGAAAATCATATTTCTGCCCAAATGTTCCAGACATACAGACATAAAGACAGACAGACATTTAGTATAATTTGTAATAATGTTCAAAATTAGCATTAATCCAATACATATTTTTCATTTTATTTTGATAAATATATTGTAAGTTTTATAAACCTCCTCACATTTTCAAATTATTTTAATAAAGAAAGTCAAACAAGCCCACTAAGTAAACAATTACCACATAGCTTCAAGGCCTTACATTATGTATTGCACAGTTACTAAAACTATTCTAACATGAACAGGTCAACAGTACTTAAAATAATTGTCCTTTTGTTATCCCTTACAATGTTTTCACTGCAAATGAAAGTTTCACTTGAGAATCTCACAAATCCCCCTATTGTGACAAGAGAAGAAAGATTATCTTTTTCAGATATTGATCCTCCACTCATTACAATCTGTCCACAAAACCAGATTGAAGAAGAAAGGCTCAAGAACCTGGGATATGAAAACTATGATTATCTCCTTAGTGGTATAGGCAATTTGGGGTCTGATGAAAATATTAGTTTCTTTGAGATTTATGATCGAGCTTTAACTTTCTCTCCTGAAAAAGATGTTGATTTGAAACTTGATGATGTTGTTACCACATACAACATGTCTAACTTTAAAAGAACATTCTATGTAAGTCTTGGTTATTGTTGGGAGATCTCAGACTACAATCTTAAAAAGAATTTGGAAATAACAAATTTTTTCTGGAGCAATATTAGCCAGTTTAAGGTATATGTAACAGACAAGTCCATGGTTTCAATTCCCACTATAGATTTATCTACTCATGTAGGAGATGATATCAAATTAGAAAAAGGAATGGTTAGGTCTTATTTCATTGAAATTTCAAGATTCTCATCTTACAATCCCAAAGACAAAGATTACTGCAAAAGTTATGTTGAAGAAGAATTCAAATCTTGTGTTGATGACCATGTTTCAAGCACTTTCTCTGACCAAAGTTTCAATAATTATTTGCTATGCAATCCAACTTTTTGGACAAATATAAATGGATGCTCTAACATGAAATGGATTGAACCTAAAAATCTGACTAGTGTGGAATTCTTAAAAAAATCATTAATAATTCATGCTGTTACTGGAATATTATTAGATACTGAAAGTTTTGTAGATGAAGGCGTATGTCAACCGCAGTGCACAGTTACTAGGTCAAATGTTAAAAACGGCAGAGTTAAATCTTCTAGAGACAACTACAAAGTTACCCTTAAATTTGACAAGACAATCATCTACTCCAAGGCAGAATTTGGATACAACTTCTCCAACTTTCTTGTAGACCTAGGCAGTGCTGTTGGATTATGGTTTGGAATCTCTGTATTTGGTAATTTATTATCCCATTGATATAAAACAATTATAATACTGTAAAAAGAATTCATAACAAACTAATCTAATCTAATCTTTTTTTAGGGTTGACTGATCTTGGTATGCAATTGTTCACAGTCAGCAAAGAAACTTGGAGAAAAGTGAAATCTTTGAGCAAGATTTAGGGTCTAAAATCCAGTAATATTACAAAAAAAAATTACTTTCTACCCAATAATAATATCTTATTCCTTTCTTCAAGTCAGGATTAATAATATTAATTTGTTGAAAATTATGTACTTTTAGAAAATTTTTATTAATACAAATTATATTTGAAAAAACCCTTTCTGTGGTTATTATATCAATCACATCCTTCATTTGTTTGAAAATCTCAGCCCCCCTCCCCTCTGACCTTTTTTTTATCAAACTTACTCTTAAAGATTAAAATTGAATGCTATTAAAATATAGTAATTTTACTTTTGATTTCAACTTAAGCCCATATTGTCTAAAAATCTAAAGCAAATTAAAATATATTATGAAATTTAATGATTGATAGAATCATCAACTTCAATTTTTATTATATTGATATTAGATGACAAAATTGTATTGCTTATGTACTAGATGTAATTGCTATTTTTTTGTATTTCTTGAGGTTTTTGATGTATATTTTGGTCAATGCACTTTTATTCAATAAAGCACTTTTTTATACTTTTGTATTAAATTTACGGTATTATACTCTTAGAATTTTTTTTCCAATTTTAAAAATTTGAGTATTCCCTCCCGCCCCAACAACGAACAACTCTGTTCGCAGCGCTCGTCTGCCTAGCCACAGCGCTCGGTCCCCTTGCCTGCCTTGCCACAGCGCCCGGCCCCCTTGCCTGCCTAGCCGCAGCGCTCGGCTCCCTAGCCTATAACCTAACCTTACCTAAACTAAAATAGTTGTTCGTTTTCGGGGGGGGGGGGGGGTTTACTCAAATTTTCAAAACGCCAAATTTACTGCAAAATTAATTAAAGGAACATTTTAAATAATTACAATAACATAAAAAGATAAAAGTGAAATTTAATTATCAACTTGATTTAAGTTAACAAAGTCAAAATAAAAAACAAATATATATATATATATATACAATATTATATAAAAGACTAATAAAGTGAATAATACACAATTATAAAAAAAATAGAAAAAGTATCTTACCTCTATTTCTACTACCTCAATTATCCTAGCTATAACATGATAACTCAATTAACCCTGTGGTCTTTGGGTTGATTAAAAAGGTTTTAATGCATCAAAAAAAGTCTTTATGTCTTATCATGAAACACTTTAATCTAATATGAGGCTTTATATATTGCCTAAAATAAACAAAATTATTAACAAACTTTTAAAAAATTATTATGAATTTATACGTAAAATAATAAGTAAAATCAAAAAAAAATTTAAATTATGTTTAAAAGTTTATATTTAAACCCTGTTCAATTGACTAAGTTTCATGGTTTAAAATGGTAATTCTTTTTCAGTAGGGGTTAGTTGCAGGAAATTTTCGAGCATTTTATATGTTTCATCTCGGATTTGTTTATGTTTATTTATCATGTTACATTTATATAGGGATATAAACGATTTATTAAATCTAGTCACTGGTAGACCGAAAGAGATTTTTGCCCAGTTCACAAACAACTTTTAGAGGTCTACCGATTTATTCTGTAGGTCATCCTAAACAAGTGCAACTAACAAATGCCTTTATAAAAACGGCCAACCTAAAGCTTCTTTAGGTAGACCTAAAATTTGCATAGGTCGACCTATGTCTTTTGTAAAATAGTTTTTTGTAAAAAAGCTTCTCTGTTAGATTAACGTATTTATTTTTGTTTGGATCTTACACCAAATCATCATGTAATCTAAAAAAGTGAAACTTGTAGCTTCCTTAGATAACAATAATATAAACCACCCCGTTAACCCAATCTCAATCACTCCTATTAGATGAAATAACTGACCAATAAACGATAGCTAGCAACGTAAATTTACGAAAATTTCCCCCCCTGTCATAATATCCATGTATATTCTACATCCATTTTTAGATTAGATTTCATCCAGGGTTAAAAATTCTAAAAATTTCCCTGCAACTTTTTTGAGTGATAACATTTGTAAATTAAAGATTAGTTATGGGAGCAATCTTTGTGACCTATTTCCCAGGCATCTAAAGGGATAAGACAATTGCTGATAATTCCCAATGATGATGCACAAAATTACTCCTTCTGTCTCTTAAAGTTATTGGTTGAAACGTTTGTACACTCAATGGAACAACCAATTAAAATTCGAAAAAAGTCCCCTAAGTTGATAGGCCAACGAATAAGAAAACGTTATTATAAACTTTGGGGACTACCCCCCTGCCTCTTTCTCAAACTAATTCTGGAAGAAAAGTTACTATATAAGTCACTTTGTCTGTATGCACTGCACGTAGTAGTTTGCGGCTGTTCAAAATGAAATAAAATTTATAAATTAAAGATTAGTTATGGGAGCATTCTTTGTGACCTTATTCACATGGATATGAAAGGATAAGACAATGGCCAAGAAATTGATGTACATCCCCATTAATGATACACAAAATTACCTCTACTGCACATAACATTTTGTAGTTAAAAATTTGGACACACCAACCAAAATTCGAAAAAAGTATCAATGGTTGATGAGTCAACAATAAGAAACCTTTATTATAATTTTTTGAGGACTAGTATAATGTACAGCCTAATATCTCCTCCCTCCCTGCCTTTTTCACAAATTCTTTAAGAAAAGTTACTTTATAAGTCTGTCCACACGTAGTATTTGCTGGTAGGGAGGGAGGAGACATTGGGCTGTTTATTACACTAGTCCCCAAAGTTTTCCTATTCCTTATTCGTTGTCACAAAACTTTAGGGACTTTTATTTGGTAAGTTCATTAAGATGATTGTTCAAACATTTCAACCACTTATTGTAATTTATAGAAGGGGTAATTTTTAGTATCATTATTGGGGATGTATATAAAAAAATCAACCATTGTCTTATCCCTTTAGATCCCTGAAATACATAGATAGATATATAATAAAAATTTCAAAGAAACCTATTATGGTATTTGCAAAGCAGAAATGGTCATACAAATGACATCTAAATAATATATTAGTTTCCATACAAGCAAAGCAATATTTATATGTAAATAAACAAGGATGACAACATTAATAAAATTCAAAGCACCAAATTTTTAAAAAACATTTGTAGTAGTTCCAGGGCTCTTTAGGGATAAGACAATAGATGATAAAAAGGTCCAAAAAAAAACTATTCTATAGATTAAAATTATTAATTGAAAATATTGATCAATAAACGCAGTTTGCAATCTATTAATGTAGAAAGGCTTAGTTATAAAAATGTAAAAAACACTGGTGGTAAATTTGATTATATTCATTTGAAATGTATAGATGCGCGGCTGCTGAGCCTTGGCTGAACATAATAAGTCAAAGAGACCATTATGCCAAGTTATTTATGGCATTTGTCAAGTACTATAAACTCAACATGATATCTACATATGACTTCCCAGGGATCTAGGGGATATGTTTATTGGTTGAAAAGTTTGAATATTTGTCAAGTACTTGTAAACTCAACATGATATCTACATATGACTACAGGGACTAGGGGATATGTTTATTGGTTGAAAAGTTTGAATATTTGTCAAGTACTATAAACTCAACATGGTATCTACATATGACTACAGGGACTAGGGGATATGTTTATTGGTTGAAAAGTTTGAATATTTGTCAAGTACTTGTAAACTCAACATGATATATACATATGACTACAGGGACTAGAGGATATGTTTATTGGTTGAAAAGTTTGAACATTTGTCAAGTACTTGTAAACTCAACATGATATATACATATGACTACAGGGACTAGGGGATATGTTTATTGGTTGAAAAGTTTGAACATTTGTCAAGTACTTGTAAACTCAACATGATATCTACATATGACTATCAGGGACAGGGGATATGTTTATTGGTTGAAAAGTTTGAACATTTGTCAAGTACTTGTAAACTCAACATGATATCTACATATGACTTCCCAGGGACTAGGGGATATGTTTATTGGTTGAAAAGTTTCAACCTTTGTCAAGTACTTGTAAACTCTACATGATATCTACATATGCTTCCCAGGGTCTAGAGGATAAGTTTATTGGTTGAAAAGTTAAAACAGCTATTTATAACTTGTGGCCGCATGTCCTATGAATCTTCAAAGATTATTGGTTGAAAAATTCGGACCTTATAAAAAAACAAAACAAATCTCACTTCAATAAAAGCCAAAGAATTAGAAAATGTGGGTGCTTGTATTATTTACAGTCCAATGTACCCTCCCTCTCTGGTCTGGCCAATCCATACTTTCTTTGTTAGAGTGAATTGACTACGTCTTCTTGGTTAACAAAGTACACCAATCACTTGAAACTTTTGGTTTCCCAATTACCACACAACTTTCAGTGGATATGGTATGCAATATTTCTAATTTATTATTATATTTACTAAATTTATGTCACAAGTTCTCATTGTAAGTTTATGCTGCGCTTTTTATTAACATTTGCCAATCCTATATCCCTATATTAGGATAGATAGATATATATTAAAGGACATGACATTAAGATAGATAGACAATGAAAAACACCTAGGCAGATAGATAGGTTTAGAAGATAGATATTTATAATATTTGTACTAAAGCTCTCCATGATATCTCTAAAATAGATAGATAGAAATAAATGACACATAGATAAATAGATATAAATGTCACCTAGATAGATAGATATATATATTTATTATATTTGTCAAGTACTAAAGCTACCCATGATATCTCTAAAATAGATAGATAGAAATAAATGACATATAATAGATATACACTGAATGACACATAGACAGATAGATAGATATTTATTGTATTTGTCAAGTACTAAAGCTCCCCATGATATCTCTAAAATAGATAAATAGATAGATAGTTGGATATAGAATGACACACAGATAGGTAGATAGATATACACTGAATGACACATAGACAGATAGATAGATATTTATTATATTTGTCAAGTACTAAAGCTCTCCATGATATCTCTAAAATAGATAAATAGATAGATAGTTAGATAAAATGACAAATAGATAAATAGATATAGAATGACACATAGATAGATAGATATTTATGATATTTGTCAAGTACTAAAGCTCCCCATGATATCTCTAAAATGATCCTTACATATAATAGAATATGCAGGATGGCCTAAAAAAATATAGAAAAAACAAACAAAAAATAAGCTTGGACGTCATTAATCATATATTAGCGGTTGCGCCCTTAGAAGATTTTAGGAACACTTAAGGGAGAAGTTGGGGGGGGGGGGGGGTCGAAGTTTTACTTTTTATATGGGGGAAGTTTTTTTCTAGGGCGGATTTACCTAGAAGGGTGGAGGAACCCTGCCCCCAAACCTTTATAAACCAGGAAGAACCATATCGGTACAGCGATTAGCGAGATCCTTCAAAACCCTAAGTTATCTACAAAACATAGCTTAAAACCATCCCACGACCTATAAGAAGCTTCACTGTATATGAGAACCATGTTAGTTCAGACAAAAAAAAATCTTACTACTTTATATAATAGGATTGAGTACGTTTTTTCTGACTCACCCTGTAGATAGATTAATCCTCCAAGCTAAAGACATAAACATGCAGATGACACTAATATCATTTTCGTGGAGAATTCATATGATGAGTTATAAGCAGCAGTGAGGGAGGGGAAAATATACTGTTTATTACACTAGTCCCCAAAGTTTTTTCTGACTCACCCTGTAGATAGATGAATCCTTTTAGCTAAAGACATAAAAAAGCAGATGACACTAATATCATTTTCATGAAGAATTCATATGATGAGTTATAAGCAGCAGTGAGAGAGGGGAAAATATACTGTTTATTACACTAGTCCCCAAAGTTTTTCCTGACTCACCCTGTAGATAGATGAATCCTTCTTGCTAAAGACATAAATAGGCAGATGACACTAATATCATTTTCGTGAAGAATTCATATGAGTTGTAAGCAGCAGTGAGGGAGGGGAAAATATACTGTTTATTACACTAGTCCCCAAAGTTTTTTCTGACTCACCCTGTAGATAGATGAATCCTTTT
The DNA here is from genome assembly GCF_053477335.1 of Acartia tonsa. Lineage (NCBI taxonomy): Eukaryota > Metazoa > Arthropoda > Copepoda > Calanoida > Acartiidae > Acartia > Acartia tonsa. Next base: position 1,789,901 of record NC_137266.1, read on the forward strand.
AGCTAAAGACATAAAAAAGCAGATGACACTAATATCATTTTCATGAAGAATTCATATGATGAGTTATAAGCAGCAGTGAGAGAGGGGAAAATATACTGTTTATTACACTAGTCCCCAAAGTTTTTCCTGACTCACCCTGTAGATAGATGAATCCTTCTTGCTAAAGACATAAATAGGCAGATGACACTAATATCATTTTCGTGAAGAATTCATATGAGTTGTAAGCAGCAGTGAGGGAGGGGAAAATATACTGTTTATTACACTAGTCACCAAAGTTTTTCCTGACTCACCCTGTAGATAGATGAATCCTACTAGCTAAAGACATAAACAGGCAGATGACACTAATATCATTTTCCTGGAGAATTCATATGGGGGTAATAAGTGGGGACCTAAGGGATAAGACAATGGACGATAAATTGATATGGGCAGCAGGATGGGGACAATAGGCTGTGTATTACACTAGTCACCAAACCATTCTATGACTTATTTAAAGCTTTCTTACAAAGGAAAACTCAAGTAGTTAATGAAATCAGACTAGTTGCTGCGCCCCTTTATCTAGAGGCTGTGCATTTGCAAATAGCCTAAAACTATACCAAATCAAGCATCTAAAATAAAATAGCTTAAAACAATCCAGTGACTTATCAAAAGCTTCCTTGAAAAGTTATTAAAATTTAATGCTTCTAATCAGACTATTTTCTCCGTCCCTTACATCTAAAGGCTGTGTATGCACAAATAGCTTAAAACCATCCCAAGTCAAGAATCTAAAAATAATTAAAAAAAAAAAGATGGCATATAGACAGCTTTCCGCATATATTAAAATGTAATGAGAGTGAGGTGTTGGCATTTATGAAATTTACAGTTCAAATAGTACATGGTATAGGACCCCTCCTTGTAGGTCAGCCTGTTTGGCAGATTTGTATGCATATTTAGATCCTCTGATAACAACAAATTGTTGTCTACCTCTAAGGTATTCACATAAAAACATTACATGTACTCATTCAAGTCTGGTGCATAAATATTATGCAGTAGAACTTCATTGTTTACAGTGTCAAAAGCTATTGAAAGATAAATGGCAACTGACACTGTTCTGAAAACTGGTTTCTTATTGTTTAGGCTGTTGATTAAGGGTTTAATACTCTGTAAGGCAGTGGTGGTGAACCTGCCTGTGTGAAAGCCATAATGTTGATCTGCAAGTTTAACAACATCATTCAGGTAGGGACAAATCATGCAGGCAGGAAAAAGAAGTGAGACAGGGCAGTAGCTGGAACCCTAATTGTCAAGTTTCTCTTGTTTCAGCAATGAAATAATTTTACCAGTCCTCTATATGCTTGGTATCTAAAAGTGATTTACTTTGTACATTGTACAAAATCATTGCTGATTCTGATTTGTTTAAACTTTTTTGGTTAAACCTCAGAGGATCCTTTTATCACTTCCAGGATCTATGTTTTACCTACAAATCTTAAAATAGTCAATTGAGGTTATTGATCTTGTTACAGCTATCGTCTATTATACTTTTTTTGCATGAATTTAGAATAACTAAGCTGGAAATGTGAGAATATTGTGTTTTTTGGGGGGAAAAACTATGAAAATATAGGTAAAAAAGTAAGTTTCAAAAAAATCCATAAAAATGATCAGCTGTGATTTAATGAAAGTTATGAGCTGAACCGTCATACACACCCGGTCATAGAAATATAGGTCTTGTCATACGTAACTCAAAAAAACCTGTTTCCTATCCAGGACACCGGTGAAGTTTCATATAGGACCTGGTATGGTTTTAGGCCATTTAAACCTTTGTATGGTATTAGGCTATTTTTGCCACCATACAAGCTTTTTTATCCTTAGATTTCTATACCAACTGAACCGATTGAGTTCTCAATTTCAGGAAAGCTTCACATGATTTAATCGAAAATGGTTTTAAGCTATTTTGTAGGGGCACATCTCAGAGAGAGAGGGGACAATGGGATGTTTATTACACTGGTCCCCAAAATTTTATAATAACATCTGCTTATTCAATAGCTTAACAACTTTTGTTACTGAATTTAAGCTTTGAAGTTGAGTGTTCAAGCATTTCAACCACTAATTTAAATCTACAAAAGTGGTACTTTTGTGAATCATCATTGGGTAAGTACATCCAATTGTAGGCCATTGGCTTGAAGCATTTGAACCACTTATTTTAATCTACAAAAGGGGTATTTTTGTATATCATCATTGGAAATGTACATCCGATTATAGGCCATTGACATATCCCATTCGAACTATGAACGGCACATCTGTTAGTTATAGCGATAAATGAGGCAGATTTGACTCTACCTCTACATAAAAATAACTTTAGTCTTGTGTAACCTTGTAAAATAAGACCATCACATGGATATATTTAAAATGTTCTTTTTTCTAGTCATTACTTGCAAAAAAATAACAATTTTTTGGGCTAAGAATGATAAATTAAAAATATTCAACTAACTTTTAACATTATTATTTAATAATTATATTACTATCTTTCAAAATGTATTAATAAGTTGTTTTTAAAAATGTTTTTGAGACACCTAGCGGCAAAAAACTGTACTATATAAAATACAAATTTTAGACAACTAATTGTTAATTTGTATTTAATGGGACAAAATCTTATCTAAATTAAATGTTATCATCCCATCCCACTCCCCCTCATGTAGGGGAGGAGTAGTACCCTCAACCCCCCCCCCCTCACTACAGAAAGATTTAATCATTGGGGGTTAATTAACAAACTGGAATTTTAAAATCATCTTATTTTGCTGTTTTCTAGAATTACGGTCGATTTGTTTTTCGTTGGATAAATAGATAGATAGACAGACAGACAGACAGACAGACAGACAGACAGACAGACAGACAGACAGACAGACAGACAGACAGACAGACAGACAGACAAACAGACAGACAGACAGACAAACAGACAAACAGACAAACAGACAAACAGACAGACAGACAGACAGACAGACAGACAGACAGAGAGATAGTTAGATAGATAGATAGATAGATAGATAGATAGATAGATAGATAGATAGATAGATAGATAGATAGATAGATAGATAGATAGATAGATAGATAAATAGATAGATAGATAGATAGATAGATAGATTGGACTGTTTATTACACCCGTCCGTAAGGTTTTATAATAACGTTTTCTTATTTATTGACAAAACTACTTTGGGGACTTTTATTACATTTTGATTGACTGGTTTATTCAGTTGATTGCACAAACGTTTCAAGTTATTGTAATATACAGAAGGGGTAACTTTGTGTATCATCATTTGGGATCTACAGCAATTTATCAGCCATTGTCTTATCCCTTAAGATTTCTGCTTATTTTTTTACTGTTTTAAAGATACATTTTTTTGCATAAGGCAGACAACATGCAAATATTTTAACCAATAATTGAGTTATCACATACAGATTAGTGTCAGGAATCTAAAGGGATAAGACAATGGATAATCAATCAATGTTTATTCCCAATGTTGATATACAAAATTAATCCTAAACTAAATGTACCCAAAGTTTTTAAGCAAAAATAAATCAGAGAACATGATTTAAAACATTGGGTACCAGTATAATTTACAGTCCAATGTCCCCATTCTCCCTGCGATTAGTTCATAAACCCTACTCTGACAACATCTAGATGTTTAGATAATATTAACAGTAACATGATGCAGGGATCTAAAGGGATAAGACAATGGCCGACAAATCGGTGTACAATGTACATCCCCAATATGATGATTCATATTTTTTTCAAAAGTTAACTTCCCCCTCTTTTACATACTGTTACAGTAATGTAACATCATTTAAATAATTTTAATTAAAAAACTAATATTGTTCTAGTTTTTGTAGAATATTGAATTTAGATATAAAAATACACATTTTTACTTGATAAGTTCTTTTATTTGTCCAAGTAAATCTTAAAATCCAAGGAGCGAAGTTTAAGAACCTTAAACAAATTAAAGGTTTTGTGATTTTTTATATTAAATGTAGATGAGTTCATATTTGGTTTCATAATTTAAATTTTTTCTGGTTGTTTATGAGCATTTTTAAATTTTTGTGATACCTAACCGACTTTAACCGGAAACCACGACCGACACAGACCATATATTCTTATAAAATCAACTCTTGCTGACTTATAATTACTAAATTAAGTTATACATATTGTTATTTACTAAACATTCTCTATATGTGTTATCTGATCATTAGCTGTTTATTACATTAGTCCCCAAAGTTTTAAATAAAGTTTTTTTTATTCGTTGGTTTAAACTTTGGGGACTTTGGTTGGTTTTTTAAGTTGAGTGTCCAAACATTTCGACCACTAATTTGAATCTACAGGAGGAAAAATTTTGTGTGTAATCATTGGGTATATACAATGTACATCATTTAATAGGCCATTGTCTAATCCTTTTAGATCCCGGAGTTTTTATACTAAAACTGCTACTGAAATTTAGAACATTTGCGTGAATAATTAATTAAGTTAAACATATTGTTATTTACTAAACATTCTCATATGCTTTATCTGATTACATTTGTAGGAATAAGTTCTATGAAATAAATATAATAAAATATCTATGTATAATAAATGAATAACTTAAACCATATTGGTCCAGCACATATCAAGTACAAACACAAAGACAGACAAAAGGACATCCTGTTACTTTTGTAAATTATTATTGCTAAAATATTTACGTGTCTGTGGCAACTAAATAACAAATTGTTAAATGTTTTCTATCAACAAAAAAATTTACAAAAGGTGCAGTACGTCAATTTATTTCGTCCATTGTCTTATCCTTAAGATCCCTGTGTTCAATAACCACTATTATTGCTAAAATATGTACGTGTCTGTGGAAATCTAAATAACAAATTGACCCATAAGATCACTGTGACATATCAAGATCTTTGCAATTATCAGGGATCTTAAGGGATAAGACAATGGAAGATAATAAACATCCCCAATTACCCCTTTTGTAGATTAAAATTATTGGTTGAAAAGTTTGGGCAGTATTAGTTTGGGTAGTACTTTGGGTACCAGTGTAATTTACGGTCCATTGTTCCCTCCCTCCCAGCAATAACTGAAGATATACGATAACCAATAACCAAATGGCTACCAAACTATTTCAAATAATCAAGGATCCTAAGGGATAAGACAATGAATTATAAATTGATGTACACTCCCAATTTTGATTATAGATTACTATACTGTTTATACCCAAGAAGAAAGGGGACATTAAGTTATTTATTACACTAGTCCCCAAATTTTTGTAATCACATTTTCTTATTCTTTATTGAAATTTGAAGGGTTGGTCCATTAAGTTCAATGTACAAACGTTTCTACCACCAATGTCTTATATAGGAGAAATAATAGAGGTAATTTGGTGTATCATCATTAGAGATGTATCAATTTTTCAGCCTTTTTGTCCTATCCCTTTAGATCCCTGGTTTATACAACTCAATCAAGATTTAAATAAAGTCCTCAAAGTATTTAAGCCAACAACTTAGAGGAAGTATTTTTAAAACTTTGGGTACTTTTTACTTCCTCTGCCCTGGATATGTGATCATGCGATAACCAACTGTTATTGTTATTTGTTATTCCATTATTATAAAGTTTGGGACAAACTTAAATCTTTATTTGGTTATACCAGGGAGGGAGGGGACATTGAGCTGTTTATAACACTAGTCTCCAAAGTCTTATAATAATAATTTCTTGTTTGTTGGATTAACTACTTTGGGGACTTTCATTGACTTTTGATTGGTTGGTTAAATTGAGTTTCCAAACGTTTCAACCACAAATTGTAATCTTCAGAAGCAGAAATTTTGTGTATCATTAGGGGATGTACATCTCTTATCGGCCATTTTCTTTTTACTTTACATCCCTGTTGATTTTGTCAAACTACTGTCAACCTAATATGGGTGTCTTGTAATTTATTAAGTATCATATAAGTAAATATACATAATAATATGTAAATTTTTATAAGTTTTTGGTTTTGGGATAGGCAAATATAGTCAGGGATCTAAAGGGATAAGACAATGGCCCATTAATTTAGGTGCATCCACAATGAAATTCAAAAAATTACCACTTCTGTAGATTTAAATTAGTAGTTAAAATGTTTAGACACTCAAATTAAAAAAAAATTCAATAAAAGTCCCCAAAGTTGTTAACCCAACAAATTAAAAATATATTAATTGTCATATAAGTAAATATAAATAAAAATATGTAAATTTTCATTGTATATGGTTTGAAAAATATGGTTTTTGGGATGGGTAAATAGAAGATAATAATTATACAAACAGACAAAATTTTATTAATTTACTATAATTAAGTGATACTCACAGCTGACTAAACTATCAATATACCCCTAACCACCCCCTTTACCCCCTTCCTTTCCATTTATTGAACTGACCAATGAAATAGGTCGAAATTAGCAACATAAATTGACAAAACAATTTTCACTATTAATATATCCCCCAAAAATATGCAATGCAATAAACTTATCATGCTTAATTATCCAATAAATCATCATTACAAAACCAAAAGTAAAAAGATAATTACTACTAGTTTGGGACCAACCATTTACAATTCAATAACAGTTCCCAAATTTGTGGAGCCTACATATCATGATACAATGGGTACCAGTGTAATAAACTGTCCAATGTCCCCTCCTTCCCTAATAATAACTAAGAATGTATAACTACAGATCAATGAAAGAGGTAAACATTTCATTCACATTTGTTTCGGATATGTTTCTTGAAAACCACAGAATGAGCAAAGATCTTTACGAGTGTTGGAATTAAATAAGAAGAATATATCTTAAACTGCTAAAATATAGGATGCTGTTTAAGGACAAGTCTACATTTTTGGACTTGATTATAGGGATACTTCGCTCATTTCAGTTTACCTTGTTGTAAAAGGAATCATTATGCTAAAAATCAGATGAATAGGAAAATTATATCATACATACATTTGTTGTCAATAGTAAAAATTTAACATGTTTAAAATGAACTTTCTAACAATTACAGAATTGCAACGCTTTCTAAATTCTACCTTCTTTTATAGGAATCATCACTAAAGTAGTATAAATTTATTGAATCATCCATCATGCAGAGTTTGAAATCAGTAGGACAATTTTAATATGTTCAAATTTCATGTAAAGAGCTAACTGTTCCAGACGATTGGACCGACCCTAATGAAAAGATCTTAATTTTCAAAAACCATGAAAATTTGTTGTATTAGACATTATACTCCGACATATTGACACTTGGCAAAAGATTAGAAAATGCAGCAATTGTTATTCATATTAAACAGGGAAATATATACTGAAAATAAAAACAAAAGACATCATATAACCTTTAATAAAAAGTAGTATTTTTTGTGTGTGAAACTTAAGATGAAGAAAATTTTGGAACGTGGGGTGGTACCATCCTCCAAAATAGCTATAAAGCTTCAGAGGAACTACACTGAATAGAAGAACAATATCGGTTCAACGGTTAGCGAGATCCTTTGGTACAAACAGACAAACAATAACAGAGCATTGACAGAGCATTGAAAAGAGTAGCTTCGCTTCTAGAAATTAACCCTAGCCAATATCAGGGATGGAGGGGACACTGGGCTGTTTATAACACTAGTCCCAAAAGTTTTGTAATCACATTTTCTTATACGTGGGCTTAATTATATTTTGATTGGTCATATAATATGAGTGTCCAAACGTTTCTCCCATTAATTGTAACCACCAGAAGCGATACTTCTGTGTATTATTATAGTTGATGCATTTTTATGTTTTGGCTATTGTATTATGCCTTCAGATTCCTGAGCAAATACGCATGGAGCATATGCATTAATTATAATTAACCCTGTATGTTTGGGCAAGTGTTAGTGTGATGGATAGATGTATAGATAGATGGACATTTTCAGCTGCTTAAAAGATCAGGGATCTAAAGGGATAAGACAATGGCTGATAATTTGTTTTACATCCCCAATGAGGACACACTAAATTCTCCTTCTGTAGATTAAAATTAGTGATTGTAACGTTTAGACACTTTACTTAATCAACAAAAAAATCAAAATACATTACAAGTCCCCAAGTTCTTAAACCAACGGATAAGAAAACATTATTATTAACCTTTGGGGACTAGTGTAATACACAGCCCAATATCCCCGCCCTCCCTGGACATCGGACACTTAAAACTGTCTCAATAAGGAAGTCATGCTGCTTAAAATATCTGCATATTTATGAAAACACTAAAAGATTATTTTTCCCCTATCCCAACCCTTTCGCAGTAGTTTATAATTTGTTTATAGAGATAGACAGATAAAAATTCCCCACCATATCTATATCTATACAAACAGATTGCCTATTCAGGGGTAAATATCACTGATCTAAAGGGATAAGACAATAGCCAATAACTTCATTTAAATCCCCAATGATGATAAACAAAAATACCCCATCTGTACAGGGTGTTTCAATAGAAACGTTATTTTTAATTTTTTAATTATGCATAGAAAATAAAACAATTATATAAAATGCTTTATATATTTAGAAAACCTATTCTGGGACATTTATGTTTCAAAAATTTAAAATTGATTTTTTCAACAAATTATGCCTTAAAAACCGGTTTTTCTAAAGACCTTATTTTTGAAGATTTATGGATTTATAGGTTGTGGAAAAAAGGCACTTATTTTTAAAATTCAAATTGCGCGGCTTGTATTAATAGTAGAAAAACGTTATGCATACCGTTAGAATCATCATAAGCTCTAGTTTTTGGATATGTAAGTAAAATTCCTATGCTTCATATAGCATAGGAGCTAGGTGGTAAAATGTTCCAACTTACTTAAAACTTTTCAACATTTCTCACATTTTTTAACGTAGCTCCTAAACTACAAATAGCACAAAAATAGTATTTATATATCCAAAAACTAGAGCTTATGACGATTCTAACCATATGCATAACGTTTTTCTACTATTAATACAAGCCGCGCAATTTGAATTTTAAAAATGTGTACCTTTTTTCCACAACCTATAAATCCATAAATCTTCAAAAATAAGGCCCTTAGAAAAACCGGTTTTTAAGACATAATTTGTTGAAAAAATCAATTTTAAATTTTTGAAACATAAATGTCCCAGAATAGGTTTTCTAAATATATAAAGCATTTTATATAATTGTTTTATTTTCTATGCATAATTAAGAAATTAAAAATAACGTTTCTATTGAAACACCCTGTAGATTAAAATTAATGGTTGCAACGTTTGAACAGTCAACTTAATAAATCAACCAATTAAAATTCACTAAAGTCCCCAAAGTTGTTGAGCCAACGAATAAGAAAATGTTATTATAAAACTTTGGGGACTGTCACATCTCTCTCTGCTATACATTACTTTGGGTACTTTTAAATGGAATGGATATTTACCCCTGGTTAGATTAATACTGATGTCAATCTTGAAATGTTATGAATATTTAGCCCTGGTTAGATTAATAATGATGTCAATCTTGAAAGTTTTCACAGCTTATCCATTACAAATTAACAAATCTATCTACCTATCTCTTCCTTTTTATCTATCTATTTCATTCTGTTTCTCTCTCTCTTTTTCTCTCTCCCTCTATATAAATATCTCCCTCCTATCTCTCTCGTAATATATCTACCTATCACTCCTTTTTTTTCTCCATATGTCTCTTTCTCTCTCTTTCGCTCTGTCTCTCTCTTTCTCCCTCTCTCTCTTAATTTCTCTCTCGTTATAAATGTGTCTCTTTCTCACTAACTATCAATCTATTCTCTCTCTCTCTCTCTCTCTCTCTCTCTCTCTCTCTCTCTCTCTCTCTCTCTGTCTCTCTTTCTCTATTTCTTAACTCTTTTTATTTACAGATGAAATGAATATGTTTATTTATAATGCACATCTGTAAGTTAAGTTCCATAATCTATTCTATGTTATATCAACACTCAGGGATCTCAAGGGATAAGACAATGGCCGATAAATTGATGCAACATTGCACATCCCCATTGTTGATACACAAAATTAATCATTCTGTAAATAAAAATAAGTGACTGAAACGTTTGAACACTCAACTTAATAAACCAACCAGTTAAATTTGATGAAGTCCCCAAAGCTAACAAATAATAAAATGCTATTATAAAACTTTGGGGACTGGAGTAATAAACAGCCCATTGTGACATCTCTCAACTGTATTTGTATATCAACACTGCACTGGTGATTAAAAAATATGAATATCTAAAAATCATTGAAGGATAGGGGTTATTTTATTGTTATTTGCAACTCTTCATAATGAATCTACTAGAAAAATAAACTTAAGTTTGGTATGATCAAACATATTTTAATATATTAAAAGATTAATTAATTTGAAATATAGGTAACTTCTAAATTACAATTGCTTACCAAATGTCCAATGGCCCCTGAATCACGTGCTAGACATTTTGTCAACAAATTAACATATCCCCGCCACTGAAAGTGTTAGATTTGTCACACACTCAGGAAGAGATTTCCCCAAGTTTTGAATTAACGTTTTATTCGTTGGCTTTAATTAAATTTGTATTGGTTGGTCCATTAAATGTTCAAGCGTTTCAACTACTATTTAAAATCATTAAAATAATATATAAATCTATTTTGCAATCTACAGAATATTTGTAAATGTAAAATTAAGGTGGATAATTATTCATAATTATGATGTAACCTTATCAGACACGTACTTTCATTTGTTCTAAATGTAAATCTACTGTAAATGGTAATTTTTTTTTCATCATTGGGGATATACATCTTTTTACTCCATTATCTAAGAATAATATTAAATGTATATATAAAGTTTTTACCGAATATACAAGAACTTTATTTTTACTGCTATAAAATTGTGAGGTAAGTTTTGTGATTTTATCATGCAAATATATGAATAGAAGATAGAGAATGCTTAATATGAACATAATCAAATTTAACAACATTATACCCAATTTGCCTAGAAATTATTTTAGATATTATGATTTTTCATTTCAACATCCGCGGAAAGCTGTTTATAATACGTTGCTATAAAAATTCAAGATTATTGAACTAATAAATTTTGCAATCTCCTAAATTTAAAATTTACATGTGATACAGATGTAAATATCTACAATTTTACAGGGATCTAAAGAGGTAAGACAATATCCAATAAATCAATGTACATCCCCATTGATGAATCACAAAATTATCCCTTATGCAGACAACAATTACTTGTTGAAACGTTTTGACACAGTAACCAACCAATCAATATTAGTCAAAAAAAAACTGCAAGTGTTGCAAAAATAGAGAAAACAAAAAAGTTAAAACTTAATAAATGAACTAGAAATAGCATAAATATGCTTATTATTAAGCTTTACTGATTTTTATAAAACTGATTATTGAACTATTACTTGTTTTTTAAAAAGAATATAAGGCAAATAAGCTTTTTATCCAATTATATAAAGTATTAAGGTTTTGGTTGTTTCATTGGATGATTTTAGGCAATTTTCTTTCCCAAACTCTACACCGTTAAATACAGAAAATACAAGTTGAATTATTTGATAACTTTTTGTGTATAATAGCGCAAATCTGCATAATCCCTAGTTTAAAATTGATGATATGTTTATTATTAACACTTTTGCACCTGTGTCTTTTACTTCAAGGTTTTATATGAGGTTTAGTTTACTGTATAATATAGAATTGTGTATAATATAGATAGCCATTAAGGTTACTGTTTAAATTGATGGTGTATTTATTATTAATATATTTGCACTTGTCTTTATTTCAAGGTTTTATAAAAGGTTTAGTTTACTGTAAAATAGTTTCATTACTGTGTATAATATAGATAGACAGTAAGTTTACTGTTGAAATAGATATGGTTTGTTATATTTTTACAGTAGCTCTTCTCCTAGGTGCTCTAACCCTGTGGAGCCTATTTCCCAACCCTGTTCGGCATTCATCAACATTTACCTAGCCCAAATTTAAATCAATCAAGAGCTAATATGAAAATACATTAAACCCCACTACGTTTTCTTTCAATAATTCATTTTTTTTCTTTTCAGCTTGGCTACGCCTCATTTCTACACATCTCTGATAAGCAATATACATTTTCATTTTCCAAAAATTTTCTACTTAACCTTGTCTAGCTCCTTGCTATAAAAGAGAGAAGCGACATATTTAACATGAATGTTACAACAAGCCTACCCCCCCCCCCCTGGATTAAAGTGATTAGATCTGAATTTATGCTTAATATTTACAAGTGACAAAGATTCTAAAAAAGAATATTAAGGTTTAATTCAAATATTAGAGTATATTTTTAGCAAAATATCACATGAACGAAATAAAGAATAATAATGAATTATAAAATAATAAATGTTAATTTTTTTCTAGGGGCGATTTTTCTTGGGAGGGTGGTGGTATCCTCCCCCAAAATAGGTATAAACCTTCCGGGACCTATGAGAAGCTACCCTGTTAAGGAGAACTCGATCGGTTCAGCGGTTAGCGAGATGGTACAAAAACAGACAGACAAACACACATCCTGTTACTTTTTTATAAGGATTGAAGAGATTGTCAAACAATCATCAAATTTGACATCAACAGATAAGGATAAAATGTACTAGAATTATAAAATTCGTAAAAAAAACAAGGATTTAAAAACATTTGATGAAAATTATTCTAATTTTTTCAAAGAATTTTTGTCTTTCTCTTTTACATGACAGCACATTTTTATCCCTTTGTATATAATTGAAAAAGCTATAATTTTTAGTCCATTTAAACTTTACTTACTTTATAACTCTTCATAAATTTGAGAGGATTGGGAAATTGGGCTGCACAATATATTACATTAGACTCCAAAGTTTTAGAATCATTTTCTTATTTGTCGACATAACAACTTTGTGGTCTGATTATATGGTGCATTAAGTCGATTGTCCTTACCTTTGCGAAAGGACGTACGGACGGACCTACCTTAAGTATAGAAAAGCTTCACTCATACAAAGATCTATACTTTTTCTATGAATCGTGGAAAAGGTGTAAAAGTGTATGAATCTCATTATTACACTTTTCTTATACCCATAAAATGGATATATGATATGGGTGGATATATTGACAAGGGAAAATTCGTCGTTAATTTAGCTTAAAACCATGGACCTCATTCATTTGTTAGTTTGTTCATCCAATAGAAGAAGAGGGGAATCAATATTTTAGCCAGCTGTGAGCAGTACTTTATCAGAGTACATGAAAATGTGGTGCAACATCCAAATAATGATATATCCTTCTAACCGTTCAATAAAACTATTTGGGCTTTTTATTGTAGTAAAAAAGCTGCTGTATAATTAGAATCAGTCCGTCTGTCTGTTTGTAATTAGATATGTTATAATTGTCATATAGATTTTAAACTTTGCATGATGATTCCTTTAACAGATTCAGATTCCTGGAATAACAAGGTACAATATTATAAGTAAGGAATCTCTGTATTAAATCCTAAAAATGAAAGTATAACTCCTCTTATGATTTTAGAGCTGCGCTTTTTATGGATGTTGTCATTCTTGTTTAGTAGTGCAGCTCTGTCAGTACGTCCTTTATTATGTCCAAGAAATTAAAAGACATTCTAAAAGCTGAAAAACAGAAAAATATCTGCAGAATTAGAGCAGGTTCTCAGCCATACTGAAAAAGCATGCATGGCACCGCAATATAGACAATTTTCAAAGAAAATTTAAATAAAAATTGTAAAATTAGGCCAATAAGGTTTAAACTGTTTTTAATTTTATAATTTTAAACCCGCGAAAAATTGTCTATATATACTATGTCATAAATAACTAATGTATAACACTTTCTTCTGTATACCCAATAGTTGTAAAAGTGTTTAACCCCTTTTATGATACTATTTTTTTCAAAAAGTAGAGTCTTCAAGTTTAAATTATGTAATAAAAAATAGGGATCTAAAGGGATAAGACAATGGCTGGTAAATTTATATATGTACATATATGCACCAATTAATAATGCAAAAAATTCTGTAGATTACAATTAGTGGTTGAAACGTTTGGAAACTCAATTAATAAAAATTAATAATAAAAGTCCCCAAAGTTGTTAATAATAAAGAAAAGTAATTGTAAAACTTTGAGGACTAGTAAAATAAATAGGCATATGTCCCAATCTCCAAGAGTCAATATTGTTTGACATGGTACATTTTTTACATTGTTGCTTAAGATTTTGATATCATCTGAACCGATTGAGTTCTGTATTCTATGGAAGCTAATTCACATAGGTCCCTGGATAGTTTTAGGCTATTTATTTTTTAGATAAGTCTTGGGATGGTTTAGTCTATTTTTCTGTTTTTCACTTTGAATACAGAGCTCCTAGATGCCATGGGGGTGCAGTCGTTATTAAAGATATTGTAGAAGAAATTGATTATATTTATCTTTTTTTAATTTGGGACTGTACATTAAAATTTTATGATGGTTTGTTTCAACGCCCGCCTTTGTTCATTGAGTAGCTAAAGAAGAACCGACTTTGTAATCATTTAAATATCTATCTATATTTTTATCTATATATCTATCTTTCTTTATATCTGAAGAAATATCTATCTATCTATCTATCATGATAAATCTTAAATTATTTCAAACCTTTTTTTATCTGATTTTTTGTTGATTTCTGACGGGAAATACTTTTCACAGTTTAAAATTGTAAGTTAAATAATTTCTTTTGTTGATTTCATAAACGTGAGAATATTTCTTAATAATGTGCAGCTACTCTATGGTTGGTAGGCTAGTATGTCCGTCTAGTCATAAGTAGTTTAAAACATATCAAAGACATATGGACATACCCCAACTATACAGTTGTAGTAGATATAATGCATTTTTATTCAGGGAGGGAGCGGACATTGGGCTGTTTATAACACTAGTCCTCAAAGTCCTTTAATTACGTTTCTTATTTGTTGGCTCAATAACCTTGGTGACTTTTAATGAATTTTGATTGTTTGGTTCATAAAGATTTAATTCTTTGGATGGTTTTATGCCATTAATTCTGCCCCATTTCTACCCCTGGGATGTAAAGCCAATATACGCTAGGGGTACAGCTGCTAGTTTATTTATATAATTATTTGCTGGGAAAATTGTTAATTGTAACTTATGCTTATTTGTGCAATATTTTCGGTAATGTTTGTAGTTTGATATGTTTAGGTGTCAGCGATCTAAAGGGATAAGACAATGTCCGCTAAATTGATAAACATCCCCAAATGATGATACACTAAATTATCCCTTCTGAAGATTACACTTAGTGGTTGAAACGTTTGAACAATTTTGTGAACCACAATTCAAAATTCAAAAAGTCCCCAAAGTTTTGGTAATGTTTGTAGTTTGATATGTTTAGGTTTCAGAATTTTCTTATTAACTAAATTAAAAACCAGGGATCTAAAGGGATAAGACTATGGCTGATAAATTGATGTACATCCCAAATGATGATACCAAAAATTACCCCTTCTGAAGATTACAATTAGTGGTTAAAACGTTTGAACAATCAAAAATTGAAAAAGTCCCCAAAGTTTTGGCAATGTTTGTAGTTTGATATGTCTAGGTGTCATCATTTTCTTGGTAACTCAATTGAAAGGGTTAAGACAATGGCTGATAAGTTGATGTACATCCCAATAAATCTATATCTTACTTTAATGATACAAAAATAGATAGATAGATAGCATTATGAGTAAGTGACCCTAGAAGCCTCTAGAGGCGTAGCGGCTAGTAGGATATAGATAGGTAGATAAACATAAATAAATACAGCTTGATAGAAAGATTAATACAAAGATAGATAGATAGAAAGAAAGATGAGTAATCTAAATTGCATTAATATGTTAAAACAGCATGAATCCATTCCATTATAAATATGAAATTCTAAGGGTGGTTTAAATTCAAAATACAGTCTGATTATTTTATTTTTTTTTCATAAATATTTTTCTAATTCTTTCTTAATAAGTCAAAATTCCCATGCGTCTGTCTATTTGAAATTTTTTTTTTTAAAACAATTTTCTCAGCTCCTATTCAAGATAGAAGGCTAAAAATTCTTGTCAACATTCCCATCTTTTTGGAGCAAAATTAACTACATTTACATAAACTAGCGGCTTTGCCCCTATCTTCTAGGGGATTTGCCCCAAGAGATAATTTTAAAAAAAGTTTAAAACGAAATAAATAAAATTTTCTGCTACTGTCAATTTATGTAAAGTAACTGCCTAACTTTTTTTTGGGGGGGGGGGATTTTCATTTTTGGGTGTCCGACCCCCAAAGCAATAGCTTAAAACCACCACAGGACCAACAGGTATATACCCTGAAGCGTAGAATCCAATCGGTTCAGTGGTTATCAAGATCTTAAGCTTCAGACAGATAGACAGACAGACATTGTTCTACTTTGTATTATAGACTAGCGGCTTCGCCCCTAGCCTCTAGGGGCTTTGCCCAAAGAGGTTTGACCAAATAAATTTTTCGTTTTTATATTTAAAAAAAAATTTTGTATTATAGTCGAACTGCTTTTAAGCAACTTCCAGCCCTTATTTTTTATTTTTTTTTAATGTTTTTAAATATTTTCATTTTTTTAATTTAATGCTTTTAAACCACCCTACTCTTTGATATAAATTGTATTGTATTGAAGTATAATTATTGGTTATGGGTTGAGAGAATTAGATTTGTAAGGCAGTCAAATTTGCCCCCCCCATCTTAATTTATCTTAGGTGTTGCTTAAACATAGCTAAATATCACCATATATGTATGTTGCTGGGACATTGGCTGTTTTTTACACAAGTCCCCAAAGTTGTATAGTAACGTTTTCTTATTGGTTGGCTTTACACCTTTGGGCACTTTTTTGGAATTTTAATTGGTTGGTTCATTAAGTTGAATATCCAAATGTTTCATCCTCTAATTGTAATCTATAGAATAGGTAACTTTTTAAATTAACTTCTGGGATGTAGTTCAAATTATCGGCCATTGTCTTATCCCTCAGGTTCCTGAAATATATCCATAACAAGAAGAATTATGTCCATAAGTGCAGTAACAAGTAGAATTAATAGATATTTAAGGCAGTTAAATTCAACCACATATCTTGATTGTAGTGTTTTCCCTCAAAGTGACTTGTGGGTTTTATAAACCTTGTGCACTTATTTTTATTTTATTTGATTAAAAATATATTTTGTTTACATATAAAACCAAAGAAATTTTTTTTTTGACTCCAATTTTATATATAACTAGAGGCTAGGGGCTTTACCCAAAGAAGTAAAAAACTGAGTTTGATCAGTTTCTTTGTATGAAGCATTAAAAAAAATAGGCTAAAACCACCACACAGGACCAGTAGGCATATTCTCTGAAGAGTAGAATCCAATCAGTTCAGCAGTTACCATGATCTTAAGCTTTAGACATTCTACTTTGTATTATAAATGATAAAATTCATCTATGATACTGAATATTATTTAATAATTGCTATTTTTAAGCCACATACATAATGATACACAATGAAAGTTTTCGCACATCCCTCTTCTATAGCTGACACCTCATAAACTATAAATTAGATTAGCTTCAATTGGCATAAGGTCATTAGATATAGATAGATATATAGAGAGAGATAGATAGATAGATAGATAGATATTAAAGAATTCTGCTATTTTTAAGCCACATACATAATGATACACAATGAAAGTTTTTGCACATCTCTCTGCTATATCTGACTCCTCATAAACTATAAATTAGATTAGCTTCAATTGGCATAAGGTCATTAGATAGATAGATAGATATAGAGATAGATATTAGATAAATATCTATATGGATAAGACAATGGCCAATATATTGATGTACGTACACCCACAATGATGATACTCAAAATTCCCTCTTCTGTAGATTAATAATTATTGGTTGAAACGTTTCTACACTCAATTTAATGTATCAACCAATTAAAACTCATTAAAAGTCCCCAAAGTTTTGTAAATCAATGAATAAGAAAACGTTATTAAAAACTTTGGAGACTAGTGTAATAAACTATCCTCTGAATTACTGTAGATAGTTAGAGAGATATATAGATAGGTAGATACTAAAACTAAAATAAATAGATAGGTAGATACAAAATCAAATAGATAGATAGACAAATAAATTGATGTTAAAATGTTAAATTGATGTTAAAATGTTAAATAGATTAATAAAAAGATAGAATGATATAATCAAAGAAAGATTGTTAGAAAGATATATTGAGAACTAGATAGATGGTTGGATAATTAAATAGATAGATAGATATTCAGATAGATTGACAAATGGATGAATAAATAGATAGACAAACATATAAATAGATTTATAGATAAATTGATAGATAGATTAACAAGTAGAAAATAAGATAAATGTCTAAACGACCCTCTAATAAATTATAAATTAGATTTGGTTTTCTTATGCCTATGGTAATTACTTATGCTTTAATGGCTGAATTTTTCGCTAAGCATTCTACACAACAGAGATCTAAAGGGATAAGACAATGCATGAAAAATTGTCATTTTATCCTACATGATGAAAGCTGGACATTGACACTGAGAAATTATACCATCCAATCAAGATTTCATAAAAGTACCCAAAATTTATAGCCAAATATTTAGAGAACCTTTATAGAAACTTTTTTTTAAATTGTTTATTGTCATTTTCAATATTTTAAATCAAGAAAACCAATTGTATAGACGTATGGACCTTTTCATAACGATAATGCTTTCAAAATTGTACTTTACTGTTACAGGAATCACTGTACAAAGTTGAAAATTGGCATGTAGATAAAAGGTGAAAGCCCTAAAAAGAAATTAAAGTAAAATTCTAAATCTAGCAATAGATTTATGTACTAATTTTTTAAAATTCCCTCACGTAGTTAAAGTAGAAGACAAGTTTTCTAAACATAAAAATATTGAATCATGGAAAGAAAACAAAGTATTGGGTTTCGTCGCTTTTTCACAGTAGCTTTTTTTCTCATATTTCTAGCCCCTGTTGAGGGCTCTAACCCTGCATTGCAATCATTAACATTTACCTAACCTAAATTCTTTAAAAGATACTATAAAAATACGACGAAACCCGCTACTGCGTTTTCCAAACAAAAGAAAAATTTAAAAATAAATAAAAAGTAACTGATTGTCTAACTGTGTGTCTATACCTTAATATGACTAGACCAACATGGTTCTCCTTTACATTAAAGCTTTTTATAGCTCATGGGAAGGTTTATAATAGTTTTGGGGGATGAACCTTCACTATTCTAAGAGCCCCAACCCTTTTCTTAAACTCCCCAAAATCATCTGTTTTCTTCGGTAATTTTTTTTTACTAAACTAGTCCCTTTTTCTGCAAAACTACAGAGGTGCAAAAATGATTTAAAACTTTTGAAAAAGACTACACGCATTAAGATATGTTTCTTAGAAACTGCCAAAAAATTGTCAAACTTTTTGAGTAGTACTCTATAGTTCGTTTAGGTACGTACGCCGCTCTGTCGCTCAAAATTGCTAAAATAATATAAAGTAGTAAGGTTTTTTTTTATATAAAGCTTAATATTTCAATAAACATTGACCTGATTGTGTTTTCTATTTTAGGTAGACTTCACATTGGTCCTAAGATGATTTTAAGCTATTTTAATTTTAGAGTTAAGTCTTGGGGTGGTTTATAGCTATTTTTTAGCCTTATCTGGCCCTTCTAGAGTAGCAATAGATTTATATATTACCAGACAACTACCTGGATCCGCCTATTGGGGACCATTATTGTCTGCTAGCAAATTGCTTTCTACTCTTTTGTAGCGACTTGGCTGTTTTAGTATTTCCGACACTATTGGTTGACTTTCAAAGACCCAATTGAAAGTCGGCACAAGGTCCTCGGTAAGGGGACATACAGTTATTTAACCCCTCCACCCTCTATTTTTATAGAAATTTTCAAATTTAACTTTTTTAAAGAAACGCTTTACTTCAATTCACAGTTGCTCAAGATGTTTTGTTTTAAAGATATGTATTTCATAAAGAAAAGACATATACATACAGAATTACATATTATAGTACGAGACTTTTATTTACATCAACATAGCTTAGTAGCTGGAAATTAATCAGAAAAAAACAGGAATCACTGTGTTATTAAAAACTCAAGAAAATCAGAGATAAAATTAGTTTCTTGCCCTGCATTTTGTAACAGTTTGAAGGAAAATTGGGTTAGGAGAATTGTATGGGCATGCAGGTTGTTTTTATTCCAATTTGAAATACAGTCTTCTTTGCTTAATTTGAGTGATTTGTCTTTTGCAGCTAAAATAAGATTGGATAGTTGAGTATATACATTTAACGAGAAATCATCATAATACATATTAAATAGGTAAAAGCTTTCTTTTAGAAAAATAAATTGAGGTTGTCCATTATTATACTTAATATCTAAAAAGACAGCTAGTTTATGAATAAAATAAGAAGGAAATAAACAAAAGAATAATGCATGATCTGTATTGCTTTCTGTATTACATTTGTTGCAAATATTTGAATCGACTAATTTGAATTTAAATAGTTTATTTTTGCTTGGTAGTGTGCGATTCAATTGTTCTAGATAAAAGTTTTTGAAATGTAATATAATTGGTAAATTAAAAAGTTTCTTAATAGTAAGTTCAAAAAGTTCCTTGTCAGGAAAGAACAGTTTGTCTCTTTTTCTTGTCATTATAGAAGGTAATTCTATGTCAATTTTAGATTTATACATTTGTTTGAAATGAAAAGAAAAGAGTTTCTTGTTCTTTACCAACAATGAACTAAGTGGGTTCAGGAACAGCTTGGATTTTTGCAGGCTGAAACTAGTAGCAGAGAAGCAGGGCTTGAACGCATCAACCACTTTTTGTAACTTGTTAATTAGAATTAGATCATGAATTGATTCATGTATATTGAGATCAAGAATTGGTAGATATAGAGCTTTGGCACCAATTTTTTTGCATTCTAAAATTGAAGCTATCGTGAATTTTTTTGCATTAGAAAGAATGTGTTTGTCATTTTTAGTAAAGGGTGTAGTAATATTTGCAAAATTGGATGTCAGAATGGGTGAAAAAAGACATGTTGATTTATCATGTTCAAGGTTGTAGAAAAATTCTAAAGCTTTTTCGAAATAATCGCCGCCCTTGCAAGGATAAAGTTCTTTGAAAGTTTTTTGATATTTAGTAAGAGTAAGAAAACTAAAAGTCTTTAATAATGACTTAATAGGCATGTGTTTGTGTGTGAAAATTAAGCCAATACTTGTGTCAGGGTGGTCAGATGCATACTTAAGACAACTCATAAAACTATTAATCCATATTGAGAAAGATTGGCTTTTTGGTAATAATAAATTTAATCCACCCCTTCTAAGATCTAATTCAATCCTTGGACGAGCGATTTTTGTTCTTGAAGTAATGGTACCATCTTCTTTTCTTTGAGACCATAGGAATTGCAGCACAATTTTTTGCAATCTTTGCAGGGTTTTCTCGTCAGGGTTGTAAACTCGGTAGATGTGATAGGCTGAAGAAGAAAGTAGGGCAGAGCATAGATTTCTTCTTTTTAGCAGATTGTATCCTGGCTTAAGGGGAAACCTTTTAGCTTTCTTTTCTAATTTATAACAAAGTTCATTATATGTCATTTCTTTAGCTAGTGTTTGATTAAAGGAAATATATATCCCTAAATGTTTAAAGTATTCCACGATTTGGCCTAATTTTGATAATTCACTTGGATATGAACCTTGAACTAAGATTTTTGTTTTGTCAAAATTTATTTGCAGTCCTATACTATTTTCTAATTTGGACAGAAGGTTTATAAGTTCCAACACGTCCTTGTTTTCTTTTAAAATGGTGCTTATAATAGTGTCGTCAGCAAAACTTTTTGGTCTAACAGGGGTGGGTCCTATTTTATAATAAATATGTTTAATCTTAGTACTTTCTAAGCATGCAATAAAAATATGGTTGACAATAATGAACTTTGAACCAGAAGGCGAGTCTCCTTGCGACGAGCCCCTTTTAATTTTAAACCATTTAGAGAAATATCCATTAACAGCAACTCTGAATCTACCCCTATTAGTAAAATTAATAAAACAATGAGCAAAATTGCCTTCAGGGAATATGAAGGATAAAATGACATTAAAAACCTCTTCCAAAACCATGTCGAAGGCTTTAGAAAAATCAAATGATATTATTTGGCAATTAGATTGGGCTTTTTCCATGTGATTGATTTCGGCAGTCAAATTAATACTTGCATTAGACATTAATCTTGTGGGTACATAGGCAAATTGACCACTGTGGACGATTCTGTCCAAATATGACGTAAGTTTTCTATTTAAGGCTTTAGATAATATTTTGTAAACAATCTCTAACAGTACTATTGCGCGAAAGTGTTCAATTAAAGTCAGATCAAAGTTTTTTTTGGGAATGAAAATTACATTTCTGTCTTTTATCCATCTAAAGGGACTGTTGTCAATGTCTATATCATATAATTTGTTTAATGCTTTAGTAAAGAAAGTTGGCAATAAATCTAAGAGAAAAAGAAAAAGTGCTTTTGGTTGTGATGAAATTCCTGGCGCGCTTGTGTTTTTCATAGAATTAATAATCTCCCTGAATTGTTTTGTAGTTGAATATGGACTGGTGAGATTTTTAATTCTAGGAAAAATTTTTTCCATGTTAAGATCATAATCATTGAGCAAGTTATTCAATGTTGACTTTGGAACACACTCAGGGCTTATAATTTTAGCATGTTGGTTAGCAAACAAATTAGCCAACTTTTGGGGAGATGTTACTGTTTCTCCATTTGTATTGATTTTATACGACGTTTTTTTAAAGTTTGGTATGTGCCTAAAAGTCATGTTGTTGTATCCTCCATCATATTGCAGCCTCCGAAAATATTTAAACTCTGCTTGTGAATACACAAGAGACTTAAAATATTCCTGTTGACTTGATACAAGTTTCTGTATTTGTTCCACTGTGTCAATGTTGGGTTGATTTTTCATACTTTTGTACAGTTTAGAAATTTCATCATCAAACGATTTAAGCTTTATAGAGTTTTTAGCCTTGTCTTTTGAAAAAAATTTGTCATGAGCTTTTTTTAAATGTGTTAAAAGGTCAAAAAATGCTGAGGTTTCTTTGTATTCTAAATGATCAAATGACACTTCATTATCAAATAAGTTTGGATTTGTAACATAAACCTCTTTAGTATTTTTTAGGTGTTGTATTTCAGACAAATCATACAAAAATGAAATAGTTTCTTTTTTTAAATGCTCAACAAAGTCTGTTTTTTTGAAAAGATGACTTTTCCATGTAGGAGAACAATAAAGAAAGGACTTTCTAAAAGACACAGTACAATGCTTATGATCGCTGAAACTATTGTGTTGGAATTTTATTGAATTAAACATATTAATATTGCAGTAAAAATGATCGATTTTGCTAGAATGAAATTTACCGTTTCTGATTGCGCACCATGTATAATCATGGTTGTAGTTTAGTTTTTCAGATAAATCAAACAAGTTGAATCTATTTAATATTCTATTTAATCGTTTGGCCTTTGTCAGATGGTGTGGTGAAGAGTCGGAGATATTAAAATCACCATAGAAACAAAAGTTTTCTATAGAATTTTCCTGAATAAACAATTCTATTTGATGTAACACTGCTAAACATTCCTTTAATTCACAGGGAAGGTATACAATGATATTTTCAATGAATGTAGTTCCAATCTTAATTTTTACGTACACAGCATATTTTGAATAAATAACTTTAAAATTATCAAACTCAAGACTATTATGGATGTAAATAAGAATGCCACCTTTTTTGTTTGCAGTTTGCCCTACAAATTTTAAATGCCTTGGTAATTTTGGTATGTTTTTATCTGCCGGTAGTTTTGTTTCAAGTAAGCAATATAAGGAGGGAATGCCTTGGCTTGAAAAGTCAAGTTCTTGTATCTTATGGGAGATTCTATTTGTTCGATGTCCTATTTGGTTTGTGCATAGAGATCCTAACCCGCGTACATTGCTAAATATGATATTAAAATTTTCTTTAAGAGACATAAAAAAAATATTTACACTAAACTACTATACAAGTTTTTACAGAGCTTAATATAAAACAGAGAATGGGGGGGGGGGCACGGGGGGGGGGGTTGTGCTTGATAACACAGAGATGGGGGACTGGGGTTTCAGAGGAAAAAAACCTCTGAAAAGTATTTGCCCAAATTTCTAATAGAAGTTTGGCTTTGGGCTCTGGCCAAAAATAGGTAAAAACAAATGAAAGATTTTTCCCTATAACAACTTACTGTTGAGAATTAATCATTCAATTAAAGAGAGAGCAGCTTATTACAATTATGCTGAAATGTTAAAACAAAAGCAACTCTGGTGTCTTATCCCTGAAATATAAAATAAATATTGGCTTTGTGCATTAATATTTGTATTTTTTTAGGTGCGAAGTTTCCTTTAAATAGTTCTGGTCCCTTACATATATTAAATAAGATTACTATGTTAATAATTGTTAAACGAGAAATGTTAATTAACAAAGTTTTTAGCTTGTCACTGCTTCGCATTTATTGTATTAAAAAGCTTGTGTTTCCCCTATTTAAAAAAAACTATTACACAAGGATGACAACATTCTTAAAGGCGGAGTCCTAACTAGAAGAAATTCATAGATCTGAGCGTTATAGTACTTACTTTGTTGCAAGATGCAGTAACTTTTTCAAAATACTTTGTTTAAAAAAATTGATAATTAACTTCTTTGTTTTTCTTAGAATAATATATTGAAAATTCAAGAACGATTGTATAAGTAGAATTGATGTAAAAAAAAGATTGAGTTCAGCACATTTCAAATGTAATCCATTGCTTGCGGTCGGACGGCCAGGATTGCAGACGTATGTACGGACATGTTGGCCTAATTGTAGAAAATCTTCGTTTTTATTGATCATAGAAACTAGAAGGCTACAATAAAAGACATTAGTTCAATCAGGGATAAGACACTTGTAGAGAGTTTATGTTTTGTAGTTGCATTGTATATATTCATCCTGGGGGTTTAGTTTAGACCATTGTATTTAAATTACTTCCTTGATCAAAACAATATGAGGGATTTAGGAGAGGGGTTGGAAAGTTTGGAGGGGGGAAGGGGGGGAATTCTGAGGTATTACTTATATGGGGCAGGCTGTAATCTCCGTGTGCTACAGGTGCAGGGGGTAGGGGAGTGTGGTTTTGATGGGAGGATGTGTGTGTGTTGATGTAAACCTGTGTGTCTTTTCTCATGATTTTATTTGAAATAAAATCCTGAGAATCCTGATTTTGATGGGAGGATGTGTGTGTGTTGATGGATACCTGCGAGTCTTTTCTCATGATTTTATTTGAAATAAAATCTTGAGAATCCTGATTCATAGAGCGTTTAGATGGAGATTTAGATTGAGGAGATTTGATAGATTCTGGCAGCATGTCCTTAAGCGTTGGTTTTGGGGGTGGAGGAGGGGGGAGGTATTGTGGGATAGTGTCATCGATATGTTGGAATATTGCTTCTTTCAGGTAAAGGCCTCTTTCTGTTTTCAATGTATCAGCCATGCCAGGAGCATTCTCAGCACTGAACACTGCCACAGATGCAGCATCTTTGGTTTTTGACCAGATTCCATGTGATTTGAATTGGTAAAGGGGAATGAGAGTGCCGCCTTTGATTGTGGTGAAGTTTGTGATGGAGTAGGATTGGACCAAACCATGGTGTTTAGCTTCGTGCAATGTTTGTGTCACAAGCCTAACCTTGTGTTGCAGTTCTGGATAGGAGGCCAGGGCAAACTGACAGGATGGCATGGAAACTCCATTGGCTTCACAATGGGATTTCAGAGCTGTCAGAGCGCTTTTTCTGTGTCCTTCAGATGCATAGAACACATTGACTGGAAAGACAAGCTTTCCATTGTACTGCTTGTGGCGCAGCTGTTGGATTTTGACAATTCCAGCATTATTACCAAATAGAGCTGCAATTTGGTCCCAGTGGCTGTCTTTGTACATCCATGTGTTGGAGTTGACATTAATGACAGAACCTATATTGCCAATATGAACAGAGCGTCCAATTTTGGCAAGATCAGGGGATGGGTTGTGACTGTTTAGGTTTAGATTTGGTGTTGGCTTTTTGTCAATGTCAAGTAATTGCTTAATGTTTTTAACTTCAGCTGAAATATCACTAACCTTACCGTTTTCTAGTAATGTTTTAACTAAATTTTGGGTTTCTTGTAATGATTTAGATAGTTTTTTCACTTCACTGGATAAAGATTTTATTTCAGCTTGGAGAGTAATCACCGTTGGGTTTGTGTTTTCACCATCACAATCCATTTTGATATTATTTGTCTATGTTATTAGATTTAATAATAACAGTTGAAAAGAAAAGTCTCACATTAATCAAAATGTTTCATACTACTTCCCCTTTTTTTCTCATTTCATTTTACACCTTTGTAAAAAGTTGGATAGACAGATAGAAAGATAGATAGAAAGAAAGAAAGATAGATAGATAGAAAGAAATAGAAAGATGAATAGATATAAAGAAAGAGAAAGACAAATAGATAGAAAGAAAGATACATAGATAGAAATCTAAAAATATAGAAAGATAGATATATAGATAGAAAGATAAACAGTTAGAAAGATTGATAGATAGAAAAAAAGATAAAAAGATAGAAAGATGGATAGATAGATATACAGAAACAGAAAAGTAAACAGAAAGTAAGATATAATTTGATAGACAGTCAAAATTAAATGCTCTCATAAAAAAAAACTGTACTTAAGTTGCTTTAAGATTTCAATAGTTATCTACCGTATTATAGATAGTTTTGCTTTGATAGTAAAAGTGAAAGGCCTGGGTTAACAAAACTAGAATAAACTTTATAATTTTGAAATACACAAGCATAACAAACAATTATAAATATAAAGGAATGAACATTCAATTAAGACTTGTAAATTATATTTTCATAAGATCAGTTTAATTTCCCTTTTTTTTGAAAAGAATATGTAAGACATTCTCAGACATGCCTTAATCCTGTAGCTTGTTATTTTAAGATCTTTTTAATTTTGTTAATTTCCTTTCAGAAAAGTTAACTTAAATAAAAAGAAAACATGGACTTAACTAGTTATTGATCAATTTTGTCAACTGTTTAAAAAAAACAATATCCTTATTCTAGTAAAAAAGCTATATGATATTAAGCAGTTATAATAATATATTTTTTTAAAAATGTAAAGCAAGATATATGTACATAATTTTAGAGAAGCTATGCTCATATGTCTGTAAATAAGTAAAATATAAGTTGGGGGGGGGGGGAGGGCAAGGGTGAGAATTAGTTTAGATTTATACAGATAAGAATATATGTACATAATTTTAGAGAAGCTTTGCTCATGTGTATGCAAATAAGTAAAATATAAGTTGGGGGGGGGGGGGGGGGACAAGAGTGATAAATAACTTAATGTTAATATTTCATTGTCTTTTAGGCCGGCTAAATGAATCTTTAGAATACAATTACACAACTTAGGGAGGTGGTTTCAACCCTTTTTTCATACTAAGTAAGAAACCGAAGGGCTTATTCATTTAGGCTTATGCTAAAAGTCAAGTCAAATTGATTTTTAGAATTTTTTTAGTTCTTTCTTTTATTTAAATTATTATTTTTTTATTGTTTTATAATTCGTAATTCGTATGTCTAATAAAAATATTCCTTTAAGTATTAAATTTACCAATGTCCGTGGTCTTGGTTTTTTTTCAAAAGGAAAATTAAACTTATCTAAGGTTCCTTTTAAGATTAAAGAATTAACGTGTTCAGCTAACTATGTTCCTAGCATTTTTGTTTGTCTTGAAACAAAATTAAAAAGCTCTCATCGTGAAATAAAACTTCCCAAGGGATGTGTATACGGGGGGGAAACAAGCGGAAATGAACCAAAAGCTGGTATTTTTGTGTATCATGACAATGTATTTAAAATTTTGGAGACAAGGACAATAATTTCCACGCATTGCATGTATTTGAAATATAAAATTGGAGACAGTATATTTCATTTAATTCCTACATATTTACCATCTTGTTCAACTTTAGAGCTAAAAGATATGTTAAATAGAATTGCTACATTTATAAAAGATCATAATTTGACAGCATTCACCTTTTTTGGGGATTTTAATATCGATTTTAACAACCCTGGACATTTTTACAGGGCTAAGCTGTTGCATGATTTCTTAGTTAGACACAATATGATTAATTTAGCCAATAAACTTTCTGTCAATCCAATCTTTACCTGGCGCGGTTCAGGGCAAAGATTTAACTCCAAAAGCAATATTGACTATTTCTTTTGTAACTTTGACTACTTTAATCATATAGAATTTAGATTTAATAGTTTTTCTGATCATAAAACTGTCACAGCTGCCAAAAAAAGTAAATTTAAATACAAAAATCAAACATGGAAACCTTTTTTGTTTAAAGATAAAAATTTTCTAGATATTATGAAAACAGAAACAGAATGGTTTCTAAAAAAGAACTCAGATAACAAAAATATAAATTTGGCAAATGTTTCAGCGGATGATTTATCCTTTCTAAACGCAAAAAATCAATATACAGGAACAATGTTTAATCTTATTCAACATTTAAAGCAAAAACACGATGTATTTTACTCAAAATTGAGACACAAAGAGTTTCAGAAAACAAAAGATTCTGATTCACAAATTAATATGTTATATAATAAGATTGAAACTTCTCCTGATAAAGATTCTTTGCAAAGCATTCAGGACATTATTCAGACGCAGCAAGAATATTTTAAAAATTTGGTTAGTTCAAGGGCAGAAATATATTATATGAGATATCTTCTGCTAGATGGTAAACCAAATTATCTTACATATCAAAATATGAAACCAAAGAAAAAGAACAGTTACAATTTACTAATAGACAATGAAATGACTGATTGTCCTGAAAAAATTGTAAATAAACTAGGCAAAATTCATGCTGCATCTGTCTGTCCTGATGATATTCCTAAAGCTGATTTAAACGGACTTTTAGACACTTTTAATTTAAAGCTGGATGATATTTTTCCTAAAATACAAAATACTATTTCTCCATATAGTAGTACAAAGGAGTTTCTAAAAGTCATAAAATCTCTTAAAGATCGTAGTAGCCCTGGACCAACATCACAGCCAAAAAGTTTATTTATGTTTCTTTTTCAAAATGTCCCTAAGTTTGCAACTAATGCATTTAATCAAATGTATGACATGGATTTAGATAATTCAGATTTTTCATTTATTAAGATCAAAAATGTTTGTTTTCTTCCAAAAAAAGATTTAGATTCATCAAATCCGGATAATTTAAGGCCAATTTATTTATCTGAAAACAGCCAAAAAATTTTGGACAAAGCATTAAACAATAAAATTGCTCCTTTCATGAGTAAAATTGTACATTCTGATCAATTTGGCTTTATTAAGAAACGGCACATGGCTACTGCTACAATATCTATCACTGCTATAATGAACTATATAAAGTCTAAAGAAATAGATTCCCAATTAGTTTTCTTTGATTTAAAAAAAGCATATGATCAAACGTTATACGAAGTATCTGATAAGATACTAAGCCACATTTTTTCACCACAATTTGCCAAAGTTTGGGCATCTATTTCTAATGGAGGCAAATTTAGGGTGGTTGTAAATAATCATATATCAAAACAATATGAAATTAAGTTGGGATTTCCACAGGGTGCCCCTAGTAGTGCAAATAAATTTGTTATTTATAATCACTTATTTTATTCTTGCTTAAACAGTAAGTTAATGTCACACTTAATGTTAAAGATCAAAAAACACAATTTGCCAGCCATATTTTTTGCCGATGACGGCTTTAAAGCTTTAACTCTAAAAACTGAAAAAGATGTGACTTCTTTATCTGATTTACTTAAAAAACTAAAGTCAACAGTAAATATAGAAATTAACTTCAAAAAAACAAAAATTTTAACATATGGCAACTGTCCAGTAAATTTAAGTTCTTTGGGAACACCCTGTAATATTGTTAAACATTTAGGAGTTTACTTGTCTTTTGATTTTGCAACTTCTCTAAATTTAACATATAAAGAATTATTGAATAATTTTAATAATCGTTCTAAAAATATGCATTTTAACCATGGAACAAATATTTTTAAGAGAAGAAATCTGTGCCTTTCATTCATGAATTCCTGTGCTTTGCACATATATAGAATTTACTCACCAAATAATGTGATATGCAAAAAAATATGGAAAAGTACTTCTAAATTTCTTTGGTCAAATGGATCAAGTCACAGATACAAAGTAGCTAAAAAGAGAATTGAATCAGAGTTTCACGATGGCGGTTTAAATATGCTTTTACCAGAACAGCAAAGTTTTTCTATTTGGATAACAAGCTTTTTTAATATCCTCAAACATGCCAACGAATACCCTAATTCAAATCTAGCTATAATTCTAAAACAAAAGCATGTACCTATTTCTTCTATTCTTAAGAACTTTGGCTCTAATATGTTGAAAAAATACAGTAATAAATTTATGTCTTTATACCCACCTCAGGGGAAAACAATGTTTAAAAAATCTAAAATTTTTCTAGAAGAGTTAGAAAAAAATCCAAAGACATTCTTGCAATCGCCCATTACTTCATCCTATTGGTCTAAAGACATTAAATTTAGCAGTAGAGAAAGTATAATCCTTGATAGATGTAATTTAAAGACTATTGCTTCTATATTAAAAAGTATAACAATTCAGCAAAAATATCTTTATATTCCTGTTATTAAAGAAAATTTGATAGAAAATTTAGACAATCACCAGGAAATTTATGCAAAACTAAAAGAGGTGGTTATAAACATTTCAAATGAGTTTGAGTTTAGTTCCTTACAATGTTTATCTTTGAATAAGAATAAAAATGCAGAAAAACCTCTTTTTTATCTTACATACGAGACACCATCAATTTTTTCGCTTTTTTTCAAACAAATGCATAAGAAAAAAATTGCCAGTATTCATCCTTCAATAGAAGCTAGAAAGGTAGATAAAAAATGGTTTCCAGATATTGAAAATTTTCAAAATAGTTTTAAGATTGTTCTTGATCTACCTATAACTTTATATTATAAAGGATTCCTTTTTGAACAATACATACGCACACTGGTAAGTTGTACAAAATTATTCAAATGGAATCTAATTGATAGTGATATTTGTACTAAATGTTATGTAAAAAATGATTCAGATCATGCAATTTTTTTCTGCAAATTCCCGAAATACTTCGCCCATTGTCTTGCTATTTTTCTAAACGAAATTTACTTTCAGGGTCGCCCTGAGTTCATTTTCCTTAAAGAAAATTTCTTTCTTTTTAACATCTATTATGAATGCTTTAAAGGTGACGATTTTGCTCAAATTTCGATGCTCATTTTAGCAGCTAAAGACAAGGCGCTAAAAATTAGTAAAGAACCTTGTCTATCAAGATGGAATGAAAACAATTATTTTTCTCAAACATTGCTTTTAGCTCAATTCTGTTCAAAATTATTAGATAAAGGTGGTATATCAACATATCTTATTGAAAAATTTATTAATTTTGTTTTGAAATATAAAGACAACACAAAATATTTTAGTATTTGATTTTCAAACTGTCTCCAAATATAACTAGTTAATTTTTTTACAATATATTATAATATCGCTTGTTATTAACAATTTATGTGCTATTTTATAAACTGTATATATTAATAATTCAAGACTATGTGATTTAATTATGTATAGTTTGTTCTTAAAGGAATAAATTATTAAATAAGAAAAAAAAAAAGTTAGGCGATAATTTGGTCTTTTTAATATTTTTTTTTTTTAATATATCACATCGTTATTATAGACAGCTTTCTGAGGATATTAAAAGATCAAAACTAGTTTTATTAGCCTCTAGGGGCCGAAGGCCAGCTCAAACAATACTGTCATTAATTTTATGATTTGATTTTTATATTTGTTGAAAATTGTCTGGAATACGATTCTATAGGATTTTTCAGTATGGCTAAAAACCGTTTCTAATTAATTGGTTTTGAAGCCATACTGGAAAAAAGTTTTCTGAACACTTACAAAATTGTTGTATGAGAAAGTATATGAAAAATGGATTAAAGCAGAGAGAAGGGACATTTGGCTGATTTTACACAAGCCCCCAAAGTTTTACATTAACCCTTAACATTCGGGCCCCTTGCCGCACCTTAATTTGTCGGCGGGGGGGGGGGGGGGGTGGCGAGGGGCGTTAAACACCAGTTATGTGTCATACCATTACCCATACCTAAAAAGTCACGCAGTTTGGGGTCTTTATCTTTAACACACACAGAAAATGAGATAGAAAAAAAAACCCAAATGTTAAGGGTTAACTTTTTCTTTTTCGTTGGGTTTAGGGACTTTTATTTAATCTTGATTGGTAGGTAGGTTCATTTAATTGAGTGTCCCAAACATTTCAACCACTAATTGTAATTTACAAAGGGGTAATTTTGAGTATCATCATTGGGGACGTACATACATATATCATCGTCGTCTTAAACTTACAAACTGCTTACAAAATTATTGTATAGGAAAGTGGATTAAAGTTAACTTGATGGTAATTAAACATAATTACAAAATTAAACTCGCAACTTTCTTTTCCAACGTTTCAGCTTTTTGGTACCAGCTTTTGTGTTGCTGAACGTCTGTCCGTCCGTCCGTCTGTCTGTAGGAAAAATTAGATTTATAGTCTCCTGTTTACCCAGTGATCTGTAGGGATAAGACAATGGACAATACATTGAAATACATTCCCAATGATGAGTGTAAGGAAAACCCTCTTCACTCTTACACAACTAAATTCACTTAAAGTACCCAAAGTTTTTTTTAAAAAAGAAATATAATACCATGTTTATAAATCTTTGGGTACCAGTGTAATTGATACAGATTCGGGTACAAATTTCTTGATTATTTAAAAATAATAAAACCTCATGTTAACCCTTACAGATCGGGGGGGGGGCTCTTTGAGCCCCCCCCCTCTAGTTTTTTCAATCTCATTTTTTTTGTGGGTAAGATGGAGTGCTGTGACTTCATGACTTTTTAAGTTTAGTAATTATACGTCGGCTAGAGTTGATTTTATTAGGATATCTGGTCTGTGTCGGTCGTGGTGTCCGGTCAAAGTCGGTTGGGTAGCTCCAAAATTAGAAAAAAATTTTAAATAAATCTTAATTTCTACATTATGACTTTTGTGTATAAGGAGAAACCTAAAATTTTTTTAGTGAATACTTAGATATCAATGACCTTCTGAGAAAAGTTGTGTTATGACCGTTTGACCGCTCCCTGACCGACTTTATGACCGATTTTTGTCCGGCTTTTACTACAGACATATATCATGAATATCGTGGCTTCTATTACAGCTAGAGACCTATAATTTTTTTTGTAAATCCTTGAGCAACATCAAACAGATAAAAATATTAATTGGCGCCGCCAACCGCCGTTTTACCGCCGTAACCGCCGAAAATGGCGGTTTCCGTTATTTGCCGTTTTTCGGCGATGATCAGAAAAAGTAATTTTTTTGTTATGAAAAATAAAAGTTCGTCCTAAAATTTGGTCATCCTAGCTGCAAAATTGGCCGCTCTACAGCTGTTTTAAAATTTAGCGGCTGGCCGCTAAAAAGCGGCTAAGGAGCGGCCTGGCCGCTATGACTAGAAAAAGTAATTTTCTCTAAAAATACACATGAACCACCAGAAAAAAATTTTACGTCTTTATCTGTAACAGGAGCCGAGATAGAGGGGGGGGCTCTTTGAGCCCCCCCCCCGATCTATTAAGGTGGGAATTGGGGCCCGAGCTGTAAGGGTTAAAGCTATTGGTATAGTATAATTAACCCCATCATATAAAAGACATGTTATAACAATCTTTTTTATGTTAGGTTATGTAATATTAGCTTTCTTACTTTCTCTCTCTCTCTCTCTATCTATCTATCTATCCATCTATCTATTAACCTTATAATATGTGAAATAATTATTTATCTTACTGTATTATAGATAGCTGTCCAATATATAAAATAGAATAAAAACATGAGAAAACCAGCCTGAGTGGCCGATTGTCCAGGCTAACAAAACTTGTATTGATTCTCTTATTTTTTTATTTACTATTTGTGGAAACCTTTTTGCAATGCGATGCTATACACAATTTTTCAGTATGGCTATGTACCGGTTCTTATCCAGCGGATATTAATCGGTTTTTAAGCCATAATAAAAAATACATTAAAATTATAAAAATGTATTTCTATGAGAACGATTAGTTTATAGGCGGGAGAAATACAAATTTCTTTACAATAAACTTATTATATTGTATGTTGTTAATCGATGGATGGATGGATGGATGGATGGATAGATAGTTTTCCAACAACAATAAACTAGGGAGGTAGGGGACATTGGGCTGTTTATTACACTAGTACCCAAAGTTTTATGATAATGTTTTATTCGTTGGATTAAGAACTTTGCTGACATTTATGAATTTTTGATTGTTTAGTTCATTAAGTTGAGTGTCCTAACTTCCTCCTGAAGGGGTAAATTTGTAAATCATCATTTGGTATGTACATTAATTCATTGGCTATTGTCTTATCCCTTTAGATCCCTGACAATAAGCCCATGATGTTAATCGATAGACATTCAGATAGATAGATAAATATATACAAGATGGGCAACAAAGCAACTTCAGGGATCTAAAGGAATAAGACAATGGCTGATAAATTGATTTACATCCCCAATGATGATACACAAAATTACACCTTCTTTACATTACAATTAGTGGTTGAAACGTTTAGACACTCAACTTCATAAATGAACCATTAAAATTCAATCAAAGTTCCTAAAGTTGTTGAGCCAACGATTAAGAAAATATTACTATAAAACTTTGGGGACTTGTGTAATAAACATCCCAATGTCCCCTCCCTCTCTGATTGTATATGTAAGTATGTAAACCCATCTAATGACAATTTACCTAAAAGATTGGAATGTATGACGAATCTTTGGTAAATGATCTTGTCATTTTCAAATGCACACAATGGTCTACAATTTGGTCATTAGGACAAAATAGCTCAAAACCATGATAATTGTAGTGCAAAAGTGAAACTTTCCTACGTTTAGGGCTTGTCTTATGGTTTTTGTGGACGTTGTTATTATTGTTTTATTTATCAAAATATCATTTATTTTATATTAGTTTTTATGGAATAATACACGGCAGCGATGTTGAAAAGAGACTATCCAAGGAAAAACACACAGCTCAATTTGTAGGAATATATTTTGATTAAATCACATCTAATCCTTGTCAACCTTCTATTATTCTTTAATATACAAAGGTTTGTTTGAAACTCAAATATGGCCTTTTGTGCTATACACAACGACATATAACATTAAACAATCTTTGTAAGGTAAGAAACTTACTATACTTACTATAAAGCAATGATGACAACATCCATAAGTATAGCAAAGCTAAATAAATATGGAATGTATAAACGAACAAAGTTGGTTAAAGAGCAGACTGAATTGATGTAACGAATAATAAAAGAAATATCATATGTAAAAAAGTTTAAAATCACAAAAACTTGTAAAAGGAAGTTTTATGTCCAAAAGACAAACGAAAAAAACAATACATTATAGATGCACATATGTCAATGAAGATTTCAGCTGTCTATCTTCAAAATCATCCAAAAAAAAACACATTTTCAGAACTTTAGGGATAGATTAATTTATCTTGCATTATGATTTCCCTGTGCTAAAATTTAAGGAGGGAGGAGACAGCTGTTTATTTACTAGTTCCCAAAGTTTTATGATAATGTTTCTTATTCGTTAGCTTAATATCTTTGGGTACCTTTACCTAATTTTGATTGATTGGTTCATTAGGTTGAGTGTACAAACGTTTCAACCACTAATTGTAATCTACACAAGGGGTAATTTTTGTATTTTTGTCACATTGGGGATGGCATTAATTTATCGGCCATTGTCTTATCCCTTTAGATTCCTGTCTAAAATGATTTCTTCTTTTGTCCTACTAATGGAACATAGTAAAAGTGTCAAACTATTACGTCAGAAAAATTAACAATTAACCAATGAGAGGCCGCTATATATTTTACCATTCTGAATACTGGCTTCTCATTGGTTAATTGTTATTTTTTTCTGACGTCATAGTTCGACACTTTTACTATGTTCCACTAATGTGATTTCAACAATCTTAGAATAGAGAAAGAGTAGAGCCCAATCGGTTCAGCGGTACTGAGATCTATTAAGTTTAAAATGGACAGATTGATATACATTGTTCTACTTTGTATTACAGATAGCCCAAAATATTTGGGGCAAAGATTAATTAATTTTTCATTATCCTATCTCTATGCCAAAATGGGTTTCTTTAGTCCTAATAATGTAATTCCAACTGCGAGTTAGATGAACTCAAATTTTACCTAAATTTTGTGTTTTTAACAGCGAAACTTTTTTATGATTAAGGTCGGTCCCAGGGGCGTCCAAGCTTTTTATTTTGGGGGGGGGGTAAAATTTTTTTAAGGGGGGGGTAATTCGGTTTTGGGGGGGTAAAATGGCGCGCGAAGCGCGCCGCAAATTTTTTTTACCCCCCCCAAAATTTTTACCCCGGGGGTAAAATTTGCTTGGGGGGGGGTAATTACCCCCCCTGAAATCTGTTGGCAGGGATAAAAGCGCGCCGCAAATTTTTTTTACCCCCCCCAAAATTTTTACCCCCGGGTAAAATTTTTGGGGGGGGTAATTTAAATTTTATCAAAAATATAGTATTAAAAATGCGCGCGAAGCGCGCAAAAATTTTTTTTTGTTAGAGATTTTTCATTTTGGGGGAGGTATTTACCCCCCCAAAATTGTTTGGGGGGGGGTAAATACCCCCTCCTAAATGGTTGGGAGTGCCTACGGCACCCCCAGGGTAGGGGTAAATTTTAAATGGGGGGGGGGGGGTAAAATGAAAAAAATTTTGGGGGTGCCCCCCAATTAATTTGGGGGGGGGGGTAATCGCCCCATTACCCCCCCCCCTTGGACGCCTATAGTCGGTCCGTAATGTAAACCTTAAATTGAAATTACAAATTTATATACAATATTTCTCTCTAACTCTGTCTTTCTATTTCTCTTTTTTCTCTCTATCTATTTCCGACTTTCTCTTTTATCTCTCACCCTCTCTCTCTCTCTCTCTCTCTCTCTCTTTCTCTCTTTCTATCTATCTATCTCTATATTTTTCTTTATATGCTCGTTTGTCACTTCTCTCTTTCCCCCTCTCTCTATCTCTCACTTTATCTATATTTATCTATCTCTAGCTCACTCTTTCTCTCTATATTTTTAAATTATCACTTTCTTTCTCTATCCCCCTCTCTATCTCTTTCTCTATTTTACATCTCTCTCTCTCTCTCTCTCTCTCTCTCTCTCTCTTTTTGCCTTAATCTGACTTCCTATATCTATTTTTATATTTCTTTTTCTCTTTTCTATTTATCTTAATCTCTCTTTTCCCTCTCTTTTTCTCTTTCTCTTACTACTTCAATTATCTCTGTCTCTCTCTGTCTCTCTCTCTCTCTCTCTCTCTCTCTGTCTCTGTCTCTCTCTCTCTCTGTCTCTCTATCTCTGTCTCTCTCTCTCTCTATTTCTTTTCTTATTCTTTCACTCTATCACAATCATTTTTTTCTTTCTCTATCTCTCTATCTCTCTCTCTCTATCTATCTATCTATCTATATACAGGGTGGGGCAAATAAGACCGGACAAACTTTAAACAGCCATAGCGCCAAAACTACTTGACCAATCAGGACGTTTGACCCCACTATAAAAAGCTTAGGTAATTACCTTTTAGCACAAAAAAAGTTTTGGACGAAGATCGGCTCGTACTCCGAGGTGGCCGCGCTTATGTTCAACAAGGCAGATTCGAAATGCGCCGGTGGAATAATCTGGATTCTCGACTAGGGCCCACTAAATCGGTTCTCAGCCCATCTGTAGATGAGGTAGAGTTATGCAACTTGCTGGGGATACTGTTAGATACATAAGTAAGACACTAGAAAAGACTAGAGCTCTCTATCTAAAGTAGCTTGGCTGTATTACTCCGGCAAAGTGAAACGTGGCAGATTTTAAGATGTCAAAATTGTGTGAAATCGTGAAAATTTCTCGGTTCTCTACGTTAGAGACCCATATGGAACCTAAAAACTCGTTTTAGACTATGGATTGCGCTGACAACCGTAGCTGAATCTTCATGCCATTTCCAAAAAGGTATAGAACGTCGTTCCAGCTCAACTGTGGTCCAAATAAGAGCCTCCGTGTCAAAGGGTAGCGTTAAAGTTGGGTGAATTTGGATCCTGCGGTTACTCACGTTCCTAAGGAAATGGGGCCTCCCAGCAGCCCGATCTTAATCAATGGACTTTTTGGCCTGGGGCTACTTTGAAGCATGCACCACTAGACGTGCCTATACAACAAAGACCTCCCTCATTGCCACCATCAAGGAGAAATTCGCCAGCTTGGACAGGGACATGGTGACCAGGGCCTGCGGGCAGTTCAGGGGGCGGGTGAAGGCGGTGATTGAGGCTGGCGGTGATTTTATTGAATAATCTAATAGTTATATACCTATTTTGCTTGCCAGTTTTTAAAATTCAATAAAATCTTTAAAATTGACGATTTTATGTTCATTTGTTTAGAAGTTAGAATTTGTCCGGTCTTATTTGCCCCACCCTGTATCTCTTTCTCTCTTTCGCTCTTTCTCTCTCTCTCTCTTTCTCACTAATTCCTTTTTATTATCTAACTATTTCTTTCGCACACTTTCTTTCTGTCTGTCTCTTTCTCACTCTTACTATTTGTCTTTCTTTCTGTCTCTCTCTCTCTTCTGTTTATCTTTCTCTCTCTCTGTTAGACAACTTTTCATTACGATGTAAATAAAGTAATTAAATTTATTACTTTATTTATATGTAAACATTTGATCTTTCTTAAATCTTTCAGACAAAGCAAAATTTAAAAGGGATAAGTGATATTACAATGGACAATAAATTATCTTTCCTCCTACATTTTATTGTGTGATGTAAGTCACCCATGGTAGTTTATATTTTACAAGCGACTGAGCCTCTAGAGGCCTATAGGGTCACTTACGTGAAACGTTGTGTGTGTGTGTAAGGGTGGAAGAGGGGTTAGTCACTTGAAAAGAAAAATTAAAAATAGTTAAAAAACCTTACCAGGAGCTATGGGAAGCTTTACACTGTAAAGGAGAACCATATTGGTTCAGCGGTTACTGAGATCTACAGTTACACACACACACACACATCATGTTACTTTTGTATAAAGATTTGGGGGGAAGTAAGGATGTAGATTAATTTATCTCTATGATTTTCAGGGATCTCGAAAAATTGATTTACATCTCCAATGATAATAAACAAATAATCAAAATTTAGTAAAAGTACTTAAAGTTATTGAACCAACGAATTAGATAAATCTTTGGGTACCAGTGTAATTTACAGTCCAGTGTCACCTCCCTTCCTGATAATATTTTATGTCAAAGTGGAGGTATTACTTAATTATTGTTAGGTGGGGTAGAGGTTTGCTTTAAAACAACAAATATTGTTTGTTATTTTAAATGACAACCTATTATTTGCACAACATTTTCTGGAAGTTTTTATTGTATCGCATTATAGACAGCTTTCCGCGAATACTAGACTGAAAAAATATATAATTAAAACCAAAGCCCAGACTAACAAAACTTGCATTAATTTTATGATTTGTATTTTAATTTTCGTGGAAAATTGTCTGCAATACATGATATTTAGGTAAGGCAGAGAACTGTTTCTAATCCAGCGGATATTACTCGGTTTAAAAGATGTGCTGGAAAAAGCATTATCATTTTTCTGCTGTTTAATAAAAACACTTGGGTAATTATTGTAATTATTCAACAATTATGTCAAATCAAATTATCCTATAAAATTCTTAATTTCAAACACCCTTTGTCTTCAGGGATCATAAGGGATAAGACAATGGCCGGTAAATTGATGTATATCCCCAGTGATGATACACAAATCTATATCTGAACATAGTAATTAGAGGTTGAAACAAATGGACACATAACTTAATGAACCAATCAATCAAATTTAGATAAAGTTGTTAAGCCTATGAATAAGAAAAAGTTAGTATAAAACTTTGGGGAATTCTGTAATACACATCCCAATGTCCACTCCCTCCCTGCCTTTTCTTGCAGCTCTAACAAAGCCGGGGAAATTAAATTGGATAGCTTGTTTTTATGTTGTAATTCAGCTTACATTTTCAGTCTAGCATAATCCTATTAAATAAAGTAGTGAGGTATTTTATATGTAGCTTACGATTTCAATAAATACTGAACTGATTGAATTGAGTTAGAAACTTTTGATGGTTTTAGGCTATTTTTCTTCCCATTTCTAACCTCTTTGAATACAGAGCCATGCAAAATAAACATCATACACGGATCACCATTTTTCGAGATCTTTAGCTTTAGATAAGAAAAAAACTTTATAGAAATAGGATGTAAATATGAGACATATAGTTAAATTTTTAGGAATTTTTTTTACTTTTGCTAAATATTTAAGAACTATTTTACTACATGGTATCCTACATATAAATTTTACGTAATTTGCAATTAAACAAAATTTTGAAACTTTCATACCTTGATGATCTTTAATTATTAGTAAAGACACAAGAATCAAAGCATTAATGAAAGCCAGGGATCTAAGGGAATAGGACAATGGCAGATAAATTTAGGCACAGTTGATAAACAAAATTACCCCTTCTGTAAAATACAATAAGTGGTTGAACTATTTAGGCATTTAACTTAATGACAAACCAAAGTTGTTA
Source organism: Acartia tonsa (assembly GCF_053477335.1). Lineage (NCBI taxonomy): Eukaryota > Metazoa > Arthropoda > Copepoda > Calanoida > Acartiidae > Acartia > Acartia tonsa. Next base: position 1,830,652 of record NC_137266.1, read on the forward strand.
CCAAACGAATAAGTAAACGTTATTAAAAATCTTTGGGGACTAGTGTAATAAACAGGACCAGGACCAGAACCCCTCCCTCTCTGCATAAAAGCAAATGCTTTAAAACATTAGGACAAACTAACATTAACATTTGTAGAGTGTCATAACCTAATATGACGAATATAAATTCATAACTTAAATTATAAGTTAAAACAAAATAGCAGATATCATAATGTAAATTTGTTACAAAACTTCTGAAATAAAAAAAAAACACTGTTTAAGGATTTTTAAAGTAAACACAATTTTTTTATAAAGCAAATTATAGATAGATAAATAGATAACACAATAAAAAAAGATAGATAGATACAAATTTTGGTTGTAAAGGCTTAAGAAGTGGATTAGGCTTTGAGAATTAATTGCGGAAACTGATTATGCCAGATAGATAGATAGATAGATAGATAGATAGATAGATAGATAGATAGATAGATAAGTAGATAGATAGATACATAGAAAAGAAAGATAGATAGATAAATATAAATTTTGGTTGTAAAGGCTTAAGAGGTGGATTAGGCTTTGAGAATAAATTGCGGAAATGGATTATGACAACGGGCGAGTTCTATAATTTTTATAATATTTTATCACAATAGAATATAGATCTAAAGTGTAATGTTAGTGCTGTATAGACATGTCTCTAGTAGTTGTATAAAGGGTTTCCCCAAAGAAAAGTGTTCATCTATTTCTGTAGGGTTTGTAAAATAGCCCAAAACCATACCAAGAATATTCTAAAACTATCAAGTAGGCTTTATAAAGCTTCCTTAAAATGTGGAACTCAATCTTCATATTATGTCTATAGAACTTGTAAAATAGCCTTAAACCATCGCAAAACCTTTGTAAAGCTTTCCTTTAATTTAAAACCAATCCTTTTATATAGAGTATTAAGAATTGTATAGCTTCTCTCTTCAATAGAGAATCCCTAGAGGCGAGGGGCGCAAGAGATAGTACTTTTATTGCTTTCTTTTTTTTCAATTTTGTAAATTTGTGTTATAACATACAAAAGGGAATTTAAGGGGAAGGAGAAGGAAATACGAATTATAAGAATTACAAAGGGTTAAACATACTGTGAAATTTATAAGGTTAGGAAATATATAGATAGATAGATAGGTAGCTAGATATATAGATAGATTGATTTATAGATATATGTATAAATAGATAAATAAAGATATAGATGGATATATACCTGGATGTATAGATAGATAGATGGATAAATCGATAGATGGATAGATCGATAGGTAGATAGATGGATAAATAAATAGATAGATAGATAGATGGATAGATGGATAAATGGATAGATAGATAGATGGATAGATAGATGAATAGATAGATAAATAAAGATATAGATGGATTAGATATCTGGATGTATAGATAGATAGATGGGTATATCGATAGATGGATAGATAGATAGATGGATAGATGGATAGATATATAGATGGATATATAGATAGATGGATAGATCGATAGATATATGGATATATATTGAAAGAAGTACCTATCTATCTATCTACAATTACAAAGGGTTAACCGTAGTGTGAAATTTATGAGGAAGGAAGCGGCACATCAAAAAAGAGGATGGTGGTTTTCAATGGATATAAAATAATTGGATATATTAACAGGGGACGATTTGTTGTCAATTTAGCTTGCTAATATAGACCTCACTTAATGGATAGTTCGTTCCTCCAGTAGGAAGGGAGGAGATGGGGGTAAAGGAGTTGAAAAGGGGAAAGCCAGTTGCGATTGTCACTTTATTAGAGTACATAAAAATCTGGTGCAACATCCAAGTTATAATACATCGATTATGAAGGTGGTTTCCTAAGGGCGTGTTTCGTATACATTTATAGGGGTGTTTTTTATTTTAAACTTTTTTTAGTAGCAAAGCTTCTTAATACTTGAAATGGCTATCTGTCCATATGTAACTCTAAATGTAAAGTTTTTGTATATTTTGTATTCATAAATAATGTTTAATGATTTTATTTTATTTTATTGAAATTTGGTTATTTTGGTTGAATTGCAAATTTCTTATGTAAAATACTCTTTGCTGCACTATTTATGAACATAATTATCCTTGTGTGTAAGTGTTTATGACACTATGACATAGGGGAAAGATTCACATTAAGAAAATTATGACAAATGATGTAAATTTGTCATAAGATCAATCTATCAATCTTAATCTCCTCCCCCCCCCTCACTTAACTATAAGAAATGGTTCTCATGAAAATTTTAAAAGGGGTGATATGTGTTATGAAACAGAAACTAACTATTATCCTGGAATAGATAGATAGATTTTCTCATATCCTATATAAGATATATGGCTGAAATTTTTACAATATAGAATTTACAATAATATGTAAAGGTTTTGTGAATTTTTAAAAGTTTATCTTATTTTTATGCTATAATAATAATTCTCTGATATCTTCAGCTATAGAAAGGGATAAGACAATCGTTATAATGAAGTAACAGTATGTTTGTCTGTTTTTACCGATATGGTTCTTCTTTGAAGCTATTTTGGGGGGAAACATTTATTGTCAAGAATTAATATGAGAGGTTTAGTGGTTCTCAAATTTGGACTAATATAATAAAAGTTGGATGGTTTGAAACTATTTTTCTGACCACTCCCTAGACTTTTAAATACAAAGCCCCTGGATATTAGGGGTGCAACCACTATTAATTGAAAAATGTGAAAATACAAGCTCCAAAAACGTTCACATTATAAATGCCTTTGCTATTGTCATATAGGATTAAAGCTAAAATATTTTCAACCAATATGATATAATAGTTCGATTGGCGTGCTAAATATATAATATATCCATCTATCTATCCATTTATTTTACAGATGTAAATGAGAGGAATAATTATAGAATATATGGATATATTGACAGGGGATTTTTTTTGTTAATTTAGGTTGCTAATATGGACATCATTTATTGGTCAGTTCATTTATCCAGTAGGAGGGGAGAGGATGGGGTAAATGGGATGGATGGGGGTATCATTTTTTGAGCCAGCTAAAAGTTTAAAGTATTAGAGTATATGAAAATCTGGTGTAAGATCCAAGTAATAATATATCCATTATTATAAGAATTATATTTGAGAGGTTCAGTGATTTTATGTGTAAATATTTTTACTTTTATATTGGTATTAAATTTGACTATTTGTCTATTGTGCAACATTCCCAATGATGATACACAAGTTTACAATTTCTTAAATTACAATTAGTAGTTACACCATTTGGAAAGCTAAATAAACTAATGAACCAACCAATCAAAATTCAATAATGTTTTTGGTTTTGTTGGCTCAACAACTTTGGGTACTTTTAATTAATATTGATTGGTCGGCTCAATAAATTGAGTGTTGAAAACGTTTTAACCGCTGATTGTAATCAACAGAAGGGAAAATTGTATGTATAATCATTAGGGATGTACTATGTACAATTAATTATTAGCCTTTATCTTATCCCTGTGCTTCTAGTGTTGTATCAATAGAGAATTTAAGTCTCTCAAATAAATTAAGTTGTCGGAACCAGCTCCTGTTCAAGCCCCTGCTGTACTCATAACAATTTTTATATACAAAAGAAATATTTGTAGATATAAAAGTGTTTCTTTTTAAAATTATTTCATTTTGCCATTTTATAAAACCATTAAATCAAATAAATAGTATAAGAATAAACTTATGTAAGTAACATGAAAAATAAAACAATTATATTTTAAAAATCTATTTTTTTCCTGTAAATTGACATCTTGTGATTTAAAATAAAACTAATCTTTTCAAAAATGCTAAAATTTTTATTATCAAAATATCAAATTTCCAGATATTTGATCAGTCTTTAAAAAACACATTTTTTTTCACAAGAAAGGGAATTTTGTAAAGATTAAATCTGAATAAAGTGAGCATGCAACAAGAGCAATTTTGTCTATAAGTAGGGCAGCATTTATTGTAATAATATGATTTGAAGAAAAAAGAGAGAAAAGAATACTTATATCACTAGCGGCCTGAAAGTTGAGTCGTCTTCACCTAAATAATAAATTTTTTTTTGTTAGGGGGATTTTTCTAGGGGCGATTTCTCTTTGAATGGTGGTTGTACCTTCCCCCCAAAATAGGTATAAATCTTCACTGTTAAGGAAAACCATATAGGTTCAGCAATTACACAGACAGAAATTGTAATACTTTTTATGAGAATTGTAAACATGTAAGATATAAAAAAGACTAAACCCCAAAAAAATGTTTTTTAAAAACTAGACTTTACACAAAATGATTTATGTGTTTTTAGAGTTGTATTAGCATAATACTATTTAACTCCCTTCTCCAATTTTGTATTTCTAATCAAAAAGAAAATGGGTGTTTATTACAATAGTCCCCGAAGTTTTATATTAACATTTTCTTATTTGTTGACCTTTTAAACCACTAACTGTAACAATGTTTTACCAGTAATAAGTAAAGCATCTCTATGATTCAATCTTAAATTATTAGTCCACAGTAAATATACTAGCGAATACGCCCCTAGAGGCATTTGAAAGAGGGGGATTCGTCCTTCCCCCCATTTAAATAGTAAACATTGTTTTTATTGTTGAGGGGCTATTTCTCTTGGAAAGGTTGTTATAAACTATGAGAAGCTATTCTGTAAAGGAGAACCATATCGGTTCAGCGGCTAGCAAGATCTTAGGGTACAGAAAGACAGACGTACAAACATCCTGTTACTTTTACATAAAGATAGATAGATATAAAATCTGTTTATGGCAATGTTTCGAAGACTAAACAAAAATTAAATATATAAGTCAGCACAATATGATACTGTGGATAAATGGATGGGTGAAGCAGTTTTTATTAAGCTAAGATTGCTAAGAAGTCTAAATTTTGGAAGGTATACCTAAGTTTTTTTTTTTTTATTTCCTGTATATATTTCATTGTTTTTCATGTTCTTTCTTTTTCCCTTTTTTTAGAATAATAACCATCCCACAAAATAGTTTAGAACCTTCCTAATACCCTGTAAAAAAAAACCATATTGATTCAGTGGTTAGCGAGATCCTTTGATATAGACTCACACATAGATATACTGTTACTGTATTGTAAGGAATGTTTTTTTATTATGTTTCGCTTATCATTTGTCCTTTTAAAAATATACATCTTACATTTACCTATACTTTTATCCCTTTATTGCCTCTTTAAACTCCCCTAACTAGCTAAGCAATTCCCTGGAGGCTTGAAATTTAATATTTTTGTTCCAAAAACGCAGGAGGGACAAACGTCGAAGTAGACAAATTCCGAAGTGTCTAAGATAATAAGTTAATTAAGTATTTCTATACAGGTTAGGTAAGGTTAATATATGACTAGATACAAACAGCCTCCCGCAGGGGGTAGGCATTTAAAAAACCCTAAGAGATGGTTAAAGATAAGTTAGGTTAAGTGTCTTTGCCTACGTTTGAACACTCCTGTGTTTTTTCTAGGACCAATATTTTTGAAATAAAATTTTCAGGATTTCCAAATGTTTAGTTTAAATTTTGCTCTTAAGGCGTCGTTTTAATTGTGTAATGTTTTAAGTTTTTAAAGTAAATAATATATTTTTGTTAAAAAATATTAAATTTAATTTAAAATTGTATTAGAACTAAATTTGCATGATTGCAAAAACATGCAAATAGATGGTTTACAAAATAGAAACATTATAGAAAGATATATATGTAAACTATAAACAAAAATTTACGTAATATAGTTAATAATGATGTCCATGTTTTCGCTTGCACAAATATTTGTATGTAGTTAATCTACTCTACACAATAGGCTAAACATCTCAACTCCAGGCTAGTGTATCTAAGGCATTTGCATTACCAATTATAACAAATAATCTAACCTCAATACTAAGCCTTATCATGGGTAGATAAGTAGTGCCATTCCTGAAACTTGCTGGACATACATCCAACTACTCTAGCATCAAATGACATACTCAGGGATCGTAAGGGACAAGCTAAGGATTATACATCAAAATGTACATCCTAAATAATTAGTGCAGTCAATATTTTTTTTCTCCTTTGAATGATATTGAAGTTACTTTATAAAAGATAGCTAAATATTAAAGTAATATATATAGAGTGATAAATAGTATTTGTAACCCTGTTCCTTTCTCAAAGGCCTTGTACCGTCTGTGGGTTGGGTCTTTCAAGTCAGCTGAATCTTTCAAAAATGTAAATACAACTGGGTGCTGGCAAAAGAACAAAAAGCAAATTGGAAACTAATGTGAACACAAGGACGCCCAGGCTTTTTACTTTGAATGAGGGGTTCCATACGTTTAAGGGGAGTAATCTAACGTATTTTTAAAAAAACTTGTGGGGTGTAAAATAAGAGATTTCAAAGTCTAAAGGGGTGAACACCCCTTTACCCCTTTTCTTGGACGTCTATGTATGAGCTGCAATGATATTTGCATTCATCCTAGTTAAATTTGTTTTGCATTGTCTAAATACTGTTCAATTGTTGAAAAATATTTTGTAAAATATCTACTGATCTCAAAAAACTGACAATAACCCAATTACTTAAAATAAGGACATAGTTAATTTGCCACCACCTGAGAGAGAGCTCAACCCTTTATGGAAAAATAATTGAAAACAACGTAAATTCAGGCAAAAAATAAATTTGGGAACATCTGCAATATATTAGTTCTACATTTGTCGCTAGATGTCACTAAAAACTTAATAATTTTGATTTGCATTCACATCATTAGGAAAAATATCTTATTAATCACAAATAACTAGGTTTAAAAATGCAGTATTGTAAATCGGAAAAGATGATTATGAATTTAATATTATAGTCAGGAGCCTAGTTGTGAGAAATTGATAATGGCAGTTTTAAATACTTCACTTAAGTTTAGATAGATATGGCAATTTTTCACAAAAATTGTCCCTTTCTTTTTCAAAAAGCAGAAGAAAGCATTAAACAGCTGAAATTAGAAAGCAAAGTTTAACAAAATTATTTCTTGTCTGCTGAGCTTTAGGTCTTTGCCTTCGAAAATCAAATAGTAAGCTCTTTATACATCTATACTATAAATTTATTAGCTAAATAATAATTCATAATTAAAAAATCATTTTATCATATTAAAATAACAGGAATAAATGTATGAAGAAAAAGGGATTAAAATATATTTCTGTAAGGTTACAATATTTGTGTAAAGCTAATTCATACTACAAAATCACTAAATTAAAAAAATATATATTTACTCAGTCTTTATTCCTGGTTCATCCATAAACAATATTCAATACTGTTTTTTGCGATATTATTTTTTTGTGTATTTAGTATCATTTTTATGAAAGTTATTGAATATGAGAAGAAGTTAAGACACTTTTTTACCTACATTAATTTTTTTTTAAAACATTTTTTTCTTTATTGGCAACAATGTCTGTTGAGACATAAAATTTATTCAAATACTTTTTCCTGTTTTATGTCTTTAAACGTAGATTTGTTGCAGTTTTTCGTCATTTGTATTCTAATAAGACTAAAAGCTACTGTTATTAGTTTTTATAATTGAATAAAAACCCGATGTTTTTAGACGTTTCCTATGAAGAAAATACACTTTTCAGATAAAAGGCAATCAAAATCCTTATCTATATTATAATAGGTTACAACTGCACTTATATTCCAAAAATTTTATTGGTTTTAGTGAAAATTGACTGCACTTACTAAATAATGATGAATAAAATTACCCTTCTATTAAATGATTGGTGGAAAAGTTTAGACACTGCTAGTTTGAACCAACCAAGCATGAAAAAGATATGAAAGTATAAAACCTTTAAGAGCTAATGACCCTTCCCTACTTGCAAAAAGCTTACCAACTTTTAACCTTTTTTCCTTTATACAATACCAGTGGCTACGCACCTATCGGCCTCTAGGGGCACTTGAGTCGATGGGGGGTTAAATTTGACTAATTGTGTAATTTTTTACGATTAGGGATCTTAGGGGATAAGACAATGAACTATGAATTCATGTACTAATCCAATGATGATAACATCAAAATTTCTATTTTTTTCAAGTCAGAACAATGCTATCTTAGCAATACAAGAGGGGAGAAAAGGGTTAGAGAAGTCTAGCCAATAAACAGCTACAAAAACACATAAATCATTTGGTGTAGGGTCAGGTTTTTAATGCACACATTTACAAAATTTCCAATTTATTTTAGTTAGAGGCTTCTAGGGGCATTTAATGTGGAGGAGGGACTCCAACTTTCAATTTCGTTTTTTTAAAATATTAAAATATTTTTTTGGAGGGAACGGGTGTGGGTTTTGGTATTTTTTTGTGGGGCCATTTATCTTTGGAGAGTGGAGGTACTCTCACCAAAATAGGTATAAACCTTCCCAGAACCCGTAGAAGCATATCGGTTCAGTGGTTAGTGAGATTCTTTGGTACAAATAGACAGATAAACATTAAAGTAATATAGTATATGTAACAATCACCCCTTTTCAAAGGCCTTCTACCAACTTTGGGTTGGGTCCTTGGTGTCAGCTGAATCTTTCAAAAACTGGGTGCTGGCAAAAGAACGAAAGGCAAATTGTAAACTAATGTTAACACAAGGACGCCCAAGCTTTTTACTTTGTTTTGGGGTAAAATTAGGGGTTCTATACGTTCAAAGGGAGTAATCAAACATATTTTTAAAAAACTTGAGGGGTGTAAAATAAGAGATTCAAAGTCTAAAGGTGTAAACACCCCTTAACCCTGTACTTGGACGTCTATGTATGACCTTTAATGATTTCTGCATTTTTTCCTAGTTAATTTCGTTTTTGTATTGTTTAAATACTGTTCATTTGTTGAATAATATTTTTTTAATTATCAATTAATCTCATATAACTGACAATAACCCAATAGTTTAGAATAAGGACATAGATAATTTTCCAACACCTCATGAAGAGCTCAACCCTTTACAGAAAAATAATTGAAAACAACGTAAATTCAGGCAAAAAATAAATTTGGGAACATCTGCAATATATTAGTTCTATATTTGTCGCTAGATGTCACTAAAAACTTGATAATTATGATTTGCAAGAAAGTATTCACATCATTAATAAAAATGTCTTGTTAATCACAAATAATTAGGTATATAAATTCAGTAGTGTAAATCGGAAAAGATGATTATGAATAATTTTATAGTCAGGAACCTAGTTGTTTTAAATACTTATTTTAAGTTTGGACAATAATGGCAATTTTTCACAAAAAATTGTCCCTTTCTTTTTCAAAAATCAGAAGAAAGCATTAAACAGCTGAATTTAGAAAGCAAAGTTTAATTAAATTATTCTTGTCTGCTGAGCTTAAGGTCTTTGCCATCGGAAATCATTTTGTTTTCTGTTTAAACATCTATACTATAAATTTATTAGATAAACATCCTTTTACTTTACTAAATATTTTTTCGTATTAAAAATATTTTTGTTAAAGACTGATCAGATGTCTGGAAATTGGATATTTTCAATAATAAAATTTAAGCATTTTTTAACATTTTAGTTTGATTTTTTCCACAAGAGTTCTTTATTAGTATGCAAAGTTAGATATCCCTTCCTCTAGAAAAAAAACATTTTTGTATTTTATTTCTTAAATTTTTTTATTATAAATTTTTTTATTGAAATTATAATAAATTAAACTTATTACAATGAGTTTTAATTGTAGATGATTTATTTTTCAAATTTAATTTTTAATGTAGTCAAATAAGTCTAATGTCTATACCTACATTCTCCCCCTCTAAAGGAGGTTTTCCTCAGTTTATGCAGAGATTGAGTGATCTAAATGATCTCAAAATCTCATTGTGATTTAATGTACATCAATTTATTGCAGTAATACAATTAGAAAAAAACTAAAGATCTTTTTGTAATGCTTAATCACTAGGGTTAAAGGCAGTTTGTTAAAAAACAGAAGGAAAAAAGTGTCTTTACTGCACCAACCTCCCTTTCCATAAGGGTTAAGTAGTAAGTACTTAACTTATCCTCATATTTTTTTTTTTCTTTCATTTTACTTTTCCTGTTTATTTCTTTTATTCTTAGCGCATTCCCATTATACTTAGTTTATCATTTTAAACAGTTGTGTTACCATTGGACGTACTTGTCTTGCGTTGATATAAAATTCATAAGGATTGTTGTAAAACTTTATCCTATACTAGCGGTTAGGCCCCTATAAAAATGGGGGGGGGGTGTAATAACTTTATTCTCTTGGGAGGGTGGTGGTACCCTCCCCAAAAATAGTTATAAACCTTCCTAGTACCTTTGAGAAGCTACCCTCTTAAGGAGAACCTGATCGGTTCAGCGGTAAGCAAGATCCTTCAGTACAAACAAACAGACAGACAAATGAACATACAGACAAACACACATCCTGTTACTTTAATATAATGATTTACCTTTTTATCCTCCTATTGCTTATTTAAACTACTATGCATTGAAATGTGATAATGTGATTTTATAACAGACAGTTCAGCATTTTCAAAATTTTAGTTCTTTTTAACCCATTAGTGACGAACCGGCTTTTAACGCCCGGTTCCAGAAAATGCCGAAAAAAACCGGTTTTCAGTTTTAGGATTGCATTATGCTCGCATGAGCCTACCCTTTACTGCGCTGTTTTTCAATTCCCCCCAGAGAGAAGCGTTTCTATCTATTGGGTCGGCCACAATCTTTCATCGAAAATGGGTGAACCGAGAAAAACAAGGTGATTTAAAATACCCCTCCTAACTTTTTTGTTTATGAAGTAAAGTTAGTGATTTTTTTCGTGAAATTTAAAGTTTATTGGCAACTACATTCATTTGTGAAATCGTTTTATTCAAATTATTATTTTTTATATGATTTTTTTATCGTTTAATTATGTTCTATATAACTCCGGTTCGGCGTGAGTAAAAATACCCGAAAGTTTTATTGCCCGGCTCGGCATGAGTAAAAATACCCGGTTTTAACTTTTCAACCATTAGATATATTAGATATTTTTTATCATTTATTATTCTCTTCAAATGTATAAATTTCTTTATTTCCCAATGATAAATATAATTGATAGATAGATAAATAAAAGGATCGATAGATAGATAGATAGACTGATATATAGGGATAAGACAATGGCCGATAAATTTATGTAGATTCCCAATAATAATCAACAATTGTTAGATAGATAAATAAAAGGATGGATGGACAGATAGATAGATATATCTTGGTTTAGACTTTACTACATAAATATTTTTAAGGGGTGGGGGGGGGGGGGGGATATGCAAATTTGATGGTTTTATGCCATTTTTGTTATCTTGATATTACAGTATTATTCTATTCTTTTGTTTGTGATATTTTTTAAATACTTTAGGCCAAAGATATGTGATAAGTCTTTTCTAGTCTTTCCTTTATCAATAAAAATTATATTTTTTTTACATATTTGTCAATTACTGATACTACTAGAATAGTTGCTACTCTATAATTCACTTTGGACGTTCAAAAATTACATTATCAATATCCCTCCCATTATTATCAATACAAATATTAGCAAAAGTTTTAAAACTTCTTCGAAATGGGCTTTTTTAACCGAAAACGGCGGCACCTATAGCCAAAATCTTAAATGTGATATAAATCGCTACGTATATTACTTGTAGCTCTATAGATTACATGAGGTTGTGTAGTTTTCAATTACGGATCGTATCAAAGTTCTAAAAAGTGTTCATCTCACTTTGGGCGTTCAAAAATTACATTTTTAACTTTTTGGGCCAAAAAACCGGGTATTTAGGTCGCAAACGGGCTTTAATGCCGGGGGAAAGCACCAAAAAACGCCAAAAACGGTTATTAATGCCGAAAGGTTTTTTTACTCGCGCCGAACCGGGTTTTATTGCAACTTTCCTGTGCACGCCACTAGAGCAAAACAAAAAAATTTGAATTCCGTTTTGACCATTATAAAGCTTCCCTGAGATTTTCAGCTCGATCGGCCCATAAAAGTGGCGCTCGGCACTAATGGGTTAAGACACAAGGACTCGTATTTAATCCATGATCTTTATCTTTTTAAAATTGTATAAACATTTGTATCTAAATTTATAACTTGCTAAACAAAATTGTTTATATGTAATAAAGGATCAAATTTAAATTAGATTTTGTACAATAAAAATGAATAATTATACTTACCAATTTTATTTTAATGAAAAAGAACACACTTTATCCATTATTGTTGGAGGAAATAGAATGATTGACGATTTTAATTTATTTAGATGCCTAGCATTGCTAAATAAATAATATAATATACTTTACCTTGGCTAATGGCTATTCTTTGATTAACAAGTACTTAATTGTTTTAGGGGAGGGGGAGGGGGGGGAGTAGAAAATTAAATTATGGGGTGGTGCTAACCTCCCCTAAAATTGTTATAAAAAAGATCGCAGGACCATGGAAATGTAAAGGAGAACTATATCTGGTCAGTGGTCCTTTTTGTAAAGACAGACTCATTGACATCTTATTACTTTTACATATAAAATAACATACCCGTTATTTTTCTTATTTTGGTGGTAACAGGATAAACAGTTTTGTATTTCATTTAGGTTTACTCAAAAAATATAATTGAATTTGATAAAATTATTTAAGTATAAAATAGTTATTTCTCGCATCGTATTATAAACGGCTGTCCGCGGATATAGAAAGTACAATTATGAGATTAAAACTAGTTTTTTTAGCCCCGAGGTGCCAAAGGCACCGGCTAAAAAAACTGGTTTTAATCTTATGATTGTACATTTCTATATTCGTAGAAAGCTGGATATAATACGATGCTAGACATAGTTTTTTCGTATGGATGAGAACCGGTTCCTATCCACCGGATTCGAATGAATACGAGAAACATCTTATACACATCTTTTAATCTTTATTTGTTTTATCCCTTTTTAAACCATGGTATATAAGTCTATCTATAACCATTTTCCCCCTGTAGTTACTTAAACTGCACCCAATTTATTTTCAAATAGTGTGATATCATAACCACATATTATCACATCCTCTAATTAAATATTTGCAAAAAAAGGCACAATAGCCAATAAGTAAGTTGGGTTGGTTTAAATTTTGATTGGTTGGTTTATTAGGTTGAGTGATCACATTTTTTCACCATTAATTTTATGCCACTGAAGGGTAATTTTGTAGATCATCATTTAGATCCCTGATATTAAAGAGTTATTAATGATGGATGGGGGGGGGGGCAGAGGGACAATTTGTGCTGTTGTAATAATATGAGATTATGATTATTTTATAATGTAACATGGGGAAGTATATGCACACCCCCTCCATAGAACACACACACACACTCACTTACACACACCTCTCCCCACACACACACACACAACACCCAACCACACACACACACCCCTTCAAAAATATCCATTAACCTTCTGCATTGATCAGTTTTTAAATAAAAAATATATTAAATATTTTTTTTAGCAATTTACTAATACTTTTATAACATATTTTATAAGAGCAGTATTACTTAATAACTTAATAAAATAGTATAATAGCCATTTAAAATTATTTAAATTTATTATAAAATGAACTTATGAAACTATCTAGTTTTTCTTTTTTAAATAATCAACAAAATGATTTTGAAAACTGAGTTGTATGGTAGATGACAGGAAATTGGATAATTATATAAATTATCAGACTCTTTCAATATTATAGTTTTACTTTGTAACACTAGGTGTCGTATTTTTAAAAAATATTATTAATTAAAGCCTTATGTGATTTATTTTTGTTTATTTAATATTTTCATATAGGATCTAATTAATGTTATTGGTCTTAAAATCAAAAACTATGGTTTATGACTTAATTTCAAATTTGAAATAAAATAGAAAGAATTATATATTCTCCAAATTAAGTTGAAGACCTCATCTGACCTGAAACCTGTTAATTTATATTGTTTAGTCATATCGTTAGTTTCAAAAACTAATTTAAGGCTTCAAAATATTAAAACTGGTGCCAAATATTGCTAAATTCCCTAATTTTCATACTGGGGTTAAACGTGTGAAAGAAAGGGGTTAAATGGGAATATTATAAATATTGAAATAGCTATACATTTTCATACGGCCAGGATATCGTTGTAAATCACTAATTATCCCTTTCAAAAACTTAGCTAGACCGTTTAATTTTATTGAGCAATTTGAGTTTTTAAAAAAATATTGGATTTCTCAAATAAATTAGCATGTTCATATGATCACGGAACCTTCGCATATTACAAAAAAAATTTTCTAGCTAAAGTTTTTTTTTGTTGAAATATACATGAAAAAATTTAAATAGATAAATTTGTATAATAGATAAGATTTTTAACACTGAAAGGTTTTTTTACTTAATATTTACTTAATATGCACGTCATTATAAAGTATAAACATTGTTTACTGAAGCAAAATGTTGTCCAGATTAAATAGTGATTGTCAAAGAACCACTTTATCTTGTTTGACTTGTAATTTTACAGTTCGTATTTGTAAAGTAGCGGCACTGCAGAAAAAAAATTTATCTTCAGTTAAAATTTCCCTCCTTTTTATGAGGTTCTTATGATAATGGTTGATAACAAACTAGTGCCAAACTAAACCACGCGGTGGGGGCGTGATTTAAATGTGTAGTATACTCCTTTTGTTAAACTTAATTTAGGGTTTCTTATATAATTGCAACGTAGTTATAAGACTTTGGGTAGCAATAAAATGAGACGTTGGGTACACCTCTAACTGAAACGATTTTTGATTAGTCAACCGATCTAAATTTGTCTCAGACAGGATATAATTAAAAGCCTAAATCGGACAAGGAATAGCAAAACGATATTTTTATACTTAAAATTTAAAATATAGAGCTAAATGAGTGATTGCGTCTTTCTCTTTTTATCGACAGACGCACTTGGATATATTATTTTCATAATGAATGATATGTATTTCCGATTTTAACGTCAGCTCATGTTTAAATTTGGTGAGCTATATTATTGAGGAGCGTTGTTAAGATTGTATGGAAGAATTTTGTAATGAAATCGAAAGTGGGGAAGGAGGATAAGGGATGGGGTAAACGAGTTATCAAAAAACCCAAATTTCTTGCCAGTGGAACAATTTCCACCATGATGGTATGATAATACTCCACTGTAACTTAAGAAGGGGTCATCTTAAACGGGTCAACATATGGGAGAGGGAGAGGATTAAGAATAAAATGAGAGATAAAAAACAAGGATGATAACTTCCTTAAAAGCAAAATAGTAGTACAAACAAACATTAACACTTGTATTTTGTCTGTTGTTATAACTGAATAATCAGAATATAAATGTTTAAGTAAAAACAAAATTATAAGTGAATATTTGGAGTTGCTATGCTTTCTAAATTGTACAATAGAACAATACTAACATGCCTAAATTCTAAAAAATCTATCAGTTCCAGATGTACAGACGGACGGACGTGCAACCAACCCCAATTATAGAAAAGAAAATTATGATAAGAGATATCAGTAAAGGACGGAGCGGCCTTGATTATAGAAAAGCTTCGCTTTTAAAAATTGGTCCTTAGAAACACATTCTTACAAAGGTATATCTAACATTGTCTCACATAAAAGTTAATTTTTAAAAGCGAAGCTTTTCTATAATTAGGGTCGGTCCGTCCATACGTCCGTCCGTCACTCCGTATGTCCGTCCGTAACAGATAGCTTTTTTCGTTAATTTAGGCATGTTAGAACTGTCCTATCGATTTCAAACTTTGCATAGTGATTCCTGCAGTAATTAGGTAAGATTTAGAAAGCGTAGCAACTCTATAATCAATTTTACATCGACTCTTATACATTTATAATCTGATTATTCAATTTTGACACTATACAAGTGTTAATGTCCGTTTGTCCTACCAGTTCAGCGCTTCGCTTTTATGGATGTTGTCATCCTTGTTGTTTCTATAAATGCTCATATTTAAACTTCCTATTGTATAGGATTATGGGGGGTGGGGTGTGTTCACAGGGTTTTTTAACCCCCCCCCCCCCCTCCCATATTCAATTGAATATGATTTACTTTACAAGGCATAGGAAAAAAACAAGCCGTTCTTATTTTCTCTGCTCCCTTCCTGAACTACAAATGAATTCTTAAGAGCAACTTTTTTTTATGGGGGGGGAGGGGAGGGAGATTAGAATATAGAATTAGTTTTTTTCTTCGGCACCTCGGGGCCAAAAAAACTGGTTTTAATCTTATAATTGTACATTCTATATCCGCGGAAAGCCGTTTATAATACAATGAAAGAAATAACTATTATTGTCCATGTTTTACCTTTTACCTTTATTTTGGCAGAAAATAGTAGTAAATCATATTCAATTGGATATGGGGGGGGGGCAACTCTGTTTAACTTTAGCCAAATAAAGGAAATCAGAGGGTTTATCAACAAGGATGACAACATCCATAAAAGCGAATCAGTAGTACAAACAAACAGTAACACTTGTAGATTGTCAGAACTGAATAATCAGAATAAAGTATAAACAGAATTATAAGTTAATATTATAAAGTTGTTCCACTTTCTTAATCTATCAGTTCTAGATGTACAGACGGACGGACGTGAAACCAACCCCAATTATAGAAAAGCTTTGTTTTTAACAGCAGTAGATATAATTAACACCCCTTCCCATAAATCTTTACAATAGGAACTTGATGTTTAAATATGAGCAGTTTTAAAAGTTAAAAGAAACAAAATTTAACTTTCACTTTTAATTAAGAAGCTTTATTGTTCATTGGTTCAGCGGTTAGTGAGATCCTTAGTTAGAGCATGACTTGGACCTTTCTAGGGAATAGGTAGAAAGCAATCAATTACAAATCTGCAAAATTAATCTTTTTTTAAAAATAGAATCTGTTTGTTTTGTATTGATTCTCTGCTTGTAAAACTTATATAATAAGCTTTTTTTTTAAGCGAAGCTTTCTATGATTAGGATCGTTCCGTCCGTTCAGAACAAATAGCTATTTTTTGTTAGCTAAAATTTAAATTGGATAGGGAAATGGGCGGAGATATGTTATATATAGAATCTGTACTTATACTTTTGTCTTTCCAACCCCTTCAGTATTCTCATGCAATAATTTTTGTATGCCTTAAAACAGCTATTTTTTTAGAAAAATAAAATATCATTTTGTATGTAATAAAATAGTAATAAAATGTTTAAAATAGTTGTACGGACATTCTGGTAACGATTATAGAGTTGTTACGCTTTCTAAATTTTAATTTTAATTTGAGCATTTATAAAAGTTATAAAAACAGAATGACAACATCCATGAAAGGGAAGCTCTGAAATAGTAGGACAAACAAACATTAACACCTGTAGAGTGTCAGAACTGAATAACATTATACATTGTTGTTCTAGGAATCTGTATTCCAAAAATCATATCATTCAGATAATTATAATGCATAAAAATTTGATGTTGAAAAACTTGAAAATCAACATGTTTGAAATGGACATACGGACATTCTGATAACGAAAAGAGCTAACTGTTACAGACGTACGGACCGACTCTTATAATAGAAAAGAAGTTGAGGTTTTGATTTGAGCAAGGGGTCGAACTTGAAACCTTACTTTTAATAAAGCAGAGCTTTTCTATGATTAGAGTCGGTATGTCCGTCAATTACGGTTAGGTATGTCCAGGGATCGGAAGCCGCGCGTAAGCCGCGTGTAAGCCTCAGTGAAATAGTAATTTTATCACTATAAAATTTAGCAGGATGTATAAAACTGTCTCTTTAGTAGACAATCCTTCTTTCAAAAATTTCTTTTTCTGCTTACAAGCAGGTTTAAAACTGAGGCTTATGCGCGGCTGAGGCGCGGCTTCCGAACCCTGGGTATGTCCTTTAAACAGTATTCTGTATTTAACAATTTTACAAAAAAAATGACGTATGATTTTGTCAAAAATAATACATTTATAAGTCCAAGCAAACGAATGAGAAAACGTGATTATAAAACGTTGGGTACCAGTATAATTTACACTTTACAGTCCATTCAATCCCTACTTGCCTTCCGGGTTTTTAAAAATGGACAAACAATGAAATAATATGAAATATATACATGGATATACTGAGAAAGAAAATTTGTAGTTAATTTAGCTTGCTAAAACAGAACTTGTTTATTGTTCATTAGTTCATCTAGTAGAAGGGGAGTGGGTAGATTGGGGGGTGGGGGTATGGTTATTTTAGCCAGCTATGAGTTTCACTTTATCAGAATACATGAAAATATGATGCAGCATCCAAGTAATAATATTTCCGTTGTAGTAGCGCCTCTAAAATGGAATGGACACACACACAAATAATCTATGATTCATACCCAGGAATCTGAGGGGATTAGAAAATGGACTTTGCATTGATGTACATCACCAAAAATTATAAATAAAAATCTATACAATATAAAACATTGGTTAAAAAGATTGGGCACTACAAGTTCGGACCCTACCAATCACAATTCAATTTTTTTAACCTACGAGTAAAAAAACTTATTAATAAAACTTTGAGTACTTGTGTCATTAATTATCAAATGTCCTTAACAGTGCAGTGGTCCTTTTTTGGGATAGTATCGACTTTAAAATGGATTTATAATTACTTAGACATTACATCAGATTTTCCTGTTCTATTAAAAAGTGAACTATTCGGCGGGCTAAAATTTATATCTCCCCCATTCCTCTTCTTTACCCCTTCCCTTCCATCCTGACCAACAAATGTGAGGGGATATTGCAACCTAAATTTTTCTCTTCTTGTAGTCGATATAAACCAATAAAATTGCATGTTGACAAGGATATTGATCAGAGATCTAAATTGATAAGACAATGGCCGATAAATTGATGTACATCGCTAATATTAATACACAAATTTACCCTTTTTTTTACTACTATAGTGGTTGAAACGTTGGACACCCAACTTAATGAACAAACCAATCAAAATTCAAAACTTAATAAAAGTCCCCAAATTTGTAAAGCCAACGAATATATGATTAGTGAGATGAACAGCCCATTGTCCCCTCCCTCCCTGGATATTGATAGAGCTATATTATAAAATACTCATGTTGCATGTTGCAGTTGTTTACTCAGCTGGGCCCAGGAAGGGAACTTTGATGATAAACAAAAATACCCCTCATTAGATTACAATTTAAGTTTAAAATGTCTGGACACTTAACTTTATTGTGTTTTAAATTGTCACATAATCTTTAAGCAACGATCACAGAGTTGATAAATACATTTTATACCCAAAGTTTTTAAGCTAATATAATTTACAGTCCAATGTCCACCCTCTCCGTGACTCTGCTAGTTCAATAAGCTTAGTACTCAGATTTCATACATTTTCAACCCCCCCCCCCCCCCCCCCCATAAAATAGGGTTAAAATCATATCGATCCAAAGAAACAATAAGTTATAAAGACATCCTGTTACTTTTTTTTACAAGAAATACTGGTTAACTTCAAGCGTAGTTTGTAGTATATTTAGAATTGAAAACAAAACCATATGTTAAAAATAACCTCCCATTAAAAAAAATATTTACCCTCCCCCCCCCCCAAAAAAAAAAATAAGCTTGGATGCCCCTGGTACATCCCCAGTAATGATAAACAAAATTACCCCATATGTAGATTAAGATTATTGGTTGAAAAGTGTGGACACTGATAGTCTTAAACCAACCAATGAAAATACAATAAAAGTACCCAAAGTTTTGCGCCAACCAATAAAATAAAGTAATTTTAAAACTTTGGGTACCAATTTAATTTACAGTCTAATACACCCTCCTCCCTGGGGACAGTAAAGAATTTCTGTTATGATCTTTATGTAAGAATGTTAAAAAATATTGAGAGGGTTTTACCTATTAGAAGCTAACCTGTAAAGTTCAGCTAGATCAAAACAGACGCACACATTCAACGGCAAAATTTGTGCTGTGTTGTTATTTTTGTTTTTTTTGGGTCAGTAGCTTAAAAAATATCTGAACTAGTATCCTATTATATGTATACTAGCAGCTACGCCCCTAGCATCTAGAGGCTCTTTATTCGAAGGGGCAAAAAAAGAACTAAAGAATAGCTTAAAACCATCGTAAACCTTAAATATGAAAATATAACAGCATAAAACCATCACAAAAATATTGTGAAGCTTACCTAGAATAGAGAACCCAATCTGTTTAGCAGTTATTGAAATCTAAAGCTTAAGACAAAAAACTCCAACTTCTTTATATAATAGGATGTTATTTTTTTCTAAATACTTATTATTTAAGTCTCGTTGTAAGTAAAAGATCCCTCCCCTCCCCCTATTATGATGTATGATATATGATGAATGATCATCGGTCAACTTTTGCTAAAAGAGATGGGGGGGGGGGGGGGGGGGAGTTCAGTATAGGTCAAGTGAAAGTTAAATCCTAAAGGGTATTATTTTCTTCCATCCAAAGTTGTAAGTCAAATATAAATATGAAGGGGGGGGGGGTGAGGGATATTTTTAAGGTTTAATTATATCAACAAGGATCACAACATCCATAAAAGCGAAATGGTAGTACAATCAAACATTAACATAAGCATAAATGTATAAGTATAATCAAAATTATAAGTAAGTATTATATAGTTGCAACGCTTTCTAAATCTATACAATAT
Source organism: Acartia tonsa (assembly GCF_053477335.1). Lineage (NCBI taxonomy): Eukaryota > Metazoa > Arthropoda > Copepoda > Calanoida > Acartiidae > Acartia > Acartia tonsa. The sequence continues at coordinate 1,851,210 of NC_137266.1, forward strand.
CTATACATTAAATTAATGATGCACAGACCGACGCGTCAAGTCTCAAGAACCAACACAAATTATAGAAAAACCTCGCTTAGCTTAGACATACATTTATTAAACTTTAACAGTATATAGTCCTCCCCCTCCCCTTTATGATAGGAAGTTGGTCATGAATATGATGTTTACAAATGAGCAATTTTTTTATAAGTTACAATACACAAATTGTCAAAATCCATAAAAGCGAAACAAATTTAAAATGCATGATAATTTTGATTATTTCATTTAATTTAAGCATTCTTATAATTGTACATTCTATATCCTAGAAAGCGGTTTATATTAATTGTAAGTATGACTGAGTCTCTGAGAATTTGAATGTTTATTATTTTTTGGTTAGATTTATAATAAAATTTGTTCAACATGATTTTTAATATTAAATGCGCTGTTAACTCTATATTTGTTTGTCTGACTTTATATTCACTGAGCTTTGCTTTTAAGGGTGTTATCATACTTGTTTAGTTACATTCAGAGCGGAAGCCAAGCTACTCCTTTTTAAACATTTTGATTTTTTGAATTTTTAGTTACAAAGCTACTCTGTAATATGTTATTTGACAAGGATGACAACATACATAAAAGCAAAGCTCTAAAACGAACATTAACACATTTAGAGTTGCAAATAACAACTTTGGAGACTTTTTTTCTTTAATTTTGATTGGTTGGTTTATTAAGCATGAAATGCTGCCAAAATGAAAATAAAAAAACAAGCGAAATTAGCAATAAGAACTAAGATTAACTATCTTGCTACGAGATTGCGTGATGATAGAAAAAAAATGTATTCACCAAACCTTTATTATTCCAAGTCATAAAATTCTAGTGAGGCCATAAACCTTCTTCGTATGATAATATTTTCCGGAATTTTTATGATTTTCTGACAATGTTTGACCGTAAAGATATGTGAACATATGTAGTATCTTACAAATACATCCCAAATCTAGCATAAGTTGACCCCTTCTATCCGTATGAAAATGTTAACAAAGGTGTGAAGTCTCAATTTCCGGTCGTTTGAATATATCGGGGAATTTGTATATTTTTAGGGTTATTTTAGTATTTTGAAAATATTGAAAACAGTAACATTTCTCTACGAAATCACCCATCGTTTAAGATTTTGAGTATGTTTTGAAAAATACTATAAACTAAAACTATCATTGATATTGTTCAGCAGTCAAGGTGTTTTTGGAGGCATCCTAGTGCCCACTATTAAGTAAAGTACTAGGTTGTAAATGCTGACACCACTCACTATCATATCCTATTAAATAAAATAAGAACAAGCTAACCATTAAACCAATATCAACGGTGCCAGATGTCCGCTTTTTGTGTGTAATGTCCGCATTTTTAACTTTAGAAAACTGGACTTATAAGTAATGTACGCTTTATCAAGTAATGTACGCCCCCTCCCCTGTTCTCTTTCTCCCTTTTCCTTCCCCTCCCCCACAAATGTACACATCAAAGGCCCAATGTACATCTTTTTTGCACACTTTCATCTAAAAAAATCTGACAACTATGACCAATATGCTCCTCCTTTATATTGAAGCTTCTCTTAGGTACCAGGATGGTTTTAGGCCATTTCATTATTTTAAAAAATCTGGGTAGGTATGGTTTTAGACTATTTTTCTGCCTTTCAATATACATTCAAATATAGAGCTCCTAGATGCTAGGGTGCAGCTGCTAGTATATACATATGACATTGATAACGTAGCTGGTTAATTTTAGTTGTCAAATTATGTTACTAATACAGTCCTCAAATGTTGGTCAGCATGTTCCTCCAGTTTAGAAAAATATTTTATTAGAGTAAGTAAGAATCTGTTACAATATCCACATATTCTGTATCCCAAATTATAGAGTATCTAATTCATACCTAAATGTTATAGGAATCATCATGAATGCAAAGACAATTTTAATCTGAATAACATAAATAGAATAACTGTAACTTACAAACGGACAAACAAAAAAAAAACTAATTATAGAAAAACAAGAATGACAACATAAAATCTAGGCTCAGGAATAGAAAGACAAACAAACAATAAAACTTGTAGAGTGTCAGAACTGAATAGTAGAATATAGATGCATAAGTCTTCACAAATTTGTAGCTAAATTTGTTGCAAAACTGCTAAAATAATTATACTGTTTAAGGACTTACTTAAATTTTAAGCACTTGATAATAGAGATGCTTAACTTATGTGTTGCAATAAGAATCAGTAATCTAAAAAGCAGACGAAAAGGATAATTTTAAAAGACCTACAAAAAATCAGCATTCTTTGAATGTACGCGCGGACTTTCTGGCAAAGATTATAGAGTTGCTGCAGTCATTGTAGGAATAATCAGACAATTATAATCTTAATTATTATCAGAATACCTGTCCCTGCCCCTCTCATCTTAATTCAGTCTGCTAAACACATCTTATATGTGATACACTATTTTTTTTTTGGAGGCTTTATTGATGACTGGGCTAGGGGAATACCACAGGATCTGTGACTTGAGTTATAGGGGCAATACCAAGGTAAGGGACCAGTCGAAAATTATCCTCTGGCGACCCTTGTACCTAACAATGTTAGAGCATTCTGCTCTTAATAAAACTGTCCCTGCCCAGGATCTGTGACTTGAGTTATAGGGGCAATAATAAGGTAAGGGACCAGTCGAAAATTATCCTTAATTCATCCTCTGGCGACCCTTGTACTTAACAGTTTTAGAGCATTCTGCTCTTAATAAAACTGTCCCTGCCCCTCCTTTCTTTATTCAGTCTGCCAATCACACCTTAAATGTGATACATTATAATCTGAGGAATTAAAATATGACTGAACGAAGGGAATGTCACAGATTGTAAAAATCTTTTTTATTTAACCAATGTAATTTTGAAATGCTATTCTTTTATACATGTGTACATAAACAATTTTTACCCAACTTGAATATTTTAAATGAGTTTTAAATTAATATTGTTATACTTTTAATGTAATCTTTGTAAGTAAATGATAAAGACAAATAAAGAATCAAATAATAATAATAATAATCTTAATTACATAAAAAGCTAATCATTAAGGATGGAAGGACAGACCCTAATTATAGAAAAACACTCATGCTTTTGAAATAAACATTCTTAAATATAAATGGATAAGACAATGGTTGATAAAATTTATATGCATCCCCAACCTCAATAACATTGGAAACTCAACTTAATGAACCAATCAAAACTTAATAAAGTCCCCAAAGTTGTTAAGCCAAGAATAGAAAATATTGTTATAATATTGTAGACTAGTGTAATAAACAACCCAATAACCCCTCCCTCCCTGTTTTTAATATAGATTCTACAAAATTCAGATAAATACTTATTGTTGTAGGAATCAGCATAATTAGAAAATAAGATAATCTTTGATATGAAAATTTTATCTACAGATGTATTTACAATCTATAATACAAAGTAGAATGATGTCTGTCCGTCCGTCTGTCCCCTAAGATCTCGGTAACCACTGAACCTATCGGATTCTACTCTTCAAGGAATATACATATTGGTCCTGTGGTGTTTTTTGGCTATTTTTTGGAGGGTGGCACACCCACAACCCCCCCCCAAAAAAAAAAAATCCTCCCCCATTTGTTATGTAGTGGTTGTTAAAATTACCTCTTTGGGCACAGCCCTGAAGGTCTAGGGGCAAAGCCGCTAGTTTAATCATAAAGAAGCTGCGCTAATAAAAAACGTAAAAAATTTTGTAAAATATAAACCAATGACTATATCTGTACCAATATAAGAAATGTACACAATGAGGCCTCTAGAGGTAAATCGCATAAATTGTACAGAGCATTAGCTGTTGATTTAAGATTTTTGTCTTGATAACATGGCAACAGAAAGGTTGGTTAGAAGAAATAGATCCCTTAATGTACAATATTTTTTTTCATAAAATAATTTCCTTTATGTATAAAAAGAAATGGTCACCATGTTTTTATAGCATATATCTTTATAGTGGCACAAAAACATTTTTTTAAATATAAAATACATAATACTTTTTTTATGAAAAAAATGCTTAAAATATGTAATTTAAAATAATTGTAAATATTTCATTATAAATATATAAACCTAGCGTTTAAAATTTAAACTAAAATGCTTCATCTGAGTGCAAGTGCAATATTAATTTAATATTCCATGGTGCTTGCTGGGTCTGTATTTCATTGTCTGTTTGTGTGTGCATATGTGTATTGTGTATGTGTGAGTGTTTCTGTGTGTGTATATGTATGTAAGTGTGTGTGTGTGTGTTTTAGTATGGGCTTGGTTGAGTAAAAAGCGCGAGCACTAGAGAGGTAGGTAAAAGATTAGATTAGATTAGATTAGATATTTATTTTATGACACACATAACAAGTAAAAATAATAACAGTGTTATAATACAGGTATTAAATATTCATATACAAACAAAAAAATTGAATATGAATAAAATATTAAAGGACGCCTGCAAGAAATAACACGCTTTAACTGCTGAAAGACTGCCACAAGAAGACCCAATACCCCAAATTATAAGCCTTCAGCTTCAACACCAAAAAAGTTCTAGGCACTTCAAAATAGCATTCTATGTACAATGGTATTTTTGAAAGATTTCCAATGCTCATAAAAGAAAAAACAATATTAAATTACGTTGCCTAGACACAAAATTATAACCTTATCCTTGTCAGAAACTTAGATTGCCTGTAACTGATTACATCTTTACAATAAAAACACCACATTTCATAGTCAAAATCTATGAAAAAAATTCGATTTAAATTGCATTTTTAAACAAAATCATAGCGGAAACAAAGGGGTAAACTAATACAAGCTTAGCTGTGATTGGTTGTTAAGCTGATTCAGCCTTCTGATTGGCTACAGTACGTTCGGTACAACGCAAGTAAAACTTAATTTTTTTTATGATTTTGACTATAAAAATGGGTATTTTTATTGTAAAAATACAATTAGTTACTGGAAACCCAAATTTATGACAAAAATAAGCCTTTAATTTTGCTTCTAGGCCACGTAGTTTAATTTTAAAGTTTTCAACATGAGCATTGCAATTCTTTCAAAATTTCCATTGTACATAAAATGTCATTTCAAAATGCCTAGAACTCCCCTGTTATAGAAGCCGAAGGCTTCAAATTTGGGGTATTTGGTCCACTTGTGGCAGTCTTTCAGCAGTTAAAGCAGTAAAAGGATATATTATATGTGGATATTATGACAGGGTAAACTTTGCTGTTCATTTGGGTTGCTATTTAATTTATTGATCAGTTTGTTTATTTAGTAGAAGGAAAAGGGGGTTATCATTATTTTGTCCATCTTGGAGAATTTTTATTAGAGTATATAAAGAAATGTGGTGCAAAATCCAAGTAATTATATATCAATTGGTTGAGCCATAGACGTCCAAGGTATCTATGATATTTTGCAAGTTTAAAGCAAACTGCCCTAGCATACCCAGGGATCTAAGGAGATAAGACTATGGCTTAATTATAACTTAACGTACATCCTCAATAATAAAACGCAAAATCACATCTCCTGTAGATTGCAACAAGTGCTTGAAAACATTGTAATAAAACTAGTAATGAACATACCTATGTTTCCTCCATCCCTGTATACTACTTGAAAGAAAATTGTGTGTGTGTGTTTGTTTGCATTTTTGCTTTGTGTGTGTATGTGTGTGTGAGAGATAGAGACTTATGTGTGTGTTTGTACATTTTTCGCGTGTGTGTACGTGTGTGTGTGTTTTTGCACTTCTAGTTTGAATATTGCTTTTTTTTAGCATTAGACATTTGTGTGTGGGTGTTTGTTTTTGTTCTATTAAAAGGCTAGTGTGTGTTTGTGTGTGTCTATAAAATTACATGTTGTATCTGCATTTATATAAGGTTTAATTAAAATTTAGACCCATACAATAAAACAACTATGTATAATTAAATCATTTTTGTACCTTCTTCTTTGCTGTTTATGAGATTTTATCAACACACTGAGTTTTTTTTATATCTTTTTTTTATCTATTAGTGTCAGAGGAAATAGAATAGTTGACGATTTTAAATTATTTAGATGCCTTGGGCTCATTATTTACGAAAAAAACATTTTTCTGCATGAGGTCTCAGATTTTTATAAAAACTTCCAGTCCCCTTCATTTTGTCATAGAAACTAAGGGCTGGGTGATTTTTAACCTTTTTAATCCATTTAAAGTCCGATTTTTTGCGCATTTTCTCACTGTGGTGTTTTCACAATGAAAAAAAGGCATTTTTTCGTGATTTTCAAGTTTAAAATTTTTACATTAATTTTCAACTTACAGACATATTTTATTTATTTTTCAAATTAATCCCCCAGATGGGTGCAATATAGAAATTTTCTTAAAAATCACAAAAATCAAGAATTACAGGGTGTCCCAACAAAAATGTCAAAACACGTTTTCTAACTTTTTGTTCAATTTAGGGAATATAGACCTACCAAGGATTACTCATGCAAAATTTCAGATCGAAATTCGAATTCTAAGTGCCATTTATACATTGATTACGAGATGGTTGCATTACCCCCCCCCCCCCCCTCCTTTATTCAGAATCTTAAGGGATAAGACAATGGACATTACATTGAGGTATGATACATCCTAATCCTTATAACAGGATTTGTGTTTGTCTGTCTGTTTGTTTGTACTGAATGATCTCGCTAACCGCTGAACCGGTATGGTTTTCCTTTACAGAGTTACAATTTGCGATTGTATGTAAAAATTGGTGGAACAGTTTTGAAAAAGTCAATTTGTACTTTAATTCCCTCTTATAAGCTCAAAACAGATCTACTTATCTAATTTTAAGGCCCAAATAAATATAAAAAAACAAGGATGACAATATCCATAAAAGAAAAGCTCTGAAACGATAGAACAAACGGACATTAACACTTGTATAGTGTCAGAACTGAATAATCAGAATATAAATGAATATGCGTCAAAGCAAAATTGGGAGTAAATTTGTTAAAAACTTCTTGATACATTGATAATGTTTATAGACATACTTACATTATTTGGACTAGATTATAAAATTGCTTTGCTTATAACATTGTACTTTGTTGCCCTTGGAATCAGTATTCTAAAAATCAGATCAATACGGCCGCCATTGATGTTTTATAGTTTATTGTGCTCCTTAATGATGGGAATGTTGTATAAAAATTATCTATCTTTTATAGAAGCTGAGCAAATCCCGTTTCCCCTCTAGCAATATGGACGAACGGACTGACAGACATACAAAGTGAGTTATAAAGTAGCTTCGCTACTAAAAATAAGTTGATACTCCCGCCTTTTCAAAGCTTGCCAACCACACAATGAATCCGTGTTATTCAATAATTTTGTAATTCCCAAATTTTTGTTTCGTAAGTCACATTAAAAACATCTTTAAGTATGGTTTCAAAACCGATTATTTTCAGTTGGATTAGAACCGGTCCTAAGCCATGCTGAAAAATGTATTGTATCATATTATATACAGTTTTCTACGACTAAAAAATGTACAGTCATAAAGCAGTTTTGTTAGCCCGTGCCTTTGGCATCTAGGGGCCAACTAATTGGTAAAATCAGAAAGTAGTACATTTTTACATCCGCAGAAAGCTGTTTATAATACAATGTGATTACCAACTATTCTTTAAATCAAATTTTATAAAAATGCTAAGAAAAGTATTAAAATTTACCATATGTGTTTTATTCCAACATTTAATATAGGAGCGGACATATTTTTTGGAGGGTTAGTGGTTAGGGAAGGTTCCCTTCCCCAAAAAAGGGTGGCATAGAGATGTAGAAATGTTACTCCATTTTAGAGGGCCCGCTTCGCTTTCTAAAAAAGCAAGGATGACAACATCCATAAAAGCGAAGCTCAACAAATCAATAAACATTAATTAAATTATTTAACTTTTTAATAATGAAAACAAATTATTATTTAAGAATCTGTACAATTTTAAGTAAGTATGTTTTTATAAACATCAGTATGTATTTTTATTTATTTTACTTAATAATATCGCCTATTAATTATTTAATTACTAATGAAGTTTAATTGCATGTATTCAAATGTCTTTGTTATAACAAAAAGTCATAATCTACATTTTTAAAAACATAGCAATCGGACTACTGTATCATAACAAATTTATGTCAAAAAATCATTATTATTATGAACTTTATTATACCATCAGTATCAGTAATCAACCAGTAAAGTTTTAAATTAATTCGAATTGAGGGAAAACGCTGTAAATAGTTATTGACGCATAGACTTACCTCAATTGTAGAAAAGCTCTGCGGTTAAAAAAAAATAAAAAGAGTGAGGACTTTGGGCAATTTTTGGAAGGGTTTTATGGGCATTTTAGAAAATGAGGGTCATGAAAAAGTCTATAAATTATGGATACTTTCTAAAAGTTTCAGTTGTAACTAACAGTTAAACAAGGAAACATGGAGTCAAAAACCTTACTAGTAAGTATATATTATTTTATTTCTTACTAGGGGATTATTTGTGATTTCTCTTGGAAGGGTGGTGGTACCCTCCCCCAAAATAGTTATTAACCTTCTCGGGACCTATGAGAAGCTACTCTGTTAAGGAGAATCCGATCGGTTCAGCGGTTAGCTATATACTTTGGTACAAACATACAAACACACACACACAGACATTACTTTATTATAGGGATGGTAGAAAATACGGGAGGGGAGTGAAATGGAGTGAATGGAAATTTCACTGGTACTTAAGTTTTATAAACTTTGGACACTTTTATTTAATCTTGATTTCAAACTAGTAGTCATAGACGTCCAAGGGGGGGGGGGGGGGCGGGGGGGTTAAAAAAGGCATTACCGCCCTCAAAAAAAAAAAAATTTAAAAATCTCTAACAAAAATTTTTTTAATACTAAATATTTAATAGAATTTAAATTACCCCCCATAAAAAAATTTACCCCGGGGGTATCAATTCAGCCATTTTGGGGGGAAAAATTCTATTGACTTCTCACAAACAACCCAAACTTTTTTTTAATTTAGGTGTTTGCATCGGTTATGTTGGTATGCATGTTAATGCTAGAGGCTAAGCCAATGCCAACGCGGCCAGACCCAGAGTGTGAAGCTAATCCTCAAGCATGCTATGTCTATATGCCCCCTGAAGAATATGGTAAGTCTGCATACTTTGGATAATATTGATGATTCCTAAAAGTTAAAAAACTTCCAATTCTAATCAATACCTAAAAATCTATTGCTACATAAAAAAAAATTTTTATAGCTTCAAAAGTAGAAAATTAAAGCCATTTGAAATCTTTAAGTTAAAAGAACCTAAAAACAAAGGTTGTTAAATAAATGGGAGAAGGGGCCCGATTGTTAAGAGTTAAGTATAACTTACAGGATCAACTGAAAATTGATTGCCTATTTCTTCTATAATTTCCGAAGTTGTACAGCAGATAACCCAACTTTTGCAAAATCTATTTGCAGCTATTCCGGTCAAAGGAAAAAGCGATATAATGTATTTATATATAACTAGCGGCTACGCCTCTAGAGGCCTCTAGTGGCATTTTAAATGTTTTTGTTTGTTAAAGTCTATGTTAATTATTTATGTTACGATACCTACCATATGTAACGTTGAAGTCTCCCAATATTAAAATTTTTTTCGATTTTTTTGTCATTTCTCTTGGGAGAGTGGTGGTACCCTCCCCCAAAATAGTTATAAACCTTCCCAGGAACTATGTGAAGCTACCCTGTTACGGAGAACCCGATCGGTTCAGCGGTTAGCGAGATCCTTCGGTACAGACACACAGACACACACACAGACATCCTGTTACTTTAGTATAAGGATATATTCAGAATTTTAATTTTTCAAATTTGATTTTTTTAAGTTTGAAGCTTTTTTAGCTAAAAGTAAATCTTGAGATAGAATGAGGGTGCTATGTACACAATCGGAAACTAGAATTCAGCTGACCACTTACATTGGTTGGTATATGCTATTTCTTGATTTAATAATATCTTTTTTAGTTTGTCCTGGTAACGCGCCATCTCCTAATAATCCTTCTGATACTGTAATCTTCCACTGTCCACCATATGGTCATTCTACGTATCGTTGGAAAAGTCATTGCACTTGGTTCTGTGGAGACAGAGAAAAAATTTTTTTTCCTCATGGATAATTATGTAATTTTAAATATTTGTGTTTTTTATAAATATTTAATTCGTAAAACTTTTATTTTAATCAATGTATTGTTTCAAACTGAAAAAGGTTTGCATTTTTCATTTCATTAATTTGAAAGTTATCGTCCTTTCATTTTAAACTTGGCATGTTGATTCCTGTATGCATTAGGTACACTTTACAACCAAGCTCAGCAACTATTACGATTTCAAGAAAGTTAGTATGTCTTTTTTAAACACAAGGATGACAACATCTATATAAGCGAAGCTCTGAAATGGTAGGACAAACGAACATTTAAACTTGAGTAGAGTGTCAGAACTGAATGATTAGAATAAAAATGTATTAAAGTCAAACGAAACAAATTGTAAGTAGATCTGTTGAAAAACTGCTTAAATCTAGGATATTGGTTAAGGACATAATGACATTTATATAATTATAGAGATGCTTCGCTTATAAGAATAGACTTTGTTGTCCTAGGAATCAGTATTCCAAATTTATTTAAAATTTTGTTTAAAATTATGTATTTTTATTCTGTTTATTTAGTTCTGACATTCTACAAGTGTCAATGTTCGCTTGTCCGGCTATTTCAGAGCTTAGCTTTTATGAATGTTGTCATCATTGTTTGTATAATTCTTCAAACCAAGGACGTCCAAGGGGGCGGGGGTAAAGGGGTGATTACCCCCCAAACGAATTTCAGGGTACTGTAGGCACCCCCAATATAATTTTCATTTTAACCACCCCCATTTAAAATTTTACCCCCCCCCCAAAAAAAAAAAAGCTCGGACGCCCTGCTTCAAACTTTCCTTTAAATTAAAAAATAATGCCAGTGGGAAAATCATCACAACAGACAGATATCCTGTTACTTCCATACAAGGATAATGTATAGTAGTTTTACTCTTTCAAGTTTGTATAAAAATGGACTTCAACACGCTTTAATAGATTATTAGTTGTATTTTAAAAATGATTCCTTTACTTAACAAGTAAAAATTTTCACCTATATTTTATATAAATGTCCTTGTTGTTTAAATCATTAAATTTCTATTAATGATTCAATTATCTTCATTTTGTTGTAAAGAAGTTGTATCAACTTTTTTGCTTTTTATTTAAGATAGCTAGCCGGTTCTTTCAGTAAGTAGTAGATGTAAAATTTTTCATAGAATTCAGATATGCAATCGTTTTTTTTGTAGACCTCTTATTTTTTAAGTAATTTAAGTTTTTAAAAAAAATAATTAAGTCGGTTTTAAGGTACTAAAACGCAACAAAATAAAAGAAGAAAATGGCCAGTATGAACAAAAATAGTAAGATCTTTAATTTGACACCTTACTTTTAAAATTCTGTTGAGTAATTATTGAAAAAATCTATTTTTTTAACCTCGGTTTAATAAAAACTTTAGACCTTAATATTTTCTCAAACAGACATAAAAAACATGGGTTCATATATACCTTTAGAATCAGAAAAATATTACGAATCTATTCTAAGCAAAATTGAAAAAGTTTTATAAAACTATTATAAAAAAAAAATAAGTTTATTTTAAGAATCATAATTTTCGGCTTTAAAGGGTTAGCTTGAACCAAACCTGAACAAAACCTAAACAAAAGACAATGCAATGTAGCAGATATTTAACACAAGAAACAATAATGTATTTTTAACTGCATTGTTTTGAAGTTTATAAACAAACTGATGCATATTTGTTCATAATTTTTCATTCTTTACATGTTCTTTAATATCACTATATTTATTGTAGTATCTATTGTATATATTGTATGAACGTTCTCCTTTTTTTCTGGCAATTCTATAGGTTAATTTTATAGATCAAGCTTCCCGATTCGTCAATTTTTGCGATTTGTGATTGGCTAGTTTAGTAGTTACAATTCTTAAAATAAACTTTTTATTTTTTCTATTTTTTATTACAATTTTTTAAAACTTTTTCAATTTTGCTTAGAATGGATTCATATTTTTCTCATTCTAATGGTATATATGAACCCATATTTTTTATGTCTGTATGAGAAAATATTTAGGTTTAATGTTTTGATTAAACCAAGGTTAAAAAAATAGATTTTTTCAACAATTACTCAACAGAATTTTAAAAGTAAGGTGTCAAATTAAAGATCTTACTATTTTTGTTCATACTGGCCATTTTCTTCTTTTATCTTGTTGCGTTTTAGTACCTCAAAACCAACTTAATTATTTTTTTAAAAAACTTAAATTACTTAAAAAATAAAAGGGCTACAAAAAAACCGATTGCATATCTGAATTCTATGAAAAATTTTACATCTACTACTTACTGAAAGAACCGGCTAGCTATCTTAAATAAAAAGCAAAAAAGTTGATACAACTTCTTTAAAAATATAGAAAAGTATAAAAAAAGAACAAGAATGATTACGTCCATTATTAGTTATTATCAATTTTAGTTAAAATACATATGGGTATATAATTGATGAATAGGGCGGGTTCATATCGGAATTAAACAAAGAGGGGATATGCAACAGATAAAATTAACCTTAAAAACATTTCTGACCGAAAAAGAATTTGAAAAAATTGAGTTTTAGAACGCAACCACTAAAAAATATATTTCATTACTTATTAATTAACCCATTAGTGCCGAACCGGGTCCCAGTGCCAGAAAATGTAAAAAAAACTGGTTTTCGGCTTCATAATTGCATCATTCCCAGTATGAATCCCCCCTCTACTACCCTGGCTTTCATTTCCCCTGGAGCAGGTAGTTTTGCTTACTTCCGTTTGCCGGTATAGATCAACAAAGTTTGAAAATCATGAAAATTCAAAATACCCCATCTAACTTTTTTGTTTTTATAGTAAAGTCGCTGATTTTTTTTGTTAAATCTAAAGTTTATTGACAAGTACATCTATTTGTGAATTCGTTTTATTTAAATTATTATTTTTTATATGATTTTTTTATCGTTTTTTTATGCCCTATATAGGCCCGGTTCGGCATTTCCATTTGGAGTCTGAAATTTTTATTACCCGGTTTCACTAATAGATCTTTTTTGACAACAACAACAAAACAGGGTTTTTTTACCCGAAATCGCCGGCTAAACACGAAATTTGAAATAAATCGCTTCGTATTATACTTGTAGCTCTATAGATTACATGAGGTTGTGTAGTTTTCAATTACGGATCGTATCAAAGTTCTAAAAAGTGTTCATCTCACTTTTGGCGTTCAAAAATTACATTTTTCGATTTTTGGTCAAAATAACCGGGTTTTTACAGGTCAATTGGGTTTTAATGCCGGGGAAAAGCACCAAAAACGGGTGATAATGCCTGGTTAGTATTTATGGCCAAGCCGAACCGGGTTTTTTTGCAACTTTCCTGTGCACGCCACTAGAGCAAAACAAAAAAATACGAATTCCGTTTTGACCATTATAAAGCTTCCCTGAAACTTACAGCTCGATCGGCCCATAAAAGTGGCGCTTGGCACTAATGGGTTAATATGCAAAGACGAAATTAAAAAAAAATTTTGAATCAGAACTATGGCTTCATGGTACTCCCTGGAAAGGCCTTGAAGAGCTGAATCATGAACTTTTGTCCGTTTCAAAATATCTCGTCCCTAGCCTTAAAAATCACTAAAAAAAACACAATTTTTTAAGGTTTATTGAGAATTGCCTTATTTGTAGAGGTTTTTTAGATTTTCTCAGGCTAGGAACGAGATTTTTTGAAACGGTCAAAAGTTCCTGATTCTACTCCTCAATGCCTTTCCTGGGAGCACCATGAAGCCATAGTTCTGATTCAAAAAAATTTGACTCCCATTTACAAATAGCTATACAATTGAATGTCTGGTCGTCAGCGGTTTTAAGAATTAGGATAGATTTTAAATCATCCAGAGGTGTATTATACTCATACAAATCTTTTGCAGATCCCCGCTTTGGCCTCAGAAAAAAAATGTCCAAAATCGACCCACCCTATTGATGAACATAGTCAGAAATTTGAAAAAGTAAAAGTATGTATAATGAATAAAAACTTGGTGCGTTCCCTCTAAGGGCTTATTGAGCACTGAAACCACCCCTATTCAAAATAAATTGAAAATAACAAATGTACCAAATATGAGCTAACCTAACAAATCCGAAGTAAGGTCCAGCCGTACTCAACTAGGCACTATGAGGGAGATGGCCGAAAACTTTATCTATAAGTACCTATAATACAAAGTAGCTTGATGTCTGTCCGTCTGTCTGTCCGTCTGAAGCTTAAGATCTCAGTAACCACTGAACCGATTGGGCTCTACTCTTCAGGGATTATACCTACTGCTCCTGTGATGGTTTAAAGCTATTTTCCTGGGGGGTGCAACACCCCCAACTTCCCCAAAAACTAAAAAAACCATCCCCCCAAAAATTTTTTTGACATTTTTTGTAAAATCTCAGTAACTGCTGAACAAATTGGGCTCTACTCTTCTGGGAATATACCTACTGGTCCTCTGGTGGTTTTAGGCTATTTTCTAGGAGGGTAGGACACCCCAACCCCCCTAAAAATAAAAAATCCCTATTTCCAAATTTTTAAATTTTTATTTTTATTTTTGTAAACAAAAACCAGTAATTGGGTTGGGGGAACCCCACTGCACCATGGGGCGAAGCCCCCATGAACCTCCCCCCCCCAAAAAAAAAAAAATTATTCAAACAATTTTTTGGGATTTTTGTAACATTTGTGTATATGTGGTCCAATCAGTGGGACTATCGGAGCTTGCGCCGCATACGGGGTACTCGCTTATGCTCACCCCGTACGAGATATACGGCGCACAACCTGGGTTTAATTTTACCAAAGAGTAAATCGGCAAAGAATAACTTTTTTGAAAATATAACTATAAAATTATTCTGGAGGGATGACTTTCCGTTACCTCATGGGGCGAAGCCCCTAGAGGCTAGGGGCGAAGCCACTAGTGCATTAATATTCTAGTAAAGCTAACAAATCAAACACTCAAACAGTCATGGAGAAGATTCGCTGCTTAAAAACTAAAAATAATTTACGAATAATAAAGTTTGTAAAAAAGCTTTAAGCAACTAAACTTATTATATATTGAAGAAGGAAATTTATGATATAAGTTTTAAGAACTTTTTAAAAATAAACAATACATAATAATTTGGTTTTGAACTCAAAAATAAAAGATACAGATCTACAAGTATTTATCTTCGCTTTTATGAATGTTTTTATCCTTGTTAAAAGCAAAGCTTTTCTATAATTAGGGTCGGTCCGTGCTAACGTCCATGACGTATAGCTTTTTCTTTAATTTAGGCATATTAGAATTTTCCTATCCACTTCAAACTTTGCATGGTGATTCCTGTAGTAGTTAGGTACGATTTATAAAGCGTATCAACTCTAAAATAATTACTAGAATGTCCGTACGTCCATTATAAATAGGTTGATTTTTTTCTACTTTTTAACAACAAATTTTTGTGTGATCTAATTATCCGATTGATCTGAGTTTTGGTATATTGATTCCTGAGACAACAAAGTACAATATAATAAGCGAAGCAACTCTATAATCAAGTCCTAAAATGTAAGTATGTCCATAAACATTATCATGTATCAAGCAGTTTTTCAACAAATTTAATCACAATTTTGCTCGACTCGATTATTCAGTTCTGACACTATACATATCCGTTTGACCTACCGTTTCAGTGCTTCGCTTTTATTGATGTTGTTATCCTTGTGTTTTTATTTAAAAATGCATAGGGTTCAATAAAAACTAATCTTGTTATAAGATATCATTAAAACAATACAATAGTTTACATGTAAAAGCTTTATAATATTACAGTTATATCATCAAAACATATTTTATGACAATGCTCAACCCTAATACTGATAGTCCATTGGATAGTCGCCGCACTCTGGTTCTTCGCATCTTCTAGGACTAAAACACACAAAGATTTTTTCTCTATTAAACTATTTAGATACCAAAAGGTAAAGTTGTTTTAAGTGTAAGTCTATCTCTCCGTTCAAAAAGATCTTTAAAGCTTTTATTTTATACAAGTTGGGTTATGATCAAAGGCGTTAAGAAGGGTGGTGTATCCACACCTTGACAGAGTGAGAGGGGTAGATACAAACCTACAATTAAAATATTATTTAAGAAACCCAAAACTTTGTATGACACCCATGGGGGAGGGTGGTTTGGCTGCGCAAATGCATCTTTTAATTTTGGATGAGCCCTTGGGGTGCTATTTTTTTCTTTTTTGGTCAAAGTATGCAACACCTTTCTAAAAAATTGTTGTATGAAATATTGATCCTAGTCAGAAAAATTCTAAAATAACTGTTAAGTTAAGGCCATTTCCGTAAAATCTGTTGATTTTGATAGTTATATTTATATTAATATTAGGTAATATTTTACAAATTTTTTTTCTACTTACAAATTCTAGAAGGTTCATTAAGCTCTATTTTGAAATAGGGGCCCCAAATATTTATAGATGCCCGCTGGCAAAAATATTCTTTTTTTTTGGTGGGGGGGGCTTCTTAAATAATGTTTAAACTGTAGGATTCAGTGAAAATTGACCAACTCTAGACTCCCTCTGATACACCCTTAATCCATTATTATCATACCTAGAATAAATTTATAGTATAGATGTATAAACAGATTACTAAATGATTTCCAATAGCAAAGACCTAAAGCTCAGAAGACGAGAATAATTTCATTAAACTTTGCTTTCTAAATTCAGCTGTTTAATGCTTTCTTCTGCTTTTTAAAAAAGAAAGGGACAATTTTTGTGTAAAATTGCTATTTCTGTCTAAACTTATGTGAAGTATTTAAAACTGCCATTATCAATTTCTCACAACTAAGCTACTGACTATAAAATTATATTCATAATCTTCTTTTCCAATTTACACTACTGTATTTTTTAGACCTGGTTAATTGTGATCAACAAGACATTTTTCCTAATGATGTGAATACTTTCTTGCAAATCATAATTATTAAGTTCTTAGAGAAATATAGAACTAATATATTGCAGATGTTCCCAAATTTATTTTTTGCCTGAATTTACGTTGTTTTCAATTATTTTTCCGTAAAGGGTTGTGCTCTCCATGAGGTGGTGGCAAATTATCAATTTCCTTATTTTAAACTATTGTGTTATTGTCAGTTATATGAGATCAATAGATAATTTTAAAAATATTTTTCAACAAATGAACAGTATTTAAACAATACAAAAACGAAAATAACTAGGAAAAAATGCAGAAATCATTAAAGTTCATACATAGACGTCCAAGTACAGGGTTAAGGGGAGTTTACCCCTTTAGACTTTGAATCTCTTATTTTACACCCCTCAAGTTTTTTTAAAAATACATTTGATTACTCCCCTTGAACGTATAGAACCCCTAATTTTACCCCAATACAAAGTAAAAAGCTTTCGCGTCCGTGTGTTAACATTAGTTTACAATTTGCCTTTTGTTCTTTTGCCAGCACCTGGTTGTATTTACATTTTTGAAAGATTCAGCTGACACCAAAGACCCAACCCAAAGTTTGTAGAAGGCCCTCGAAAAGGGGTGATTGTTACATATACTATTTATCGCTCTATATATATTACTTTAATATACCTAGTCTGTCCTAATTACAGGTAGTAAGGAAGGAGACAATGGATCAATATTCATTTTTTAGGAGTCCCAGACTTTGGGTACTGGCATAAAAGGAATGTGCAAGAATTTAGCAAATTCAAACTTGCTGAGTTAGTTTTAAATATAGCAGACAGAAAAAATTTTTATGAGATGGCTGGTTTGAAAAAAAAAATTTCTCAAAAAAATATCAATTCATAGATAAAAACTTTATTGTGATAATTGTGTAATAAACAATCTAAGAACCCTTAAATTTAATTCTTGTATATAGCGCATTTTAAAATTTAGGATTATGGGGTGAAGGAGTTCCAAGGGGTTTTTCTAGTAACTAATTACAGAATCGTCAATTCTGTCTGTGTACTGGTAATC
Organism: Acartia tonsa; assembly: GCF_053477335.1. Lineage (NCBI taxonomy): Eukaryota > Metazoa > Arthropoda > Copepoda > Calanoida > Acartiidae > Acartia > Acartia tonsa. The sequence goes on from NC_137266.1 coordinate 1,869,253, forward strand.
TAATTTTCAAATGAATGTTTTTTTTCTTGGAACTTTTTTCTTATTTTATGGTTTTCTAAAATTAATTAACACACCCTTCAAAATTTTCTTCAAATTTTCTGGATAAATCTGGATTTCATGGCCTTTCAGCAAAAACTCTTAAATTGTATTAAATGCCTATTGTCCCCTCCCTTACTCCCTGCCTAATTCTGTAAACATTGTGTTTATTTTGTTGTTTATCCCTTTCTCCAAAATATATAAAGGGATATTATTATTGCATTCAATCCAACCTAATAATATCAATAAACTTGTGAATATAACCTCTGTGTTGTATGGAATCAAAACAAAGCTTTTCTATAGTTAAAACTCAGTAACTTCAATCCGTTGTGTCCATAGCTTGCGCCTATTATGCTAAATATACTACACTAACAAATAGACATATTTTTTAGAAATTTACATCAAAAATCACAAAGGCTCACACATTAAAGTAATATATATAGAGTGATAAATAGTATTTGTAACCCTGTTCCTTTCTCAAAGGCCTTGTACCATCTGTGGGTTGGGTCTTTCAAATCAGCTGAATCTTTCAAAAATGTAAATAGAACCGGGTGCTGGCAAAAGAACAAAAAGCAAATTGGAAACTAATGTAAACACAAGGACTCCCAAGCTTTTTACTTTGAATGAGGGGTTCCATACGTTTAAGGGGAGTAATCTAACGTATTTTTAAAAAACTTGTGGGGTGTAAAATAAGAGATTTCAAAGTCTAAAGGGGTGAACACCCCTTTACCCCTTTTCTTGGACGTCTATGTATAAGCTGCAATGATATTTGCATTCATCCTAGTTAAATTTGTTTTGCATTGTCTAAATACTGTTCAATTGTTGAAAAATATTTTTAAAAAAATATCTAATGATCTCAAAAAACTGACAATAACCCAATTACTTAAAATAAGGACATAGTTAATTTGCCACCACCTCAGAGAGAGCTCAACCCTTTATGGAAAAATAATTGAAAACAATGTAAATTCAGGCAAAAAATAAATTTGGGAACATCTGCAATATATTAGTTCTACATTTGTTGCTAGATGTCACTAAAAACTTGATAATTTTGATTTGCAACAAAGTATTCACATCATTAGGAAAAATGTCTTGTTAATCACAAATAACTAGGTTTAAAAATGCAGTATTGTAAATCGGAAAAGATGATTATGAATATAATTGTATAGTCAGGAGCCTAGTTGTGAAAAAAAAGAAAGCATTAATTATTTTTCGTCTGCAATGCTCTAGGTCTTTGCAATTGGAAATCAAATAGTAAGCTCTTTATACATCTATACTATAAATTTATTGCTCACACCCCCTTGACCATACAATTACTCCTATTGTTGTCTTAAAACCTACCCCTCCCTCCCCACCCATACCCTATATCTAACATCATAATCATACACCCCATTAATTTTGGTTTTAGGGAGTGTTAAAAATCATAAAAGTTATGTCAAATTTTAAGATGCACTTTGTGTACACTGTACTGTACACCCTCTCAAAATTAGGCAAAAGAAGGCGTCTTAACTTTTTTGCTTTTTATTTAAGATAGCTAGTCGGTGCTTTTAGTACGTAGTAGATGTAAAATGGTCCATAGAATTTAAATATGCAATCGTTTTTTTTGTAGACCTCTTATTTTTGAAGTAATTTAAGTTTTTTTAAAAAATAATACGAATCCATTCTAAGCAAAATTGAAAAAAGTAAAAACTTTAAAAAATAAAAATGGCCTAAATTATTATATTTTTACAGGCAACACTTAATTGTAACTATTAAACTAACCAATCAAAAATCTCAAAAATTGACAAATCAAGAAGCTTCACCTCAAAACTTAACCAATAGAATTGACAAAAAAGAGGATAATGTTCATACAATATATACAATAGATACTACAATAAAAATAGTGATACTTGCATAACATGTAAAGAATGAAAAATTATGAACAAATATGCTTCAGTCTGTTTATAAACTTCAAAACAATGCAGTTAAAAATACATTATTGTTTCTTGTGTTTAAAAAATATCTGTTACAGTGTATGTACATTTGTTTAGGTTTTGTTCAGGTTTTGTTCAAGTCAACCCTTTAAAGCCGAAAATTATGATTCTTAAAATAAACTTATATTTTTTATTATAATTTTATAAAACTTTTTCAATTTTGCTTAGAATGGATTCATAATATTTTTCTGATTCTAAAGGTATAATGAACCCATATTTTTTATGTCTGTTTGAGAAAATATTTAGGTTTAAAGTTTTTATTAAACTGAGGTTAAAAAATAGATTTTTTAAATAATTACTCAACAGAATTTTAAAAGTAAGGTGTCAAATTAAAGATCTTACTATTTTTGTTCATACTGGCAATTTTCTTCTTTTATTTTGTTGGGTTTTAGTACCTTAAAACCGACTTAATTATTTTTTAAAAAAACTTAAATTACTTCAAAAATAAGAGGTCTGCAAAAAAAATGATTGCATATCTGAATTCTCTGGAAAATTTTACATCTATTACTTACTAAATGCACCGGCTAGCTATTCTAAATAAAAAGAAAAAAAGTTAAGACGCCTTCTTTAGATTTTTCATGATGAAAAAGGAAACTTACCATCTCCAATGCTCGGGAGCACAAGTCCAACTACTAAATAAAAAAAATATTTATCATGAATTGAAAATTTTAAGAAATATTTGATAATGAGCTATTAATTACATCTTAGATGTCAGCTTTGACTTTACAACTCAATTATTACATTCAAAATTGGTGTTTGTGTTGATTATTTATGACATGCTTTGTATGCTAAAGTATTTTAGAAAATCTCTTTAAAATCTATAATTTGAAATATCCTTTCGCCTATCTGTCTGTCCGTAAATACAGAATAGTGAATGCATGATTTACTCAGCTCCAATTCAAGGTACACTAAAACAACAATAGATTGATAAATAGGAACTTAAGATTTTTACCAACAGCAATGCAGTTTCCATCCTGAAATATATCAATTTACATTATGACAGTTTTTAAAGAATAGATATTTTTAATAAGGGATCGGTAACTGTGCATCAGCCGTGTGTAAGCCTCAGCTAGTGAAATTGGCATATTATAACTTTAAAATTTAGCTAGATGTCTAAACCTGTTCCCATACAAACAGTCCTTCTTTCGGAATTTTTTTTCAAGTTCAACATATTGTTGATGTAAAACATTAAATAGTGAGCTTTAAATAATTCTTCCATCAATGGATGTGGTTGTCTATGTTTATGAATAAGTATTAGGAAAATTATTATTTACCTGGTTTACATACTTTATTTGGTTTAGGATCACAAAAACAATATTCCTGCTTTTTTGGCCGATAACCATAACCTACAATTTGAATAAGCATGTTAATATTAAATAATTAGCCAAGACCGATAGTAAAATGTTTCATTAAAATATTAAAATGCTTATACACCAAAGTAAGAAAATTGTGTATATCTCAATGTTCACTAAGAACTTGTAAATGGTAGTTTTACTCTACAATTTTTATATAGGTTTTACACTGAACCAATGGTTTTAGGTTATTTTGAGTTATAGCTATGAGAGAAAAAAAGAGTAAAAAAAGTTGGATGGAGGACATTCTAACCCCAGCCTTATCTTGGGCTTAAAGAGATCACAAAGCAAAATATTTTCTTTTCATTTACTAATAGATTTACACAAGTTATAAAAAAAACTGGTACAAAAGTTCAGCTTATTTAGGTTTTGAAAGTTGAAATTAATTTAGATGTTTAAGTTAGAATCATTACTCAATCAACATAAATAAATTTGGAGCATTTATGAGACTATTAAATATCATGTTATTTCTCCAAACATAGGTAGAATTGGAAAAAAACAAACAAAACTGAACAAATTTAGTAATTTTTGAGCAGTATTTAAATTCGAAAGCATTTTTTCTATATAACAAAGAAAAAATCTATGTTGTAGAAAATAGCTCCCTAATGTCAAACTTTTGATGTACTTATTAGGGCATTAGCAGAGTTCAGAAATTTTTTTGTGTATTTGATAAGAAAACGATTATAAATATAAGAAGATCAGTTTATCCACTTTGAATTACTAAGTATTGTTATGTGTAAATTGATTCACTAGCGTTTTTAATAAATTTTGACATGTCTAAGGAATTAAATCAAAAGATTAAAAATTACCATAATTCTTTACTATATGTTTAAAAATTACAAATTCAGGAACAATTTAGAAATATTAAATAATAGCGGCTACAACCTTGAGACTTGATGAGGGGAGGAGACAAACCCCACTTTCAATTGTAGTTTTTTTAAAGGATAACGCAAAAATATTAATGATATCAATTCACCCAATTCTCTTTATAGACGGGTTATAGATGGCCTAAATAAGTAATAGATTAAGTGTTTGGGAGAATTTCCCCTAAAAAATTTCAGCCATTAATATATGAGTGAAAATTACATTTCTCTCTCTTCGACTGTTAACGCACATATGAAAAAGCTATATACTTAAATAAAGAAAATTTGAATATATGTTACCGTAACCCTGTGGACTTCCATGAATAATATTCACCAACAAAACCAGGAGAACTCCAAATAAAATTGCCAGCTTCATATTTAATCTAAAATAGTTGTCATTAATTAACACAAGCATGCACACCCCTAGAGACCCCTAGAGCTGTACTTGAAATGTGTCTTTGCCAGTTGTGGTGTCTCGTGGCACTATTAGATATTTTGGTATTTCTTTTCTTGAGAGGGTAGTGGTGCCCTCCAAAAAAAATAGACATAAACCTTCCATATATAAGAACTAAAAGAAGCTACATTGTACAGGAGATACCATATCAGTGCAGCAGTTATAGACATCATTCGGTACACATACATACACAGATCCTGTTACTTTTACATAAGGATACACAGACCCTTTTAAAGACATACATTTGATAACTTACCTCTTTAAAGTACTGAAGATTACTAAATATAAAAAAAATTTCCCTGGAAATATAAATCTGATGGCTGTAGTGGTGGCCGAAGTTCGGGATCACAGATATTTTGGATCTTTTCAAACCTGTTTTGCCCCTCCCATATTTCATTGTACATGAACTAGAAATTTATGGATAAATATCTTCAAAACTTATTTAGATCTATTTCAATATGTTGCTACAGTTCAAAAAATTTAAATTGTAAATTGTCATTACTAATTTATTGTTAATTACTAGCTTATATGACTATTATATATGTAACAATGTACAGCCAGATGTAAGTGAATTCCTATAATTAGGAAGATCCTTAGCTATAGAAGCTTCAATGTAAGTCTGTCCTTACTCATTAACAAAGATAAAAGTCATCATTCACTCCAACAGTCAGGTCCCTTTATAGCGGTTCAGCAATTAGCAGGATCCTTCGGTACAAACAGACAGTCAGACATACATACAGACAAAGATATGTTACTTAATACAAGGAATAAAAATAAAATGGCCTAAATCCATCTCAGGACCTATAGGAAGAATAACTGTATAGGAGAACCATATCAGTTCAGCAGTTAGCAAGATCCTTAGTTACAGACAGACAGACATACAGACAAAGGTCATGTTACTTTATTATAAGGAATAAAAAATAACCTAAAACCATCTAAGAACCTATAGAAAGCTTCTGTGTAAAGAAGAACCATACCGGTTAAGCAGTTAGCAAAATCCTTAGGTACAGACAGACAGACATACAGACAAAGGTCCTGTTACTTTGTTATAAGGAATAAAAATAAAATAGCCCAAAACCATCTCAGGACCTATAGGAAGCTTCACTGTATTAGAGAACCATAAAGATTAAGCAGTTAGCGAGATCCTTTACTAAAATCTTCAGACCAAAAAACCTTACTACTTTATATAAATGGATAAGGATAATTGTTATTTTCAAATAGTTTTATAGACAGCTTCTCTAAGCCCCGGCCTAACAAAACTGGTAGGTATTAATTTTATTATTTTTATTTAAAAATTCACAAAAATTGTCTATAATACGATGCTATACATGATTTTTTAGTATTGTTGAGAACTGGTTCCAATCCAGAGGATCTCAATCGGTTCTGAATCCATACTGGAAATTTTTAATAAGATGAAAGTCATCCTTGAAAATTGTTTTAATAGCTATTTTTATATGTTGCATTTTTAAAAAAAACGTCATTAGCGTCATTTTTGTACATTTCTATTTTCAGATTTTTTAAAGAAGCGATCCCTCTAAGTTTTATAAAGGTGGGTTGAAACAGAATGAAGGGGGTGGGGAGGACATTGAACTTTAGATTTCACTGGTACCTACGTTGTATAACCATCACATTCATTAGCTCAAAGTTATTTTTCTGGTTGACTGAAAACTAGAAGTATCGAAACTTTTAAACCTATAAGTATAATCTGTATATTGTAAGATTTTCAAAAGCAAAGCTTTTCTATAATTAACATAACTCTTTATATTTTATATATAATTAATTAAAAAAACATGTTAGAATTATCCTATTGATTTCAAACTTTTCTTAATGATTTCTAGGGCACTAAGAAAAATTTAGAAAGGGTAGCAACTCTTTAATTATCATTTCCTTTTTTGTACCCTATATTTACGCAAAAAATCTATCACCAGTTTTGTTTAGACTTAGAAATTCTTCTTATTAAGTTCTGACACTCTACAAGAGTTATTGTTCTCTGTCATTCATTCTGATTTTAGATCTTCGCTTTTATGGCTGTTTTCATCAATAGATTTATATTACTTTAATGGTATAGCTAAAACCGCAACAAATCTGAAATACTTTAAAATTATTAAATTAAGGTTAAATAAGTTTGTATATAAATTCCAATATCCTATAATAAAAAGTACACAGATAGATATACGTAAACACATCGTTCTAATTTGTATTAAAAATAAGTTTTTTGTCTTAAGCTCTCCTGGCCCAAATAAGTTGTGTTTTTCTGAAAGTTCACATAAGTCATATGGTGGGTTTAGGTTATTTTGATTTAAGATCAAAGTATTGAGTTTGTCACTGGTTCAGGCCATTTTTCTGCCCTTCGATGCCTTATCTAATAAAGAGCACCTAGATGCTAGGGGCGCAGCCACTAATCTTATAATATAAAGTAGTAAGGTTTGTTTGTATGAAGCTAAAGATCTCAAATAACATTTATCTGAATTTTCTGCACATTTCAATAAATCTTGCGTTCTTAGATCAACGTTCCGCATTTTCTAACAAATTTGTACCAATGTTCCTAGTTGAATGACCTATTTCAAAACTGGTATATAAGGTTTTCTAAAAAAAATCTCTATTAAATAAGCCAACTCAACTTTCTATTTTGGATGGAAGATATCTAAAAAAAAAAACTAACCAATGATGAAAAAAGCCACAAAAGCTAAGCTCTAAAATCAAACAAAAGAACAAAACTTAAATAAACACACCTTATATACCAAAATATACAAAATTGTCCAGTGTTTTGTTTAAGTGAATAAATTTTTATGATTTAGTTATTGAGATGCTTCGCTTAAATATTGTACCTTGTTGTACTAGAATTCATAGTTCCAAAAATCATAAAAAAAGATTAAATTGAGCATTATTTTAATGGACTTTCTAGTTACAAATATAGAGTTGCTTTGCTTTGTAAATTGTAAGAACGCACGGCCGTACCAGGACCTAATTAAAGAAAAAGCTTCGTTATTAACTGGTGTTTTTTATTGTTACTATGCACCAAAAAAGTAGACGTGTTCCTCTACCCTCCTTCTTACACAAATTCTAGAACTTCCATTTCATTAGATTATTCAGGGATCTATAGGGATAAGACTATTACCGATAAATTGATCTACATGCCTAATGATGATACACATAATCACCCAATCCTGTAGATTAAATTGGACACTTAATAATGAACCAACCAATCAAAATTCAATAAAAGTTCCCAAAGTAGTTGAGCGAAATAATAAGAACACGTTATTGTAAAACTTTGGGGATAGGTGTAATACATATGGCTCAATTTCCCCTCCCTCACTGATAGCTATGTATCTAGCCTCTAGTGGCAGGGAGGCATATTTGTATATAAATTGTTGTTTAGGGGCTTGAAAACTTAAAATGGCCAAGAGGTATATGGAGCTGCTGCCATGTTGGGCACATTTCTCAAAGGGGAAAACTCCTTTTTACAAAATGTTCCTTACAAAAATATTCTTAAAGTAATTAAAAATTTGTTAGATCATTGGTAAGTTCCTTTTTAGGTTAACAAGTGGCCAGTTATGTAGATATGTACAAAATAAACAAGCACTGTTTTCTCTTTTAGTGCGCACATTTTCTGAATGTAAACCAGGCTTCCTGAGTTACAAATAGTGTAATAATATGAGATAATTTTCTGATAAAAAAAGTATTTTTTCTTTTGGTATCCAGTAGGGTTGGGCCGGATATTTTTTTGGCCGGATACCGGATACCCGGCTGATTTAAAATGCCGGATATCTGGTATCCGGCCGGATATCCGGCAAATATCCGGTTATCCGGCCAAATACCGGATATCCGACTGGATAACCGGCCAAATTACTACATATTAAAGTATCAAAAAAGGATATAGTCCCTTTCATGGCAACGCACCTTAAGGGGCGATTCGTTGAATTTTTAAAATTGCTTTTAATAGGTTATTTTAGAATAGGCTGGGTTATATTTGGTTAGGTTATTGCCCCGCAGGGTTAGGCAATTGGCCCCGCAAGGTTAGTGTCCCCGAAAAAAGGCTAGAACATGAGGTTATGTAGTTTTCAATTACGGATCGTATCGTAGTTTTAAAAAGTGTTCATCTCACTTTGGGCGTTCAAAAATTACATTTTTAATTTTTGGGGCCAAAAAAACGGGTATTTAGAAAAAAACGGGTTTTAATGCTGGCAAACCGCCCAAAAATGAGTCCCTACGCCCATTGGCTATATATAACCATGCCAAAGCGGGTTTTATTGCAACTTTCCTGTACATGCCACTAGAGCAAAAAAAATTGGAATTCCGTTTTTACCATAATAAAGCTTCCCTGAGATTTTCAGCTCAGCTCAACTCCTAGCAAACGGGCTTTTTTCACCGAAAAGGGTGGCACCTATAGCCAAAACACTAAATGTGATATAAATCGTTTCATATCTTACCCTCAGCTCTATAGATTACATAAGGTTATGTAGTTTTCAATTACGGATCGTATTGTAGTGTTAGCTACTGTTCATCTCACTTTGGGCGTTCAAAAATTACATTTTTAATTTTTTTTGGCCAAAAAACCGGGTATTTAGAAAAAAATGGGTTTTAATGCCGGCCGAAACCGCCTAAAAAACGGGTCCCTACGCCTGTTGGGCTTTTATACCCATGCCGAACCAGGTTTTATTGCAACTTTCCTTTTTTTTATCCAACCAATAAGACTAATTTGGCTATAAAACTTTGGGTACCAGTGTAAAATATAGTCCAATGTCCCCTCCCTCCCTGCAAGTATATAAATCAAATTTTATAGATCTGTTCAGGGATGCAGGGATAAGAAAATGAACGATATTTTATTATTATAATAAAGGTATGTTTGTTTGTTCTGGGAAGGTTTATATTATTTTAGGGGAGAATACCACTACCCTCCCAAGAGAAATCGCCCCTAAAGAAAAAATGCCCCCCCCCCCCCCTCACATTTTAAAATAGGGGCGTAGCCGCTAGTATCAACAATATTGTGTTTAGTAAAAATGGCTATATAATCAAGTAAATTTGATCTATTTTTTTTTTAAAAAGATTCCAGAAGTAGAATTAAAATTTTTGTTTGAAAAGGTGTGTCTGTTGGATCTTGCTAACCACTGAACCGATAGGGTTCTTCTTTACAGTGTAGCTTCTCAGAGGTTCTGAGGGAGGGGATCAAATAACCCCCCCCCACAATAAAAAAATATTGCAACAAAATAATTTTCCCTTTTCCCTGCCATAAATATATTTACACATATTCGTAATACAAATATATTAAGTCCCTATATTGAGATTAAATAAACAATGAATGGCAGTTTCCTTAAAAGTGCCAAGTTCAACACAGAAACACCCCCGCCCCCCTGCTCTTTAATTTGAAATTAAAAAGGAAGGGCCCGAGGGGATACTTTATGTGTTTTTTTACTTTAGGTCAAGTTAGGGTAGGTTAGGTTAAAATGGGTAAAGAGTAGCCCTGCAGGGTTAGAGTACCCTGTAGAAGATAGGCATTGGGAGAACAACTACCCTCTAATTATTTTAAAATATAAGGTTGGGGGGGGGGGGGGGGACTGTGCTCGCTAAGCACTTTGATGGAAAGCCCATACTGCAAGATAAGGAATAATTACGCTTTAAAACATTTCCTCCTCAATAACAGTTTCTCCCAAAATCTACAATGTAAGATGCAATTTCAAAATTTTCAGCTAGTTATTACTACGCTACTTATGGACATAATTGTTCTTGCTATTTTAATTTTTGTATAAGAATTACAAGAATTTAGAGTTTACTATTAATCAATATACATGCCCATTTCAGAAAGTAAGGGGACAATGGGCTGTTTATTACACTAGTCCCCAAAGTTTTATAATCACATTTTCTTATTCGTTGGCTTCACAGCTTTGGGGATTTTTTATGAATTTTGATTAGTTGGATTTTAAGTGGAGTATCCAAACGTTTCAACCACTTATTGAAATCATCATCGGGTAGGTGGTACCAAACACTTGTTAGATAGTCTGAAAGTTATCAAAATTGTAGGTGTAAAGTCTATCGTATTTATGAATTAAAAACCTTTTACAGCCATAATATATACGTTAACATAAGTGATACAGTGAGAATCTTGAAATGATGCTTGGCATCTGCAGAAATATTATCGACGAATACAAGAGATATCAACGAGCTTCCGATTACTCAAATACTAATATTATTTGGAAGATAGTAAAAAAAGTAAGATTGTCGTCACCTTGTTGGTAAACTCTTTTATAATAAAAGATTTGATAAAAAATAATTTTAAATAATTTATTTGATTTAAAAAACAAAAAAAAAGAAAAATCTTTAAATAGAATTACAAATAAGAAACATTCAAGTTTAAATTGAGACCCCTTGCGTTAAATATTAAACCAAACTTTTCAAAAATTGATGATTTTTAAATGTGATATTTATATCAAATTTCAATAAAACAATTCAGTTTTAAAATTTTTTTTCTTCAAAATTTTTCAATATTTATAACAAACGTATAAAAACCATAACAAGGGATATATTAATAATTGGATTTTACTGTACACCAGATTTTCATATATACTCTAATAAAATGTACAATGCAGCGGGCTAAAATAATGATTCTCCCTTTACTAGCCCATCCCCTGCCGCTGCACTGGATCAAAAAAACTGTTCAATAAATGACAGACAAAAAAGCAACCTAAATTGACGACAATTTTACATTCATCAATATAACAATATCTTATGAAGAATTATACAACAAAAATGGAAAATAGATTGTGATTATTTATTAAAAAATTGACCTCATATTGTGTTTGAAACTATATGCCGACAAAACAAAAAACTTTGCTATAAAAGCAGTATGAATTTTTATATTAAAGTAACATGATCTGTGTCTGTCTGTCTGTTTGAACCTTTGTACTTTATAAAACAGGATACCCTTCCGTTTTAAAATACAACCTCTCATTTATTGGCTAAGAAAACTTTGTTGTCAAAACTTTATTGGGTTGTACAAACTTGCAGTTTTTGATCAATATTTTGTCTATTAATCCATAATGTTCGGTGGTAGGCGTTGAATGCCCCCCCAACCCCAACCTTTTCTGCTTTTTTTCTATGTGTTTCACTAACTGCTGAATCTATATGGTTCTCTCGTACAATATAGCTTCTCAAAGGTCCTGGGAAGGTTTGTTACTATTTTGAGGGAGAGTACCACCAACTTTTAAAGAGAAATCGCCCTAAAGAAATGCCTCCCCCCTTCCAAAAAAAAGAGTGGGCCGTGGGACAATTTCTCCTCCCCATAAAGTGCTCCTAGGGAGCGTAACTATTAGTATTACTATAAAGTAGTAAGAAGTGTGTGTATAGGTTCATACTGCTGCTATGTCAGGTGCGCGACTTAAATAATTAGAATAGGGGGAATGCCTTGGGCCACTTTTTTGAAATAAAAATTAGGGGGGGGGGGTGTCGACCCTTCCCCCCTGTAGGCCTCTAGGGGCGTATCCGCTTGTTAGGTATTGAGAGATTCCTCACATCTTTAATAAATAAGAATATTGTATGGAATCTTCTGATGAAGACTGTCATCTGTAACACATTTTATTTTTTATTCATATTTAAAAATTCTTCTTATACTTTTAGATAAAATTTTTTACTATACATTTATAATATTTTGGTGAAATCGGTGTAAAATTATTTAAAAGTAAAGAAAAAAAAACAGAAAAGCAACTCTAAAAGTTAAAACAATTTATAAGATGATTAAAGAAACACCTGGCTATAAAAAATAAAACTAAATAATTTAGAACTTCTTGTTATCTTTGGGATAATAAATATATATCTAACTATCTGATTTTATAGATAAGGCCAATTTTATTCACATGTTCTTATCTAATCCTTATAATAAAGTAACAGGGTGTCTGTTTGTGTGTAACGAAGGATCTCGCTAACCGCTGGACCGATCGGGCTCTTCTTAACAGGATAGCTTTTCATAGGTCCCGGGAAGGTTTATAACCATTTTGGGGGAGGGTACCTCAACCCTCCCTAGAGAAACCACAAAAAAATCGAAAGACTTGAACCAAAAAAACAAACATTTAAAGTGCCACTAGAGGCCTCTAGGGGCGTAGCTGCTAGTATAATACATAGTATTAGGGTAACTTTTGTTATTATTTATTCTAGCGGTTACGTCCCTAGAGGCCTCTTGAGGGGGTGGGGGATCGAATTAAGGTGTTTTGCCTCCTTTGATTATAAAGTTATTAGGGGTGTTAAAAGCAACCCCCCCTGACACCCCTCTTGAAACCTCCCCCCCCCCCCTCAAAAAATTTCAAAAACTCTTCTAGAAGAGGGATGGGGGGGAGTTTCCTGACGCACCAAAAATAGCCTTAAACCACCATAGTACAAGTAGAAGCACAACCTCATCGGTTCAGTGGTTACCAAGAACTTAACCGTTTGATTTCTACAATTTGCCCCAAGAGGTAATTTTTAAAAAAAAGTTTTTTTGGTGCTGACATTTTTGTGAAGTAACTGCCTCAAAACAATTATTTTTTTTTTGGGTGGGTAGGGGGGTTGGGGGTGTCCCACCCACTAGAAACTAGCTTAAAATCTCCTCAGGACCAATAGGTATATTCCCTGAAGAGTAGAGCCCAATCGGTTCAGTGGTTACTGAGATTTTAAGCTTCAGACGGGCAGACAGACTTCGTTCTACTTAGTATTGTAGGTATCTTTGTTTGAAACAAGGATGACAACATACATAAAAGCTAAGATCTAAGTAGGAAAAACGAACATTAACTCTTGTAGATTGTAAGAACTTAATAAACCGAATATTAATTTATAAGTCTAAACAAAATGATATATCATCAAAATGTAAAATTGTGCAAAATTGCATAAATACATAATATTGTTAAAGGTCATACTTACAATTTACAATATATTAATAATATCTTTCAATATAGCATGTTCACGTACGGACGGACCGACCCTGTTATGTAAAAGCTTTGCTTTTAAAAATGACCCCATTGGCATACATCCCCTACTAGGGCAATAAAGTTGAGTTTTCAAAAACATCCCATTCTTGAAAATATTTAACTCATCTCCTATGAAGATTTTCTTTTAATTTACACCCCTTACCTCTTACTCCCCCCCCCCCCCCCCAAACACACATATTTTTAGAAGCGAAGCTAACCTAAAACAACTTTGTCTGTCCGTCCATCAGTCAGTCAATAATGCTATGTGGGAAATGTAATTTCCTCGGCTGCTATATAAGAAAGGCTGTTGACATTTTTAGAAAAGATTCATATGAAATTTGTGCATCTAATCTATACGTTGTTTTGTCCGTCTGTCTGTCAGCCATGCATCCAAATTCTATAATTCAGTTAGTCCGTTTGTCCATTTTCTTGTGCTCCGCTATTTATAGATTTTATCCTCCTTGGTAGAATTTATGACTTTGAAACACATGTGTTAAAAGTTCAGTTTTTAACTTAATTTGATTTAATTATTTTGGAAATTGAAAGGGAAGATCTGTAAAATAGCCTAAAACCAATTTACAAAGACTCAAATCTAAAATTATGAGAGCCTAAAATCAACCTGGGACCTATCTGAAGCTTCCAAGAAATGCAGTAAAAAACCTTGCTACTTTATATAATAGAATGACCTTGTTTTTTAGGTTTAAAAACTGGGTAAAATTGTTTGAAAATTGATATTTTGGGAATTTGAAATGATTAAAGTTAAACCGTCTTTTTTGACTTAAAATAGTTTTATTTTTTAACACAAGGTGTCTTTTTAAAAAATAAATATTTGTATCCTAGACAAACTACAGTTAAAATGTATACAATACTTAAAAATTGATAAGAAAACAATATATTTTTAAAAAATCTTGAATAAAAATGCTAAGTTAAGGGTTTAATAAATGCGAGAGTCACTTTTATGTGGTTAAGAATCTTTAAATAGGAAACAATATTTGACTCAGGTATTACGTACTGCAAATATAGGACTTGACCATTCAATTTTTTAATCTTCTGGTAATATATAATATCCCAAGGAAGATATTAACATTTTCAATTTCATCCTACAACCCCACATGGAATTTGCTGGAAGCAACGGTGCCAGATGTACACATTTTGTGCGTAATGTACGCATTTTTAACTTTTGGAAAATGGACTTTTATAAGTAATGTACGCATTATCAAGTGAATGTACGCCCCCTCACCAATAAATTTATAGTATAGATGTATAAAGAGCTTACTATTTGATTTCCGATGGCAAAGACCTAAAGCTCAGAAGACGAGAAATAATTTCATTAAACTTTGCTTTCTAAATTCAGCTGTTTAATGCTTTCTTCTACTTTTCGAAAAAGAAAGGGACAATTTTTGTGTAAAATTGTCATTTCTTTCTAAACTTAAGTGAAGTATTTAAAACTGCCATTATCAATTTTTCACAACTAGGCTCCTGACTATACAATTATATTCATAATCATCTTTTCCGATTTACAATACTGCATTTTTAAACCTAGTTATTTGTGAATAATAAGACATTTTTCCTAATGATGTGAATACTTTGTTTAAAATGAAAATTATTAAGTTTTTAGTGACATCTAGCGACAAATATAGAACTAATATATTGCAGATGTTCCCAAATTTATTTTTTGCCTGAATTTACGTTGTTTTCAATTATTTTTCCATAAAGGGTTGAGCGCTCTCTCAGGTGGTGGCAAATTAACTATGTCCTTATTTTAGGTAATTGGGTTATTGTCAGTTTTTTGAGATCAGTAGATATTTTTCAAATTATTTTTCAACAATTAAATAGTATTTAGACAATGCAAAACAAATTTAACTAGGATGAATGCAAATATCATTGCAGCTCATACATAGACGTCCAAGAAAAGGGGTAAAGGGGTGTTCCTCCCTTTAGACTTTGAAATCTCTTATTTTACACCCCACAAGTTTTTAAAAAATACGTTAGATTACTCCCCTTAAACGCATGGAACCCCTCATTCAAAGTAAAAAGCTTGGGCGTCCTTGTGTTCACATTAGATTCCAATTTGCTTTTTGTTCTTTTGTCAGCACCCGGTTGTATTTACATTTTTGAAAGATTCAGCTGATTTGAAAGACCCAACCCACAGACGGTACAAGGCCTTTGAGAAAGGGACAGGGTTACAAATTCTATTTATCACTCTATATATATTACTTTAATCCCTCACCCCTCTTCCCTTTTCTCTTTCCCCCTTCCCTTTTTCCTTCCCCTCCCCCACAAATGTACACATCTAAGGCCCGATGTACACATTGATCTAAAAAATATCTGGCAACTATGGCTGGAAGAGGGTTATCATTATATCATATGTTATGTTGACCCACCGCCATACATTTTCTCTTGGTGGAGTTATCCTTCTCTCAATCAATAAATTAAAAACCTCTTAGAAGTGAATCATTGGGAAGGAGAACCGTATCAGATCAGCATTTAGCGAGGCATACAGGGATAGACATCCTATTACTGTTAAATAAGGATTCATAAGATTTCATTTCATTAATTTAAGTTTGTAGGTTTGACATAGCAGTTTTACAAAGAGATAATGTAGGTATGGGAATTCACTTCCTTCCCTACCTCAATTTTGTCAACAAATTAATATTTAAAGGTTTACCTGCCACCTCCCCCCCAAAAAAATACAGTTAGGCTAGGGGTGCTTCCTTCAGTTCTGATAAATAGATAGATAATTAAAAATGATTTTTTCTTTTGTTTTAGCAATATTTTGAAATTAAATAATAAATATATCAACAAAATGAGGGATAGGTAATTTGAAGATAATTAATAATTTATCAAGAATAGCTTGGAAACCGATTAATATATGCAGGATTAATATTAGTTCTCAGCCATACTGGAAACTCATGTATAGCACTGTATTACTATTAAGTGAGAAGATGTCTTTGTTATCTTAGAAATGAGAAGAGGGGGGTATAGCAAGGATCTTAAGGGAGTAGACAATGGATAATAAATATATATACATCTCCAATAATAAAACACAAAATTATCCCTTCTGTAGATTGCAATTTGTGAATTAGAGGCTTAACCTAATGAACCAACCAATCAATATTGTTATGCCATCCAAAATAAAACGTTAAATTACCAAACTTTGGGGAGTAGAGTAATAAACAGCCCAATATGTCCTCTCACCCCCTGGGGTTCTCCTAATATATATCCATTAACACATGTGTAAGGTCTAGTTTTTAAAGCAATACAATTTTCAAATTTTAATGAAGCCTGTCTACATTAACGGTGTATTTGTACCAATGTACATTCAACCCTCACCCAAAATGGTTAAAAACCTTCCCGGGACATAATTAGACTTTTTACCAATATAATGGCTATTTTAGTTCTGATTTCCTCTTTAATATTCATATCTAAAGTTTAATTTTAAAATGAGTGCATTAAAGACTGATCCGATTTCCGGAAATTTGAAATATAAACATTATGAAAAGTTTAGTTTTATTTTAAAACGCAAGGTGTTTTGTTTTTAAGAATAAAATTTAGAAATCTAGAAATAAAAAGTGCTAATTATCTTAATTTATAAAGTTTTAATTCCAAATTGTTTATAATATATTTCAAAATTAAATATTTTTGATTACAAACTTTTTAGAAATTAAGACATTAATTTTTACACATTATTTAATATATAGACAAACACACTGCCGTAATTGTCAGGAGCGGGATTGCCTATTATAAATAAGGATTATTATCATTTCTGTGATCTTCCAATTGTTTTAAAACATCTATAGGAAGATAATTATAATATTGGAAATCTTTACTTAATTAGAATTTGGCACTAGAGTAAGCAATTTCTAATTAACTTTCCCTCATTCTTGAAGAAAGTTTAAATGTGTAGAGGTGACAATAAATTTATATTACTTTAATGAGGTGACATCACAAAATCATAAATGCTTCGCCCACATTAACCTATAGTCCTAAAAATGCAAGTTTGTCCCTAAACAGTATCCTGTATTTATGCAGTTTTGCAACAAATTTACTCCAGTTTTGTTTCAACTTATACATTTCTATTTTGCTTATTCAGTTTTGACACTCTAACACAATTGTTTAAAGTGTCAATGTTCTTTTATCCTACGGTTTCAGAGCTTCGCTTTCATGGATAGTGTTTTCTATTTATTCTTTTTATTTCCTTATTCCTTTTTAACTTACTAGCGGCTTCGCCGCTAGCCTCTAGGGGCTTTGCCCCAAGAGGTGATCAAAAAGAAATTAAGGTGATATTTGTAAAAGGACCAAGGAAATCTTCTGCAAAAAAAAATAAAGGACCAAGGAAATCTTCTGCAAAAAAAAAACAAGGATGACAACAGCGAAGCACAAACAATTAAATAAGAATTTAGATATTAGTTGTCAAAAGCATGTGTATTAGGAAAAAATCACGAAACCTTTTCAACATTTGTTTTTAATTTCTTAATATTTATATTTCAGTACTATGATAAACTGACTGATGGTTAAAGTAAATTACATAGTGGATGCTCAAAACAACGGGAAATTTAATTTTGATATGTTTAACTACAAAAATTTAAAAAAAACGGACCATAAGCACCAAAGATATGAGGAAAAATGTAAAAAATATAAAAATAGCCAAAAACCTGAGAAAAGGCAATTCTGACCGTCATAGTTGTTTTCTTTAAACGATAGAAAATTTAATTTTAATATCTTTAACTGAAAAAATTTTGGAAATCGGACCATAAACACCAAAGGTATGGAATAAAATGTGAAAAATTCAAAAATAGCCTAAAACCTGCTTAAAGACAGTCTGACCGTCATAGTTGTTTTCTTAAATCGACAGGAAATTCAATTTTGATATCTTTAACTGAAAAAATTTTGGAAATCGGACCATAAACACCAAAGGTATGGAAGAAAATGTGAAAAATACAAAAATAGCCTAAAACCTGCTTAAAGACAGTCTGACCGTCAAAATTGTTTTCTTAAATCGACAGGAAATTCCGTTTTGATATCTTTAACTGAAAAAATTTTGGAAATCGGACCATAAACACCAAAGATATGGAGAAAAATGTGAAAAATACAAAAATAGCCTAAAACCTGCTAAAAAGCGGTCCGACCGCCATTGATGTTTTATAGTAAATTGTGCTCCTTAATAATAGGAATGTTGTCAAAAATTTTAGCCTTTTATCTTTTATAGGAGCCGAGAAATTTACGTTTCCCCCAAACTAAGACGGACGGACGGACAGACGGACAGACGGACATTTCAAATTATAGAGTAGCTTCGCTACTAAAAATAGGGGGGGGAGTTTTTTGTTTTTGGGGGGGTTGGGGGTGTCCCACCCCCCAAGAAAATAGCCTAAAACCACCACAGGACAAGTAGGTATATACCCTGAAGAGTAGAATCCAATCGGTTCAGTGGTTACCAAGATCTTAAGCTTCAGACGGACAGACATCATTCTACTTTGTATTATAGATTGCATTCTATTTGAGTTATAATTTAAACAGATTCGTTACTATTGGACTTAAATTGTCTTCTAGCTGCTTTGCCCCCAGTAAGTATATGGGATGGATAGAGGGAAATAATAGCTTAAAACCACCCCAAATTATTTGTAAAGCTTCCGTGCAAAGCAAGATCAATAATTATAAGGGTCTCAAGTATGCTTCAGAAATAAAAAACCTTATTACTTTTAATATAGGATTCAAAAATATATAAATAAGAGAATGTTTTCTCTCATTTACCTATACTTTTATCCCTACCTCGTTACTTTTTAATATACTAGCGGCTACGCCCCTAGAGGCCTCTAGTGGCACTTAAAATGTTTTTGTTTGTTAAATTTAATTTTTTATGTACGATACTACCTTATTTGACGTTGAAGTCTCCCCTAAGGGGGGGATTTTTTGTTTTTTTTTTTTTTGGGGGGGGGGGGTTAGGGGTGTCCCACCCCTCAAGAAAATATCTTAAAACCACCACAGGACCAGTAGGTATATTCCCTGAAGAGTAGAGCCCATTCGGTTCAGTGGTTACCGAGATCTTAAGCTTCAGACGGACAGACAGATGGACAGAGAGACATCGTTCTACTTTGTATTATAGATAGCTAAGCAAATTCCTTGAAACTTGAAAATTAATATTTTTAATAGTTAGATTGTAAGCAATTTAATAAGCTTAGTTCTATTTTAAATTACAAGGCGTCGCTTTAATTATTTAAAATTCACTAATTGCAAAACAAACACATAATATTTAACATTAAAATTAACATTATATAAAAAATCAAAAGGCATTTGTTTGTTAAAATTAAATAAAACATCTTAATAAATGGTTTTAATAGAAAGCTCTTTTTGTAGTTTGATAATTTTTATTAATTTATTAGCACAATGAAGAGATCTGTCTAAGAAAAGTTGTGTCGCACAGTAAAGACATATAAGATGATTTGTATCAATTGTTGAGCTGTTACGCCTCCAGGAGCCTCTAGGGGCACCTGAAGAGGGGAGTTGAATTCGATGCCCCAATTTTTTAGATTAACCCCTTACAGTCGGGCCCCTTGTCGCACCTTAATCAGTCGGGGGGGGGGGGGGGGGGGGGGGGGCATCCAACGCCCCCCCATGTTATCTCAGTTCCTATTAGAGCTAGAGGGCTAAAATTTTTTGTGTAAGTCCCCTGTGTTATGATGAATTTCCGACCGAAAGTAAGTCAAGGTCAATTTTCGCGGTCAAGGTCAAACGGCTGTAATTTTTTTATTTTTGAAGCTAGAAGTTTTTTTTGCAGAAAATGTTAATCTTTATGTAAATTTTATATTTCAAATATCAAAATATAAATTTCAGCGGCCGCAACTGTACTTGGCAGCTGCCAGCCGCCGCAAGCGGCGGTCGGCGGAAAACCAACGGCGGATATTTATGAAATTTTAATACGTTATGTCGACATGTAAGAAAAGCTTAAGTTTAAAATTTGAAGTCAAAAATTGCGGCCACAGGAGCCATTTAAAGATTTCTGGAGACCTGGAGGATCAGGACCTGCAGGATCATACCTGGAACCTGAAATTGACTTGAACACCTGTATTTAATATGAGGATGTACTACTAGAGGATATTTTAGTATTTTGGTAAGATAAAATGCTTTGTTTAAGTCAAAAAAATATTTTTGCTCTTTACCTGGATGACCCTGCCAGGTTTGCTGGCATCCTGTGCCCGCCAGGATGGAGATATTCAAAAAATTCCAACTCTCGGTTATGTGTCATACCCAAACTTAAAAAGTCACGCAGTTTGGGCTCTTTATCTTTCACACACAGAAAATGAGATAGAAAAAACCGGATGGGTGGGGCGTTCAACGCCCCCCCCCCCCCCCCCCCGACCGTTAAGTGTTAAGAATGAGTTTAAAAAATAACCGCCCCCCCCCCCCCCCAAGAAAATAGCACAAAACCACCACAGGACAAATAGATTTATTCCCTAAAGAGTTGAACTCAATTGGTTCAGCGGTTACAGAGATCTTAAGCTTTAGATAGACATACATCGTTCTACTTTGAATTATAGATTATATACAAGTTATTCTATATATGCTAAAAATACATATAAATACGCATCAATGACCAGTTTCGATCTTGTTTTTGTTGTAACCCTTTTTTCACTCTTCTAGTACTAGCTATAACCATTCACCCCAATATACATCCAACAAGGATGACAACATCCATAAAAGCGAAGCACTGAAACTGTAGGACAAACGGACATTAACACTTGTATAGTGTCTGAACTGAATAATCAGAATATAAAAGTATAAGATTCGAAGCAAAATTGTAAGTAAATTTGTTGAAAAACTGCTTGATACAGGATAATGTTTATGGACATACTTACATCTTTAGGACTTGATTATACAGTTGCTTCGCTTATAATATTGTTCTTTGTTATACCAGGAATCAACATACCAAAAATCAGATCAAACGGATAATTAGATGACATAAAAATTTGTTGTTAAAAAAGTAGAAAAATCAACATGTTTAAAATGGACGTACGGACATTCTGGTAATGATTATAGAGTTGCTACGCTTTCTAAATCGTACCTAACTACTACAGTAATCACCATGCAAAGTTTGAAATCGATAGGACAATTCTAACATGCCTAAATTAACGAACAAAAGCTAACTATCTCGGACGGACGTACGGACGGACGGACGGACGGACGGACGTACGGACGGACGGACGGACGGACCGACCCTAATTATAGAAAAGCTTCGCTTTTAAAAATGGCAGATGTATACTTTGTTATATTTTCAAATAGTGTGCTATCATGTCCACCTTTGATTACAACCT
Organism: Acartia tonsa; assembly: GCF_053477335.1. Taxonomy (NCBI): domain Eukaryota; kingdom Metazoa; phylum Arthropoda; class Copepoda; order Calanoida; family Acartiidae; genus Acartia; species Acartia tonsa. The sequence goes on from NC_137266.1 coordinate 1,891,167, forward strand.
CACATTTTGCAAAAATATGTATATAAAAGTGTTTTTTTTATAACATGGTAATATAGACAGCTTTCCGAGGATAGTAAAATGAATTACTATAAAACCAGTTTTGTTAGACCCAAAGGGGTTGATGGCCCGGTCTAACAAAACTGGTATTAATTTCATGATTTCTATTTTAGTATTCGTGGAAAATGGTCTGTAATACAATGCTATACATAGTTTTTTTAGTATGCTCAGATATTAATCGGTTTCAAAGCCATACTGGAAAAGAAAATCTAAAATGAAAATGAGAAGCCTAGAACAATTTTTTGTTGTCAAAAATATGCGATTCTGATAATTTGTAAATATTATTTGCAGAAGTAAATGCACTCCCTCCAAAAACCCATTATCCTCTAACTGCTTTGTTCAGTTTTTAAATACATATTTTTCAATCATTTTTAAAAGTATTGCCTCTACTTTATACTTAAAATATATTTTTCTTGCGGTTTAGGGGAGGTACCCTACCAAAAAAATAGTCATAAACCTTCACTGAAAAATGAAGCTGTATATGAAATGTTATCAAACATCCTATAACTTTACTGTGTTGTTTTATTTCTTTTTTTTTGAAAAGAGTCTTTAAAAACTGACTTTTATACAGAAAAAAAGCGATAAATTACGTTTGTTCTTGAAGTTACGATTTGTTAAATATTAGTTTTATTTTTAAACACTAGATGTCTAAATTTTATAAAGTAGTTCTTAAAAAAAGCTGTATGTGGAATTTGTAAAATTTAATCATCTTACCATTTAATCAAATAAACTTTTTGTAACCGTATTAAAATATAATAATCTTTAAGATTGAAATTTTTTTTTTGAAAAATTAGAAAAAAAACATACACTCTCTCTATATAAGAAAAATTACTTTAGGTGTTATTCGCGTGCCATTCTCTGCATAGAATACCTTCTTTATTTTATGACGGCATCATAATGCCCTATGATAAATGTGAATGTATAGAACGATAATTCCTCTCCATTCTGTAGTTATGAAAATAATTGCCATTCAACTTAATCTCTCTTGTTTCCAACCATCATCATATTCTATGCTGATCCTTTTCTAATGCCTAATTTAGGAAGCGAAACTAGATTATGAGTTGGAACCCAAATAATTACTTTGTCTCCCTTTGCTAATAAATATATATCTTAAAGAGGTATAAAAAGACTGCTCCCATAGCATCTAGAGGCTCTATATCCGAAGGGATATGGAAAATTAGAAAATAGCTCAAAACCATACCAAACCAAAAAGCCTAAAACTATGCAGTACCTATAAAAAGCTTAACTGTAAAGGAGAACCATATCGGTTCAGGTTAACAAGATCATTTGCTAAAGACAAAATAAGCTTACTACTGTATATAACAGGATAGTAAATTTGTTCTTCATATTTTAGGATGTATGTGTAATGTATATCAATTTATTTAGTCTTGTCTAACCATTTTTGTTATTTATAACTCTGTATATGTATTTTTCTATTCATATATCGATCTAAAAATCTGTCCTATAATATAAAATACTCATTGATAAAAATATTCACCATTCATTAAACACACTAAATTATATTCTCTAACTGCGCCCCTATATACAGGTTGGGGGGAAAGGTAAGTAGACCCTCTCCACTTCCAGTTATAGTTTTTGAAAAAGTAGGAAAATTTTTTTTTGTGGGGGGATAATTTTTCTAGGGGTTATTTCTCTTATTGTGTTGGTGTTAGCCGCCCCAAAATATCTGTAAACCTTCCCAAGACCTATGAGAAGAAACATTGTAAAGCACAACCATATCTTTTCGGCGGTTTTTTCGTATGGATGAGAACCGGTTCCTATCCACCGGATTCGAATGAATACGAGAAACCTATATTATAAAGTAGTTGAACTAGACTGAACTTAGGCTTTTTCTGCCCTTTCCTGCACCTTCTAATACAGAGCCCTTAGATGCTAGGGGCGCAGCTTCAAGTATTCCAATATAATAAAATACTTCATAATCACACTAAATAAATATAATTATAAAAAGATTTTCTACAGTATCTACCTATATCTCTATATATCCATCTATCCATATCTCTAAATATATCTACTAGCGCCTACGCCCCTTAGTGGCCTATAGTGACACTTTAAACGTTTTTTTTTATATTTCAAATATGTCTATATTGTGTTGACGTTTATGTTTTGTGAACTTTCTTTCTAAAATCGAATCGTAGAAAAATTTCGATTTTTTGTTATTTATTCTTGGAAGGTTGGTGGTTCCCTCCCCCAAAATTGTTATAAACCTTCCCAGGACCTAAGATGAGAAGCTACCCTGTTAAGGGGAACCTGATTGGTTCAGTGGTTAGCGAGATCCTTCGGTACAGACACACAGACAGACAAACACACTTCCTGTTACTTTATTAAATATAAGGATAACTCTATATCTATCTATATATACATTATTCCAATAAAATAAAATACTCCATAATCAAAAATGTTCACCATTCATTAAACACACTAAATAAATATAATTATAAAAAGATTATAGAAAATCAATTCTACATTTATCATATGTGTATTGTGTATATTTGGTTTTGGGGGATTTTTTAGGACATTTTTATTTTTGGATGTTACAATATAAAAATGTACAAATATAATAGGAGAAAAAATAGAAAATGATTTATTTTTCAAATTAGTGTTTTTGCCCCTAGAATATAAGGGATCTGCCTTTCAAGTAAGATGTTTGGGATAAAGAAATAGTTTAAAACCTTCCCTAGACCCCTGAAGCTATGTTTTTCTAAAAAAATAGAAATAAGAGCATTAGTAAGAAAGATCTTAATATACAGACAAAATTATTTTTTTTTAATATGTTATCCAGTAAGATCTCTTAAACTGCTGCATTTTTTCAGGAAGGTTTTTAATTGGTCCTTGATGAGCTTTAGACTTTTTCCCCTCAGAAATATATCCTACAGATAAAAATACCCAACTGTTTAAAAAATGTATCCTTTTAAAAAAACAGTGGTAAATTTTCTAATAATTTTCAAGTTGCCTACGGCACCCAAAATTCGTTTGGGAGGGGCAATAACCCCTCACCCCCCCCCCCTGCTACAGACGTCCCTGGGTTGGAGGTAACAGCCTAAATCCTTCCTAGGCTTTGAATATAGAGGTATGAGTTTTCTCAATATTAACCCCCCCCCCTTAAACAATCTAAATACACCCTTATTTTAAATATTTACACATTAAAGCATATATAATATTTAGGTTATATTTGAAATATGTTTAAATAATGGATATATTATTACATGGATTTTACATCAGATTTTCATGTTCCCTAATAAAGTGAAACTTGCAGCTGGCAAAAATAGTTATCCCAACCCCTTCCTTTCTTTACCTTCTCCCCTCTTACTGAGTGAACTAAGTCACCAATAAATGAGTTCCATTAGGCGATAAATTTCCCCTGTCAATATATCCATTGTATATTATATCCATTATTACATTTGAAATATGTTTAAATTTGAAATATTTATTTGCATAAAGAACTCCTTGTTTCAATTAGTAAAGCGAAGAAAGGGTGATATGATTAATAGGTGGATAGTAGAGTTTTTATAGAGTTGTTTTAAATATATTTCATATTACTCTAGCTTTCATTATAATTGTCTAGTGGTTACTGAGATATTACTGAACAAAAAAACAAAAATTTGACTCTTTTAATTTACCAATAATATTTAAATTACTAATTTAAAACAGGGATATAAAGGGATAAGACAATGGCCGATAAATTGATGTACATCCCCAATAATGATACACATAACTACCCTTTCTGTAGATAACAATTATTCGTTGAAACATTTTGACGCTCAACTTATTGAAACATTCATTAAAAAAACTAATAAGAAAACATCATTATAAAACTTTAGGGACTAGTGTAATAAACAGCCCAATGTCCCCTCCCTCCTTGATTGTAACAATATTTGGGTTTTGCTTTATTACATTTTTTAGAATCTAGAATTAATTTGTCTACTAGTATAAGAAATAAGTTAAGTTGAAAAAGAGACAAAGTTATAGATATCATATGTATTATTCTAGTGGCTTCGCCCCAAAGTTTATTTTAATATTTATTCATTAGAATGGTGTCAAATAGCCCAAAACCTTCCTTACGGGACTTTTATATATATAGTTAAACATACAAAACTTTGAATATTTTCTATCCTTAAATATGAAGTAACAGGATGTCTATTTGTTTGTTTTTCTGTTTGAAAGGAAGAAACTCGCTAACCGATCGGGTTCTCCTTAACAGAGTAGCTTCTCATGGGTCCCGGTAAGTTTAATAACTATTTTGTGGGAGGGTACCTCCACCCTATCAAGAGAAATGACCCCTAGAAAGAAAAAAAATTTTAAATAAAAATTGGGGTTGGGGTTGTAGGTCACCCCACCCCCAAAAACATTCTTAAATAAAAAAAGTGTGTTTAGGGGCTTAGCCGCTAGTAATATATATTTCAAGCATAAAGACTTACAAAGGCATCCTTGTTTAAATATCCAGGTAAGGAAAGGGTGAATATGATTTATTATCATCTAAATACTGTTAGTTTAATATTGCTTTGTTACTTATAGATATTCTTATACTTGTTAATTAAAATCTTAGTCACTAAATATGTATAGATAGATAGTTAGATAGATAGAAAGATAGATAGATGGATAGATAGATATATCGATAGATAGATAAATGGATAGATGGATAGATGGATAAAAAGATAGATAGATAGATATATAGCTATATACAAAGGTATCCTTGTTTAAATATCCAGGTAAGGAAAGGGTGAATATGATTTATTATCATCTGTTACAAATATACAGGGATCTTAAGGGATAAGACAATGGGCGATAAATTAATGTAAATCACCAGCAATTATAAACAAACTTACCCCTTCTGTAGATAAAATTATTAGTTGAAATGTTTGAATACTATTATTTTGAAAGCAACCAATGAAAATTCAAAAAGTTTTCGATCCAACTAATAAGATAATGTGGCTATAAAACTTTGGATACCAGTGTAATTTATAGTCCATTGTCCCCTCCCTCCCTGCAAGAATATAAATCAAATTTTATAGATCTTTTCAGGGATGCAGGAATAAGACAATGAACGATATTTTATTCTTATAATAAAGTCTAATGATCTAGCTAACTGCTGAACCGATCGGGTTCTCCTTAATAGGGTAGCTTCTCATAGGTCCCGGGAAGGTTTTTTAACTATTTTAGGGGAGAATACCACTGCCTTCCAAAAAAAAATCGCCCCTAGAGAAAAATTACCCCCCCCCCTTAACAATTTTTTTTAAAAATAGGGGCATATCCGCTAGTATCAACAATATTTTGTTTAGTAAAAATGGCCATATAATCAAGTAAATTTGATCTATCTTTATAAAAAAGATTTCAACAGCAGAATTAAAATTTATTAAAATTTTTGTTTGAAAAGGTGTGTCTGTAGGTTCTTGCTAACCACTGAACCGATATGGTTCTTCTTTACAGTGTAGCTTCTCGGAGGTTCTAAGGGAAGGGGCCACAACCCCCTCCCCCCTCCTCAAAAAAGTTACTGCAACAAAATAAATTTTCCTATTTCCCTCTCATAAATAAATTTACACATATTCGTAATACAAATAAATTAAGTCCCTATGTTGAAATTAAATGACAATAAATGAAGGTTTCCCTCAAAGTGCCTAGTTGAACACAGAACACCCTCCCCTCCTCTTATTTTGAAATAAATTAAAAGTAAGGGGTTTAGGTTTTTTAAGTTTGTTTTTTTGTTCTTTCACTTCCCCATATATTGCAATTTTTTTAGAAAGGAAAATATAAAAAAAAATTGAGGGTGGGGGGGGGGGAGGATTTTTTCATGCGAGGGTGATAGTACCATTCCCTAAAATAGTTATTAACCTTCCCAGAACTAATGAGAAACTGCACTTTAAAAGAAAACCGGTAAGCAATATAATTCAGGTCAAACAGACACAGATCCTGTTACTTTAATATAAGGATAAATTGTTTACTTATTTCAGATGAGAAAAAAGTATACCCATACATTTTAAAACATAAGATTTTCTATAGTTAGGGTCTGACCGTCCGTCACGAACACTTTGCATTGCACTTTTTGTAAATTTAATTAGAAATCTTTAGAATTGCCTTATCGTTTCCTGTAGTTATTAGGTACAATTTAGAAAGCATAGCATAGAAAAATCGTTATCAGAATATAATGTGGATATTTACCTTTTTAACAATAAATTTTCAGGTTATAAAATTATCCGATTTTTAAAATACTGTATGTTTTTAACAATATCCTGTATTTAAGCAGTTTTTCAACCAATTTACTTACTCACTTTTCGTCTTTTATACATTTAAATTTTGATTATTCAGTCCTGACACTCTTCAAGTGTTTTAATGTTTGTTTGTCCTTCCAATTCAGAGCTTCGCTTTTATGGAAATTGTCATCCTTATTTTTATATACTAATGAAGTATTCTTTTTGTTCAAAATTGTATGTGTGCATTAGTTTACTGTCATAATTGTTCATATACAGCTATGCTTTCCAACGTTATTCTTATCCAAGATGATAAAAGTAGTTCGTTTAATTAATGATGCTTGACATCTGCATAAATCATAGTATGAACGAAGAGCGAGAAATAGATCACCTGATGCTACATAGAGAGCATATATTTTTTAATATATATAAATAAAATTGAAAAAATGTATTTTTCATGTTTTAAAAAACATTTTTTTGAACAAAATTCAATGTCAAAATATATCTAAATATATTATTTATTAAAATTAGTTAATTTAAAAGAAAAATATGTTATTAAAATAATAAATACTTTAAACTTGTATTGTTATTAAAACCCCTTGCGGTGAGTATTTAACTTAAGGTTTTCAAAATTGATGATTTTTCATAATCTGATATATATATCAAATTTCATAAAAAAAAACAATTCAGTTTTTAAATTTATTTTTCAGATTTTTCAATATTTATAACAAATCCTTTCAGATTAACATAATACTGGATATATCATTACTTGGATCTTACACCAGATTTTCATGTTCTCTAAAAAAGTGAGCCACTCAGCAGGCCAAAACAACAATTACTCCCCTCTACCACATCCCCTCCCCTTCCACTGCATTATCAAACTGTCCAATAAGTAACAAGAAAATATCAACCTAAATGACGACAATTTTTACCCTATCATTATATCCAAATATATTCTACATCCATTAACATAGCAATATATTATGAATAATTATACAACAAAATGAAAAAATAATTTGTAATTATTATTTATTGAAAACTTGATCTCATATTGTTTTTGAAACTATATAAAGACTAAACAAAAAAAACTCTGCTTTAAAAACAGTATGAATCCTTATATTAAAGTAACAGGATCTGTGTCTGTCTGTCTGTTTGAACCTTATCTATAATACAAAGTAGAACTATGTCTGTCTGTCTATCCATCCGTCCGTCTGTCCCTTAAGATCTCGGTAACCTCTGAACCGATCAGATTCTACTCTCATGGGGCAAAGCCGCTAGTTATTTCATAAAATAGGATACCCTTCAGTTTTATAATACAACCTCTCATTTATTGGCTAAAAAAACTTTGTTGTCAAATCTTAATTCTGCACTTTTTGTTTATAAATCCTTAATGGTCGGGGGTTGGCATTAAATTCCCCCTCTCCCTCTGTTTTATTTGTTCTTTGTGTTAAGATAGAGGGTTATAACTGAGTGACTTTTCCAATATGGGACTAAATTTGTTTTTCAAAATTGTATGATTAAAGTCCGTCGTCTTTATTTTATAGAACCAATTCTGATAACGTTTTCTAAATCTGTGTTGTTAGGAAATGTATGAGTCTTTGTGTGATGTTTGGCATCTGCAGAAATGACTGGAACAATGACAACAAGAAGTTAATACTGAGGACTTTTATTCTTTACTATTAAAGAAGAAAAATATAGATTGTTGGTAATTTGTTTGTAAAATACTTTTTTACACAAATTTTAATGCCTATAAACATTCAAATACTCTGTTTTATTAATATAAAAGATATTTAACGGTAAAACTATGTTATTAAAATACAAATAATTAATATTTAGGTTCAAGTTGAGACATCTTGCGTTAAAAATTTAACAAAATCTCAAGACACTAAAAATTTATGTTTTTCAAATATTTAATACATATAAATATCAAATTTCAGTATAACAATTCAGTTTTAAATACTATTTTTTCTTGTTTTTTTTATACTTACAAATCTAAATTTAAACTGCGTCACGATCAAACAGGTTAAAAATGGTCCCTATTGCTTAATGCTTGACATTAATAAACTGAGTAGGGGGAATGTTTTAGCCCAATACAAGCGCAACTCATTACCATGCACATTTATGACTTTCAGACAAGGTCGTGTAATCAAAGAGTTGGTTGTCTGTTGGGTGTTGGTAAACCTAATACCCCAGGTATTGGACCTGACAATATGTTAATATTCTAAAAAGGGGTAAAAATCTCTTGTGATTGTTTATTAAAAACTGGACCTCATATTGTTTTTGAAACTGTAGACAAAACAAATCATTAACTGACTAAAAAGCAGTTTGAATTCTTATATAAAAGTAACAGGATCTCTGTGTGTACCAAAGGATCTTGCTAACCACTGAAGTAATATGGTTCTCCTTTACAGTGTAGATTATCATAGGTCCTTACTAACTATTTTGAGAGAGGGTACCAACACTTTTTAAAGAGAAATCCTCCTCCCCCCCCCCCCCAATTTTTTTAAAGGGTGGGCCGTGGGTCAATTTTCTCTCCCCATAAATTACCAAAAAGTAGAAAGATGTGTGTTTAGGTTCTTACTGCTGCTAAGTCAGGTGCGTGACATGAATAGTTATAATAGGGGGGATGCCTTGGCCCAAAAACAGGCGCAACTTATTACCAAGCACATAACCACATTGTTTAACGAGATCAAATGCTTTTCACATAACACAATATTATTTTCCTATTTTATAAAGTTGTAAGCTTTTTTTGTCTCTAGCTAAGTATCTCGCTAACCGCTTAACCTATATGATTATCCTTTACAGTAAAGCTTCTTAAAGGTCCTAAGATGGTTTTAGGCTATTTCGTCTTTTTAATTATGTCTGGGTATGGCTTTAGGATGTTTTCTACCCTTCAAATAGAGAGCCCCTAGATGTTAGGGACGCAGTATCAAGTAACAAGAGATGATTGACATCTTTAATAAATTAGAATATTGTCAGGAACCATCGGATGAAGATTGCCAATTCATATACAGCATGACCCTCGAAAAAGTATTTTTAAGCATCTGCAGCCTATATTTCTCAATAAAATATTAAAAGATTCTTATGTACTTGTTCTCTATAATTTTCTACATCAAAGGATATCAAAATATTTTTTTTACATCAATTAACAGCTGAGATTTTTAAGGCCAAAGTTTGGAAAAAGTGCTTGAGAAACTGGATATTGCTAAATATTTCTTAGTTTTTTATTAGTATATTACTTTTTATCAACCAGTTAAAAATCAAATAAGAAAGAAGAGCAAGTTTACAATTGATACATTTTTTATTGCATTAAAAAACGTTACTTTTACATATAAAAAACTACTTTTCAAATTTTACTGAATACATTTTTCTTATAACCATTTTCCCTCAAATCTTATAATATCTCCACTTAATAATATGACCTTAAATAAACCCCTCCCCAATTTATGCTCATTGCCGGAAGGATTAGCGCCACCTTTACCAATAAATTCACGCCCACTCATCAAATTAATCTAAGACACATAAAAATCATTTAAATTGTTAAATGTTTAAAGTTTGTAGCTGTAACTTTTTGGTTTTTTAACTTATTTTGATAAAATAAAAAGTGTTTGATTTCTGTTTATGTAAACTTTTAATTTGCTACTATTTTTTATAGGATTTCTTTCTGTAAGGGTGTTTTTGCAATTTACACTAATCTAAAAATGCCTTTTAGAGCAAGTGAAAAAAGTGCTTTCAGCATGAAATAAATTTCTTGGAAACATCTTTATATAAGTTTTATAAAAAGTATTGAAATTATGAGGAAAACACGTCATTTCACTTTAAAAAAACATTTTCTTGAAAAGTTACTTTTTCCTCAGCCACTTTTTCAAAACTTTGGCTCTAAAAATCTCAGCTGTTAATTGATGTAAAAAAAATATTTTTATATCTACTTATGTGGAAATCTACAGAGAACAAGGACATATACATTTTTTGATAATTTATTGAGAAATATGGGCTGCAGATGCTTAAAAATACTTTTTCGAGGGTCATGCTGTACATTTTAAGAAATTATTAATATTTTTATATTCTTAAATAAAACTTATTCCTATTTAATTATATAAAAATGTTACTATACATTTACAATATTTTGTTAAATGAATGTAAAATGACTCAAATTTAGAAAAAAAAGGAAAATCAAAGTTTAAAAGATAAAAATTTTAGAAATTGATAGTTAAAGAACTACCTAGTGTTAAAAAATAAAACTAAGATATTTAAATTTTGTTATCCTGGAAAATATCAAGTTTTATGTGTTTCTATCTATGTATCTGATTTTATAGATAAAGCCAATGTTATTCAAATGTTCTTATCTATTAACGCAGTTATAGATTCTAGCAGGCTCTCTAGGGGCTCTTGAGGGGGTGGGGGATTGAATTAAGGTGGCGTTACCCTCTCAAAATAGTTATAAACCTTACCAGGACCTATGAGTACATTGTAAAGGAGAACCATATCGGTTCAAGGGTTAGCGAGATCCTTTGGTATAGACAAAACACGGATCCTTCTTTTTTGCTTCCTTTGACAATAAAGTTAAGGGGGGTGTAAAAAGCAACCCCCTCTGGCACTAAAAATGCAACCCTCATGAAATCTGCAATACCTCCCCCCACCCTCCGATTTTTGTTCAAGGGAGGTTAGGGGTCATTTAGTTGAATTATGTAAATCCCACTGCCATTAAATCTTAGGATGTAGTCCGATAATACTTCTTAAGATGCATTGTTCGCATCTCCAAATATGAGATGAATTCGATCAACAGTGGTGTTTGAACGATGGAAATAAGCATATTTTGAAAATGATTTAAAAGTATTTTTAAACATGATGTGGCTTTCGTAATATAATCTTAATGTAGCATGCTTACAACCTTAAAACTAATAAGTACATTTAAATTTTAATAAATTTAAATAATAATTAATAAATATAATTAATGTACAAAAAAGCTAATTTTTAAAATTTAAATAAGAGACGCCTCGCGATACAAAATACAATTAATATTGGTAAAAAAATGCTGTCTTGCAAGATATCAAATTTTTGATTACTCATCAAATTCGTTTTCAAAGAGAGACAGAGAGAAGAGAGAGAAAGAGAGAGAAAGATAGATAGATAGAGAGAGAGAGAGAAAGTTAGAGTGAGACATATCTATCTATCCATCTACTTAAATCCTAAAAAGAATGTAATTGTCTAAACAATCATTTTTAATTTAGTCAAGACTGCTTTAAAATGTCTCACATACGTAGTATTTATACAATAAAGTTAAGAAATATTTGAGGTTTTCAATTCTATTCTTTATCTTCTTTGATCTATCTATCTATCCTATCTATCTATATGTATATCTATCTATCCATCTATCTATCCATCTATCTATCTATCCATCTATTTAAATCCGCAAAAGAATGTAATTGTCTAAACAATCGTTTTGAATTTAGTCAAGACTGCTTTATAGTCTCACATACATAAATACATTAAAATATTATATTTATACAACAAAGTTAATAATCCATTGCAGTACAGCCATTTATGAGACCTTACATCAAAGCAATATAAAAAAGCCTTTTAAATTTGAATCAAAATTTTTATTTTACTTTAATTAAAGTTGGGGGGTGGGAGGCACATTTACTAGTGGCAATTTATCTTTGGAGGGTGGTGGTGCCTTCCCCCAAAATGGTTAAAGACCTTCCTAGAACCTATAAGAATTACATTGTAAAAGAGAACAATATCTGTTCCGCAGTAAGCAATACGCTTTAGTACATAAAGAGAGACATCCTGTTACTTTTAAATTAGAATTAAAGGCTTTAAATTTTAGTTTCTTTACTTTATAAGCCAAATATCCTCTAGATGCTTTGCCCCCAAGAGGTGATTAAAAAAAAGAATTGGAGATGCAACCACTTATTTTGAACATATTATATATAAAAAAATATTTTGGTGCTGTGAACCTTTCTTTTCAATCTTTTAATAAATTTTTTTGGCGGGGAAGGGGGGTTGGGGGTGTCTAAGCCCCCCCCCCCCAGAAAATAGCTTAAAACCACCACATGACCAATAGGTACATTCTCTGAAGACTAGAGCCCATTCGCTTCAGCGGTTACCGAGATTTTAAGCTTCATACAGACAGACAGCCATCATTCTACTTTGTATTATAGATTGCTTTTATTTTTAAAAAATTCCCAGTGTATTTCTATTTTTTCAGCCTTTTTACATCAACAATAAATCTTATGTGTAAAATGACCTTATTTCATTTGATACAGTTTTTAAGTAAATGATTTAAGTGCTTTCTTTTTTTCTCTTGCAAAGTAAGTTTAGCAGTGTCCAAACTTTTCAACCAATAAAAATTTCAATTTAATAAAAAGTGATTTTATTTATCGTCAATGGGGATGTAATTTAATTTATCATCCATTGTTTTATCCCCTAAGATTCCTGTGATCAACCGCTTTAACATTTGAAGCTAATTAACAGGACCAATGGACCAATAAGGTTCTCCTTTACAGTAAAGCTTCTTACTTGTCTATGAAAGATTAGGAAAGAGTACCCCCAAGTACTCCTAAGAGAAATCTCCCGCCCCCCCCCCCAAAAAAAAGTGTCTGTAGCTAGTTTTGAAAAAATGAGTTGTACATAAACTCTCAAAAAATTAGAATTGAGAAGGCTTGAATAAGCAAAATATATTTTCTACAAAGAAGTGTGTTCTTACTGTGTAGTTAGCTCTAGCCGCGTTTTTTTTAGATTTACTTGTAGATTATTAACAAGGATGACAACATCCATAAAAGCGAAGCTCTGAAACGGTAGGACAAACGGACATTAACACTTGTATAATGTCAGAACTGAATAATCAGAATGCGAATGTATAAGAGTCAAAGCAAAATTGTAAATAAATTTGTTGAAAAACTGCTTGATACAGGATAATGATTATGGACATACTTACATTTTTAGGACTTGATTATAGAGTTGCTTCGCTTATAATATTGTACTTTGTTGTCCCAGGAATCAGTATACCAAAAATCAGACCAATCGGATGATTAGGTCACATACAAATTTGTTGTTAAAAATGTAAAAAAATCAACATGTTTAAAATGGACTTACGGACATTCTGGTATTGATTATAGAGTTGCTACGCTTTCTAACTCGTACCTGAATATTACAGGAATCACCATGCAAAATTTGAAATCGATAGGACAATTCTAACATGCCTAAATTAACGAAAAAAGCTATTTAAAAAAGTAAAAGAATCAACATGTTTAAAATGGACGTACGGACATTTTAGTAATGATTATAGAGTTGCTACGCTTTCTAACTCGTACCTAACTACTAAAGTAATCACCATGCAAAATTTGAAATCGATAGGACAATTCTAACATGTCTAAATCAACGAAAAAAGCTATCCGTGACGGACGGACGTACGGACGGACGGACGGACGGACGTACGGACGGACGGACCGACCCTAATTATAGAAAAGCTTCGCTTTTAATAAGCCGAATATTGATTAATAAGTCTACACAAAATACTGTAATACTGCATACTGCATACTTAGAACACTGTAATAGTGTCTGACTGATTATGACGTAACAAAAAAAAATTAGCCAATGAGAAGCCGTTATTGACCAATGGTAAAATTTATAGTGGCCTCTCATTGGCTAATTTTTTTTGTTACGTCATAATCAGTCAGACACTATTACTGTGTTCGCATACTTACATTTTTAGGGAAGTTTTTTAAGTTGATCGCATATTAAATTCTACTTTGTTATTCTAGCAAATAGCAATCATTATTCTAAAAATCAGATGAATAGGATAATAATATCTTACAATATAGCATTTTGACGACCACTCAAATTATTTAAAAGCTTTGCTTTTAAATAATTACCCCAATATTGGCATTCATCCCCTACTAGAGTAATAAAGTAAAGTCTTAAAAAACTTTCCCTTCTTGGGAATATTTAGCTTATACCCCATATCTAAATTTCCCTCTCCCTCCCCTTCCCACACACAGATTTTTTGAAGCAAAGCTAACATACAATCAATTTTGTCCGTCCGTCCGTCAATTAGTTCATAACGCCATGGTGGAAATGTGATTTTATCAGCTGCTGTTTAAGGTAGACACCTGAAATTTTTCCTATGATATATGCTTATTTGATCTATACGTTGTTTTGTATGTCATGCATCAACAGACATTTTTGTGATTTTCTTTGAGATTTTGCATATTATCTCTTTTTTTCTTTGTTATAAGAACAGAACATCTGCTTTTTAACTCATTTAGTCCGTTTGTCCATTTTTTTGTGCTTCGGTATTTATAAATGTTGTCATCCTTGTTAAAGTTTACAACTCTAACACACATGTCTATAAAGTTCAGTTTTTAATTGAATTTTCAGATTTTATATAGAAACACAATTGTTTAGTTCTATTAAAAAAGTCAACCTAAGTCAAGTCTATTCCTAGCATTAAACAAAACAACTAATTATGTTTGTATAAATAGAATTAGCAGATGCCACCCTCGCTCTATATCTATAAGATTTAAGAATGTCAGGGCAGAAAGATAGCCTAAAACTCACCAATATGTTTAAATCACTATAGAAATAAGGAAGCCTATAACCATACTGATACGGCATTATATAAGTGTATATGTACTGTGTCCCTAGCATCTAGTGGTTGCTCTGTATTGAAAGGGAAGATTGATAAAATATTATAAAACCAATCTACAAATACTCAAATCTAAATTTAAACTCAAGACTCAAACCTTTGTTATTCTTATGTTTAAAAACCGAGTAAACTGTTTGAAAATTGATATCTTGGAAATTTTAAATGTGTTGAAGTTAAAACGTCTTTTTGACTTTATATTAGTATTCTTTTTTAACACAAGGTGTCTTCGTTTTAAATAAATGTTTCTATTATAGATAAATATAAACAAAAAAATTAACAATAATTATGTGTTATTAAATAAGTTATTGTAAACAGTATAATCTTATAATTTAAATGATTAAATGTATAATATTTGCAGGAATAGATTTTTTATTTTTGAAAATGAATAATAAATAACAAAAATTGTATTTATTTGTAGCCTGGCTTACCACTACCTTAATGGAATAGTCTTACCCCTTATAAAGCTTTCTGTAATCTTCAATGTTGAATAACAACTCAAAGAAGATACTTAATAGATAGATATTCATACAAGGAAAGACAGAGATCCCTGACTAGTCCATTTTGCAATTGGATTTGGCACCCTGTTTTCCAGAAGGTGGTGCATTAGAATTTGGAAACTGTGTTAGTGCTAACTCTAAGTGAAAGCCAAAGGCAGGGATCACAATGTCGTGTTTTTTACACGACTTTTGCCTAAAAGTCGTGTATTTCACTTTGGTTGCGTGTAAAAATTATTGAGTCGTGACACGACCTTTTTTTGGCCTAAAAGTCGTGTAATTTCCAAAAATGTCGTGTATTTCTCAAATTTTGAAATATGCCCCAAGAAAATTCTCTTTGAACCCAAATCTGAAAAATGAAGTGCACATTTTATATTGTTTGGTGTTATATTTCACCACAGGGGGTATTTTAAACGTCATCCAGCAATTCCCTAAATTTATCTCTTTTGTGACTTATTAAATGGAACACATAGATCCAAATATTTTAAAAATTTCTTCTATGAAATCACAGCAGATTTTTGGGTAAGAATCGATATTATAGCTTAATCTGAATGTTACTTATTTTGACTTAAAAATCAGTATGCAAGTAAAAATTTCCCCCTTTACCCCCTCCCCCTTTTTACTTTCCCCCTTCCCCCTTTTTTCTACCCCTCCCTTCCCCTTTTAAAAAGTCGTGTAAAGTCGTGTATTTTTGCTATGAAAGTAGGGTAAAAAAAAATTTTGACTTGAGATCCCTGGCCAAAGGTAACACCACACCTCAACTGTTTATTATCATTTTGAAAATTAATTTTTAGAGAAATTGTAATCCTAATCTTCTATTGGCCAAGGATTAGAGTAATAAATGGGTGTCACAACCCTCTCAACATTTAAGAAATACATTAGATCCCTGATTAGTATGTAAAAATAAATTTATAGTATAGATGTATAAAGAGCTTACAATTTGATTTCTGAAGGCAAAGACCCTAAAGCTCAGCAGACGAGAAATAATTTTGTTAAACTTTGCTTTCTAAATTCAGCTGTTTAATGCTTTCTTCCACTTTTTGAAAAAGAAAGGGACAATTTTTGTGAAAAATTGTCATTTCTGTCTAAACTTAAGTGAAGTATTTAAAACTCCCATTATCAATTTCTTACAACTAGGCTCCTGACTATGAAATTATATTGATAATCATCTTTTCCGATTTACACTACTGAATTGTTAAACCTAGTTATTTGTGATTAACAAGACATTTTTATTAATGATGTGAATGCTTTCTTGCAAATCATAATTATCAAGTTTTTAGTGACATCTAGCGACAAATATAGAACTAATATATTGCAGATGTTCCCAAATTTATTTTTCGCCTGAATTTATGTTGTTTTCAATTATTTTTCCATAAAGGGTTGAACTCTCCCTGAAGTGGTGGCAAATTAACTATGTCCTTTTTTTAAGTAATTGGGTTATTGTCAGTTTTATGAGCTCAATAGATAATTTTCAAAATATTTTTCAACAAATGAACAGTATTTAAACAATGCAAAAACGAAATTAACTAGGTAAAATGCAGAAATCATTATAGCTAATACATAGACGTCCAAGTAAAGGGGTAAATGGGTGTTTATCCCTTTAGACTTTGAATCCTCTTATCTACACCTCTCAAGTTGTTTTTAAGTACGTTAGATTACTCCCCTTGAACGTATAGAACCCCTAATTTTACCCCA
Source organism: Acartia tonsa (assembly GCF_053477335.1). NCBI lineage: Eukaryota > Metazoa > Arthropoda > Copepoda > Calanoida > Acartiidae > Acartia > Acartia tonsa. Next base: position 1,908,266 of record NC_137266.1, read on the forward strand.
ATACAAAGTAAACAGCTTGGGCGTCCTTGCGTTAAAATTAGTTTACAATTTGCTCTTGGTTCTTTTGCCAGCACCCGGCTGTATTTACATTTTTGAAAGATTCAGCTGATTTCGAAGACCCAACCAAAAGTCGGTAGAAGGTCTTTGACAAGGGGTGGTTGTTACATATACTATTTATCGCTCTATATATATTACTTTAATTATGTAAAGACCCTGTCCCTGCATTCCCCCTTAATTACTTTCTTTAAAAGAGAGGGGGGGGGGGGTTAACAGTGCTCAACATGCACTTTGTGTTATCTCACCTAACTTTAATAGAATAGTTGGTGCGCGTCCCTTTTTATGAATATATCACCTAACTTTTATGATATCTTAAAGGATTTATTATGGCTTGGATATATTACACCAATATATCATGTACTCTAATAAAATGTGACTTGCAGCTGGCTAAAATACCCCCCCTTCCCACCATCATCCCCCTTTTCGTCATCCCCTCCCCTCCAACTGGATAAACGAGCTTACCAATAAGTGATGTCAATGTTAGCTACCTAAATTGACGACAAATTTTCCACTGTTAATATACCCATATGTATTCTATATCCATTGTTGTAGGAAAAGGGTGATTGGTGTTAAAAGTTATGTTGTTAAAAGCCATAAAAACACATAAATCACTTGGAGTGTGTCCAGTTTTTAATACAAAATTATAGATTTTTAGAATTGTACGTTAGTCTGTCCCTATGTCATATTTCATTTCCCATCTTTTCATAATATATGAACATGGTATCTCTCTCTCTTACTTTATTTCTTTCTATTTAAGGTGCCTTTAAAAAAAACCCTAATATTTATCTATTTTAACAGAAAATAATTTTTTTTTAAAACTGATCAAGTATCTGGAAATTTTATATTTTGACAACAAAAATCAAAGCATTTTTGTAAAGTTTAGTACTATTTTTTAACACAAGATGTCTATATAAATATATCAAAAATTTGAATTCAGCATCTTTTTTTAAATTTTGCTAAATCAATTATATGTCCTTTTAATTTATACTTTGTATTTTATTAAACTTACATAGCACACAAATTTATGTTAAATTAGTTATAAATAAGGTAGTCCCATATTGAAATTTATAAAATAATAGTTTAAAATTTCCCACTTGGAAATTATCATGCAATCATGTAACCAACTGAGGTCCTATAATTGGATATTTATGTGAGATATTCCAAATCACATGTGATGAGGAAATCTGCTAAAGCTCTTGATTGTCAACGTGTTAATTAAAAATGTCAGTGTCTAGTTTATGCTTTTTTCGTGGAATGTACTCTTTTGAAAAGCAAAGCTATTCTTTAATTAAGGTTGGTTGGCACATAACGGATAGTGTTTGCATTAATTTAGGCATGTTAGAATTGTCCTATAAATTTCATACTTTCCTGTAAAAGTTAGGTATTACTTAGAAAGCGTAGCAACTCTATAATCGTTATCAGAATGTCCGTACCTCCATTTAAACATGGTGATTTTAACAACAATATTTTTGTGTTATAATCATCCGATTCTAGCTATTCTAAATAAAAAGCAAAAAAGTTAATACACCTTCTTTTACAAAACAAAACTGAAGACTAAACATTAAAGTAATATATAAATTTATTGACTAAACAAAAATTAAATAATTCAACAAATATAAAACTTTAGATAAATGGATGGATAAATGAACACAGGACAATTTTTCTCTAAAAGCATTAAGTATTATTCTAAAAATATTTTTGTCCCTTAATTTTTGTTTTCTTTCTTTCTTATTCTTTCTTAGCATATTAGATATTATCATTTCAAAAACAGCTCGATACCATTGGACTGCTTTACCCTTAGCATATAGGGGAGAGAGATAGAAGGAAATAAATAGCTCAAACCCACCCCATGACATTTATAAAGCTTACTTGAAAAACATCATCTAATCAGACGGCTAACAATTTCAAAGTTCTAAAGATTCACACAAAAACCCTAATACTTTATAATATAGAAAGGATATATACCGATGTAATCATTTGATTTTTAAAAATACTTTATTTCACATTTACCTATACTTTTATCCTTACACTACAAAATATCATTATTCAAGCTAAGCATATTTTGATATTTTTCCATATAATTTTGTCAGCATTTCAAAAAGTTTAGTTCTATCTTTAAACACAAGGCATTGTTTTATCTAATGAGAAAATATTTCTTCAAATTAAACAAATTTAATATTATTTGCCACAATGTAAGTCTCTAATGGTTTACAGTAATTTCATATTTTGTAACTAAATAAAACATCAAATAATTACAGTTTTAAATAGGAAGAGATGTAATATTTTGGCATGTACAAAAATGTATGAATATAAGCCATTCATGTTTGTGTGCTTAGTAACATGTAATGCAGTTATGGCGGTATTTATTTGATGCACTGCATCTCTTAAAAAACTTACAAAAAACTTCCTTGTAAACGTAATATGAAAATAATTAAGTTTTGTCCCCTCCCTTCCGCCCTGCATAAATCAAAATATGTTTAAAAGCAAAGCTTTTCTATAATTAGGGTATAAGTAACGGATAGTTCAAAATATTATGTAGACATGTTATAATTGTCTTGTCATTCTAATAACGATTCCTGTAATGATTATGGATGAAATAGAAACAACGCTACCAGAAATTCTATTTAAATGATTTTTAACTTTTTGAACAATAATTTTATGTGATATTATTCTATTCATCTGATTTTTGGAAACAATGGTTTCTAGGACAACAAGGTACAATATTTTCCGCCAAATATCTCTATAATCAAGTCTAAAAAAATGTATGTCTTTAACAGTATCTTGTATTCATGCAATTTTGCAACAATTCTTCTGATTACATTCTGACCTAATGCACAAGTGCTTAAGTGTCTGAATTTAGAGCTTTGCTATTATGGATGTTGTAATCCTTGTTTTAGTCATTTTCCCATTTCAAACTTCTACTGCAATGGATATATTATTACTTGGATGTTGTGCCATATTTTCATATACTCAAATAAAGTGATACTCATAGCTGGCTAAAATAACGATACACCCTATCCCCTCCCCTTTAACTGGATAAACGAACTGACTAGATGGGTTCCATAACAGCAAGCTAAATTGACAATTAATTTTCCCCTGTCAATATATCCACGAATTCTATATCAATTTTTGCAGCTAGCTATAGTCATATACCCTTTTCTATAAATTTTAAGTTTCGGGTACATATTTAAACCACATAATTCATATGCCTACATGTCCGCATATGATCATCTCCACAAAGTGTTTCATGTGCACAAAAAAAACAGGGATTTAAAGGGACAATGGACAATAAATTGTTGTACATCCCCAATAATGATACACAAGATTACCCTTTATGATAAAATAATGCTTCAGTTTCATATCAAATTCTGTCAAAAGTTGCTTAATCTCATCATCAAGTTTAAACTGGAAATCTATGAAATCAGCTCTAAAGCATTGTTTGCCAGGATAGCCTTCCCTTGTCCCTTGTCCCTGCAAAAAGCAAAAGAAAGCTTTAAACAGCTGAATTTAGAAAGCATAGTTTTGTGAAATTCTTTCTTGTCTGCAGAATTTTAGGTCCTTGCAAATGGGAAGCATAAAGTTGTCTGTTTATACATTTATACAATAAATCTATTACATATTATACAATACCAGCGGCTACGCCCCTAGCTGCCTCTTGGAGTAGTTGAGTTGGTAGGGGGTTGAATTTGACTATCTGTGTATTTTTTTCAATTAAGGATCTTATCAAATCTTTGATAAATGATGATAAACAAATTTGCGTCTCATTATTGTTTTTTTTATTGTTAAGTCAGAAGCCAATGTACCCTTTGAACTGCAATGTGATCTTAGGAATACAAGAGGAGAGAAAAGGGTTTATTGTATAATGCCAAAACAGCTCTAAAAACACATAAATCATTTGGTGTAGGGTCAGGTTTTTAAAATATACACATATACAAAATTTTCAATTTATTTTAGTTAGAGGCCTCTAGGGGCATTTAATGTGGAGGAGGGACTCCAACTTTCAATTTAGTTTTTAAGAAATGTTAAAATATTTTTTTTTCTTTGGGGGGGTGGGTGGGTTTTGGTATTTTTTCGTTGGGCCATTTATCTTTGGAGAGTGAAGGTACTCTCACCAAAATAGGTATAAACCTTCCCAGGACCCGTGGAAAGCTACATATCAAAGGAGAAGCATATCGGTTCAGTGGTTAGTGAGATTCTTTGGTAAAAAAAAAGACAGATAAACATCCTATTACTTTACTAAATATTTTTTCGTATAAAAAATATTTTTGTTAAAGACTGATCTTATGTCTGGTAATTGGATATTTTCAATAATAAAAATTTATGTATTTTTTAACATTTTAGTTGTATTAATTATCACCAGAGTTCTTTATTAATAGGTGAAGTTAGATTATTCTTCCTCTAAGATAAACATTTTGATATCTTATTTTTTAGATTTTTTTATTAAAAATTTCTAAATTGACATTATAATACATTAAACTTACTAAAATGATTTTTAATTTTAGAAGATTTATTTTTTAAATTTAATCTTAAATAAATATAAATTAGACTGTGTTGCTGTTAGCCATTTCCCCTTTCCAAGCTGTATAATCCATTTATTCAGAGATTGCTTGATCTTTAGGATCTATTAATCTCAAATGAAAATTTCACTTTAACATACTTAATTATCAGGGTGGTATTAAAGTAATATATATAGAGCGATAAATAGTATATGTAACAACCACCCCTTGTCAAAGACCTTCTACCGACTTTTGGTTGGGTCTTCGAAATCAGCTGAATCTTTCAAAAATGTAAATACAGCCGGGTGCTGGCAAAAGAACCAAGAGCAAATTGTAAACTAATTTTAACGCAAGGACGCCCAAGCTGTTTACTTTGTATTGGGGTAAAATTAGGGGTTCTATACGTTCAAGGGGAGTAATCTAACGTACTTAAAAACAACTTGAGAGGTGTAGATAAGAGGATTCAAAGTCTAAAGGGATAAACACCCATTTACCCCTTTACTTGGACGTCTATGTATTAGCTATAATGATTTCTGCATTTTACCTAGTTAATTTCGTTTTTGCATTGTTTAAATACTGTTCATTTGTTGAAAAATATTTTGAAAATTATCTATTGAGCTCATAAAACTGACAATAACCCAATTACTTAAAAAAAGGACATAGTTAATTTGCCACCACTTCAGGGAGAGTTCAACCCTTTATGGAAAAATAATTGAAAACAACATAAATTCAGGCGAAAAATAAATTTGGGAACATCTGCAATATATTAGTTCTATATTTGTCGCTAGATGTCACTAAAAACTTGATAATTATGATTTGCAAGAAAGCATTCACATCATTAATAAAAATGTCTTGTTAATCACAAATAACTAGGTTTAACAATTCAGTAGTGTAAATCGGAAAAGATGATTATCAATATAATTTCATAGTCAGGAGCCTAGTTGTAAGAAATTGATAATGGCAGTTTTAAATACTTCACTTCAGTTTAGACAGAAATGACAATTTTTCACAAAAATTGTCCCTTTCTTTTTCAAAAAGCGGAAGAAAGCATTAAACAGCTGAATTTAGAAAGCAAAGTTTAACAAAATTATTTCTCGTCTGCTGAGCTTTAGGGTCTTTGCCTTCAGAAATCAAATTGTAAGCTCTTTATACATCTATACTATAAATTTATTAGGGTGGTAAACACTACTTATCCCCCACCCTTATACAGTTAGGGTCCGGAGTTGAATCCATTTTTATAGAAGCAGAAATATAATCTATGATTATGGTTTGGACCCTCTAAAACTGTACACCTTTCCACTTTCCCCTCTCTTGGTGAAGATATCTTCAACGCCGATACGATTTTTGAAATGTAAGATTCTACTTTCCCCTCTCTTGGTGAAGATATCTTCAACGCCAATACGATTTTTGAAATGTAAGATTCCCCTTTCCCCTCTCTTTGTGAAGATATCTTCACCAAGAGAGGGGAAAGTGGAAGGGTAGATTACAGTTTTAGAGGGTCCAAACCATAATCATAGATTATATTTCTGCTTCTATAAAAATGGATTCAACTCCCTAACTGTTATACATCTATATAAATCTATAATACAAAGTAGAACAATGCTGTCTGACTGTTTTGCTAACCGCTGAATACGGTGCCAGATGTACGCATTTTTAACTTTTGGAAAATGGACTTTTATAAGTAATGTACGCATTATCAAGTAAATGTACGCCCCCCACCCCTCTCCCCTTTTCTCTTTCCCCCTTCCCCTTTTCCTTCCCCTCCCCCACAAATGTACACATCAAAGGCCCAATGTACACCTTCTTTTGTACACATTGATCAAAAAAAAGTCTGGCAACTATGCCTGAACCGATCCGGTTCTCCTGTATAGGGTAGCTTTTCATAGTTCACAGGAAGGTTTATAACATTTTCTTGGGGGTTGGGACACCCTCAACTCCCCAAAAATTAAAATTTTTTTTTTAAACTAAAATTAAAATAGTGGGGTAAACAAACCCCTCCCCCCCAAAAAAAAATCCCCTTCCCAAATAATTTTTTTTTTAATTTTTCTTTTAAATCTAAAGTAAGAAAAATTAGGTTGATCAAACCTCTTCGAAAAGCCCCTAGAGGCTAGGGGCGAAGCCGCTGGTATTCTATAAATCAGTTTGAAAACTAATGCCATTAAGAAAAATACTAAATTGGCACTTTTTACAATTGGTACAACTTTATTTTATAAGAAATGGTAAAAAATTGGGAGGTTGGTCATACCCTCCCAAAAAATATGAAATGAAATGAAAGTCAAAAACCTTCCATGGATCTATGAGAAGCTTCACTGTAAAGGAGAACTATATCTGTTCAGCGGTTAGTAAGATCCTTTTGTAAAGACAGACTTATAGACATCTTATTACTTGTATAAATATGTGGAATAATAAACCTTTAATTTTTCTCATTTTGTTGGTGACAGGATAAACTATTTTGTACTTTTCATTAGGTTTACTCTAACAGGGATGACAGCATCCATAACAGCGAAGCTGTGAGACTATAGGACTAACGAATATTAACACTTGTAGAGTGTCAAAACGATTACAGAATTGCTTTGCTGTTATAGGAATTATCATGGAAAGTTTAAAGTTGATTCTAACATGTCTAAATTATCTAAAAGAGCTATCCGTTACAGACTGATGGGTCGACCCTATTGATAGAAAAGCTTCACTTTTAAAAATTTAATTAAACACACTTCTACACCTTTTTTTTACTATATGTATATTTAATAATATTAATTCTTTGCTAAATTATTAAAGTATGAATACATCTATGACCATTTTCGGTCTTGTTTAGGTTTTATCCCTTTTTTCAACCCCTCTATGTCTAGCAATAGCAATTTCCCCCTTTTAGTTACTAAAACTGCACCAAATTATTTTCAAATAGTGTGATATCATATCTGCATATTATCACATCCGCTAAAGGTTTTTATATTCGCAAATAAAGACACAATTGCTAAAAAGTAAGTTGGGTTGTTTTGAATTTTGATTTTGATTGGTTGGTTTATTAGGTGATCACATGTTTCAACCACTAATTTTACACTAAAAAAGTGGTAATTTTGTGTATCATTATTGGGGTTGTACATCTATTTATCCGCCATTGTCTTATCCCTTTTTATCCCTGATATAAAAGGATTTATTAATAATGGGGGGAGGCGAGGGCAGTGCTGTTGTAATAATATGCGATTATGATTATTTGATAATGTAACATGGGGAAGTATATGCACACCCCTCCACTCACACACATACACACACACACACACACACACACACACATACACAACACCCACAAACCAACATACACACACACAACACCCACACACCCACACCAACCCCTCCAAAAATACATAAAAACCATCTGCATTGTTCAATTTTTAAAGAAAAAAAGTTTTTTTTTTGCAATTTACTTTTATAGCATTTTTCAAACGAGCAGTGTTACTTAATAACTCTGTATCTGCAGTCGGTACGTCTGTAGTGTATAGCCCTTAAAAATGATTAAAATTAATTATAAAATAATCAATTTATAAATCTACAAAACTTTTCTATTTATAATACTTTACAAAAAAGAATAATTTAAAAACTGAGTTTTATGGCAGATGGCAGGAAAAATAGATAATTTATACGGACTTTCAATATTATAGTTTAATTTTGTAACACTAGGTGTCGTATATTTGAAAGAATTATATTAGGTAAAGCTTCATTTGCAGTATTTTTACTTATTTATTACTTTGTTAAAAAAGTAAAAAATATATTGTCTTATTTCAAATCATAAAAATGCTTTATAACAAAATTAAAAATCTGAAACAATCAAAATATATTCTACTCAAAATAAATACTGAAAAAGCCTTTTCAGACTCTAGCTCCATGACTGTAAACCACTGCGAGTAAAGTGAAGGACTTTTTGAAGGCATGCCAGTGCCTACTTGAATCTTGAGTACCATTCTTAGATTATGTCTGTTAGAAGATATTATTTGTTATCATATTGATTGTCCTATCTTACTTATCGTCATAAGAATTTGCATTTGACAGAAGTATGAACTAGAAAGGTACAAACAATAAACCAATGACTAATCTCTTTTCCATTACAATAAATATATACAATATAACATTAATTTCCAATTTAAACCGAAAACAAAGATGACAATATCCATAAATGCGAAGCTCTTAAACTGTAGGACGAACGGACAATAACACTTGTAGAGTGTCAGAAATGATTAAGCAGAATAAAAATGTATTATTTTCAATACAATAAATAAACACAATATAAAATTTACACCAAAAACAAGGATGACAATATCCTTAAATGCGGAGCTCTTAAAGTGTTCACGAAGCTGGGAAAAAGTTGATATATGTCACTGATTAATGTTTTTTAAGAGTACTATTTTGAGAATTAAGTCTTAAATACTTCCCATTTAAAAATAAATCAAACTTTAAAAAAACGAATTTATTCCCTTGAAAACATCATTGTATTTTGAGTTTTATTATACATATCTTAAAACCTATCAAAATCGACAAATAACAATATTTTTGTTGAAGTTTACTTGCAAATTTAGAGTAGAATAAATTCTTTTGTTACATACATATTAAACTAACCAAAAAAGTTTGTAATTTCTTTTTAGGGGGAGATTAAATGATTTTTACCGATAATCGAAAAGATATTACCAAATATGGGTATAAGGTCAGCTGATTTATAGTTGTCGATTGTGTAACATAGCACCCTCATCCTATCTCAATATTTACTTCTTGCTAAAAAAGCTTCAACATACTGCAGAGCTAAAAATACGATTAGGCCCCCACATAATTGGGGGATTTTACTAAAGATTGAGAAAGTTTTTAGCTATGATGGTTTATTATTTTGGGGTAAAATTCTTGCTTAGATTATATTTGATTAATTAACCCATTAGTGCCGAGCGCCACTTTTATTATGGGCCGATCGAGCTGAAAATCTCAGGGAAGCTAAACTGCCTGCTCCATTTTCTGGAACCGGGTTTTAATAACCGGTTCGGCACTAATGGGTTAACTAAAATCTATAAAAGATATTTAAAAGAAACAATCTTTGAAACATGAATTAATTTGCTATAAGCGTTTTCTAAGTACAGCCAGGTTAAATCAAATACACACACACACAAACATACATAGGACTCCACAGAACTTGATTGTTTAATACTTCAAAACATGGAATAAGATAAAGAGCACACAAATTATATTCTTTTAATATTAATCTGTTATTCATGGATGTACATTAATTAAAGCAAGGCTTTTATCTTAATCCTAAACACAATGTAAAGATGGTTCCTGAGGTAATAAATCAAGTCAGTTAGCAATAAACCTATACAAAAATTGAAATAAAATAACATGTTTTTTCAGTTATGGGAATAAAATTATTTACTTTTTATAGCTATTGAAATTTTCCCGTACTGGTCCAAACTTACAACTTAAAATACACTGAAGGGACTGCGACTTTTACAATATTCAGTAATGTTTGGTTTCTATACTTCAACTTAACAAAATCTGTTGGTACCATTTGTACCACAAAAGATAAGGAGGGGGGACGGAGAATGGAAAAGGGAAACATGAATGGCCAATGTAAGTGAATGAGTGTGTGTGTGTGTGTGTGTGTGTGTATAATGACAGATATTTAATTAAATTCGACACATTACGAGATTATTTTACGATGATAAAATGTTTTTTTTTTATGTAAATACTATAGAAAGACTGCTATATTTTATGCTGAATATGTACAGCAAATGATATTTGTTTATTCTATTTAAACATTTTAATTCTTAAATATTATGCTTTCTACAGATTTAAACAATTTTTCTTTTGTCACTATACCTGCATAAACAAAGCGGTATTTGGTTAATGATTTTATAAAATAAAACAAACTTTTTCATTACATTTTAGAGAAAGTTCAAAGATAAATATTAATAGAGATATATTACAAAAATATTTTCTAAGTATCAATTTTTTTGTTTTTATCTGCAAGCGAAGAAATAACTTATTTTCTCTTAGTTTAATTGATGCTCAGATTTTTAATTTTCATGTGGAAATAACTGAACTTTTAAGGCATAATTCTTTGATAATTACTTAAAATATAAAAAAAGGTAAACGAAAATGCATTTTGAAAAATTGAATTCGCGATTACTTTAAACTATAGAAAAAATGAACAGTAATACTTGTAGAGTGTCAGAAATGATTAAGCAGAATGAAAATGTATAATTTCCAATATCATTAATAAACACAATATAACATTAATTTGCAATTTACAACACAAAAAATTTTGCTGATTTCCCCTAACTTTTCCAATTATTTTACTCTTTTTAGTAGCAAAGCTATTCTATAATTAGAGTATGTTATGTCTATAGACGTCCTATGGGGGAGCTATAGGGGTGTTTCCCCACTCCTCGAACTTTGAATCCCTTAATTTTCTACCCTCAAAATTTTAAAAATTCTTTAGATTATCTCCCCTAAAACCTTAGAAACCCATTATTTTACCCCTAACAAAATAAAGCTTAGACGAATAGATTTATATTACTTTAAACTTGAACGTTCTTGTGTAATATGTCCCTTCTTCAGTTAGGTCTATTGCAAATTCAACATATACAGGGTGGGCCAGATAAATCCGGACTTTTTCTTATTTTTAAACAAATGAACATAAAATCGTCAATTTTAAAGATTTTATTGAATTTTAAAAAATGGGAAATAAACTAGATATATGACTATTAAATTATTCAATAAAATCGCCGCCAGTCTCCATCACCGCCTTTACCCGCCCCCTAAACCGCCCCCCGACCCTGGTCACCATGTCCCTGTCCAAGATGGCGAAGTTCTCCTTGATAGTGGCAATGAGGGAGGTCTTTGTGGTATAGGCGCGTTTATTGGTTCGTGCTTTAATGGCGCTCCAGGCCCATAAGTCAATTGTATGAAGATCGGGGCTGCTGGGAGGCCACATCTCCTTAGGGACGTGAGTAACCGCAGGATCCAGATATACCCATCTTTCAAGCTACCATTCGACACGGCGGCTCTCATTTTGGCCACAATTAATCTAGAACAACGTTTTATACCTTTTTGGAAATGGCATGAAGATTAAGCTATGGTTATTATCGCAACACATAGTCTAATACGATTTTTAGGGTTCCAAATGGGCCCATGTAGTCGAGAACCGAGAAATTTTCAAGATTTTTTACATTTTTGACACCCTAAAATCTGCCACGTTTCACTTTGCCGGAGTACTACGGCCAAACCAGATGGGATAGAGCGCTCTAGTCTTTTCTAGTGTCTTCTTTAAGTATCTAACAGTATATCCAGCAAGTTTCATAAGTCTATCTCAGCTACAGATGGTCTGAGATTAGATTTAGTGGGCCCATATTGAGAATCTAGAGTAAACTAGCGCTCATTTCGAATCTGCCATGTTGAACATAAGCGCTGCCAGCTCGGAGTACACGTCCTCCATCCTCCAAAAATTTTTATGGGCAAAAAGGTAATGACCTAAGCTTTTTATAGTGTGGTCAAACGTCCTGATTGGTCAAGTAGTTTTGGAGCTATGGCCGTGTGAAAAAAGTCCGGATTTATGTGGCCCACCCAGTATGCTTTAATCAAATAAATTTTTCTATTCATATCATTCTATAAACTCAACATTGTACTGGAGAATCATAACGGTTTGTCGTTGAATAAGATCTTTATGTACAAACAGACAAAAAGACTTTTAGACATCCTGTTACTTCATGATAACTGTGTAGTGTACATTGTATCTATACAATCCTTCTCTTATGTAAAGTTGTCAGATTTTTTTGTCTGTAGCTTAAGATTTTAAAAACTAAGTTCTTCATTAAAGGGAAGCTTCACATTAGTCCCGGGATGATTTTTTTTCATATTCAGATGGTTTAAGCAAATTATTTTGCCCTTTCCTATTCAACCCTACAGAGCCCTTAGATGCTGGGGGCGGAACTGCAAGTATTCCAATAAAATAAAATACTCTATAATCAAAAATATTCACCATTCATTAAACACACTAAATAAATAGAATTATAAAAAGATTATCTGCATTATCTATCTATAACTCTATATATCCATCTATCTATCTATACATTATTCCAATAAGATAAAATACTCTAAAAAGTTCACTATTCATTAAACACACTAAATAAATAAAATTATAAAAAGATTATAGAAAATCAATTCTACATTTATCATAATGTATTGTGTATATTTGGTTTTGGGGAATTTTTTAGGACATTTTTTACTTTTAGATGTTACAAAATGAAAATGTAAAAAAATAATAGGTGAAAAAGTTAGAAAATGATAACACATTTTTTTTCAAACTAGTGGTTTTGCCCCTAGCATATAAGGGATCTGCATTTCAAGTTAGATGATTGTGAGAAAAAAATAGCTTGAAACCTTCCATAAACTTTAATAAAATCTTACTACTTTATTTGGTACTAGCGGCTACGCCCCTAAAGGCTGTATATAAAAAAATATTTTTTATTTTAGAATATTTTTTAGGGGGGAGATTTTTTTCTAGAGGCGACTTCTCTTGGGAGGTTGGTGGTACCCTCCCCCAAAATAATCTTAAATCTTGCCAGGACCCATAAAAAGCTACCCTGTTAAAGAGAACCCGATCGGTTCAGTGGAAGTAAGATCATTTCGTACAAACAAAAAAAACATCCTTTTCCTTGATCATAAAGATATTTTATCCAGTAAGATCTTAGAAACTGCAGCAATTTTTACAAGAATGCTTTGCAGTGGTCCTTGGCAAGTTTTAGAATTATATTTTTGTGTTAAAAATACCCAATTTTTTGAAGTTAATCTCTTTAATAAAAACTATTGTTCAAAGATAATTTTTACAAAATTACCATAGGTTGGTTACTAAATCCTTCATTGGCTTTGAATCTAGAGGTATTGGATATATCATTACTTGGATTTTATCATCATATTTTCATGTTCCCTAATAAAGTGATACTCGCAGCTGACTAAAATAGCAATACCCTTCATCTACCTCCCCTCCTACTGAGAGAACAAAGTGATCAATAAATAAGTTCTATGATAGCAACCTAATTTAACATCAAATGTTCCCCTGTCAATATATCCACATTCCACGTATATTATATTTATTATTATATTTGAAATATGTTTAAATTTGAAATATTTATTAGCATAAAGAACTCCTTGTTTCAATTAGTAAAGCGAAGAAAGGGTGATATGATTAATAGGTGGATAGTAGAGTTCTTTTAGAGCTGTTCTAAATATATATTTCATACTAGCAGCTGCACTTCTAGCATCCAAGGGCTTAGGTCTAAAAACAAAATAACCATTAAAAGTACCTTAAAAAAAGCTTCCTTTGAAAGTTGAACTCAATCAGTTCAGTAAATATTGAAATCTTAAGCTTCAGAAAAAAAACCTACTATTTTATATAATTGGCTTCGTCCATAGGCTAGATTGAGATATTACTGAACAAACACAAAAAAAGTTAAAATAAAAAAGTTACTGTTGTAACATAGGGATCGGAAGGGATAAGACAATGGATGATAAATTGATGTACATTCCATTCCCCAATAATGATACACAAAATTAACCTTTCTGTAGATTAGAATTAGTGATTGAGACATTTAGACACTCAACTAAATAAACCAACCATTCAAAATTCAATTAAAGTCCTAAAAGTTGTAAAGCCAACGAATAAGAATACATTATTATAAAACTTTAGGGACTAGTGTTATAAACAGCCCAATGTCCCATCCCTCCCAGATAATTACAATATTTTGGTTTGCTTTATTACATTTTTTAGAATCTAGAACTAATTTGTCTAATAGTATGAGAAATAAGTTTAGTTGAAAAAAAAGTAAATAGATCTCATATATATTATTCCAGTGGCTTCGCCCCAAACGTTTATCTTTATGTATCATTTTTTAGAATGATGCCAAATAGTCAAAACCTTCCTTACTTGACTTTTATATAGATAGGTAAACATAAAAAGACTTAATATTTTCTATCTAAATATAAAACAAAGTAGAAAATGTCTGTCTGTCTCTGGCTCTACAGGGAATATACCTACTGATCTTGTGATGGTTTTTCTTGTGGGTTGGGTGTCCCAGCCCCCTCACCCCCCCAAAAAATATTTCTTTTAAAAATAAAATATTTATAAAAGGAGTGGGGGGGGGGGGGTCGACTGTTACTAACCGACCCCCCCCCCCCACCAAATTTAAAAAAAAATTTCTTTTCTTTCAATTTTTTTACTGATCAAACCCAGTTCATTTCCTAAAGGCTAGGGGCGTAACCGTTAGTAATATATATTTCAAGCATAAAGACATACAAAGGTATCCTTGTTTAAATATCCAGGTAAGGAAAGGGTGAATATGATTTATTATCAACTAGATATTGTTAGTTTAATATTGCTTTGTTACTTATGGATATTCTTATCCTTGTTAATTAGAATCTTAGTCACTAAATATGTATAGATAGATAGATGGATAGATGGATAGATAGATAGATAGATAGATAGATAGATAGATAGATAGATAGATAGATAGATAGCTACATACAAAGGCATCCTTGTTTAAATTTAAAGGTAAGGAAAGGGTGAATATGAATTATTACCTTCTGTTACAAATATACACTGATACAGGGATTTTAAGGGATAAGACAATGGGCAATAAATTAATGTAAATCACCAGCAATTATAAACAAACTTACCCCTTCTCAAGATTAAAATGTTTGGTTGAAAAAATTGAACACTGTGATTTTGGAATTATCCAACTAAGATAATAAGATAATGTGGCTACAAAACTTTGGGTACCAGTGTAAAATACAGTTCAATGTCCCCTCCCTCCCTGCAAGTATATAAATCAAATGTTATAAACTGTTCAGGGATGCAGGTATAAGACAATGAACAATGATCTTTATAAGAGATAATTTAGGCCCTTGAGTTCTGGTTTTGTTTTTTTTTAAATTGAGAGGGGGCCATTTTTTAAAGATTTTTTATCTTTGGAGGGTTACAGTCTTTGTTGATACAATGATTGCACAGAATAAATTTTCCTTTTCCCCTGCCATAATAGTTATTTATCGCATTGTTTTTTAGACAAAATATGAGATTATGAACAGTTTTGTTAGACCTGAGGGGCTGAGGACCTATGCAAAAAAACTGGTTTTAATGAATGATTTCTATTTCAATATTAATAGGAAAATAATCTATAATACAATGCCATACATAATTTTTCAGTATGGCTGAGAACCGGTTCCAATCAAGCAGATCTTAATAAAATAATATTTTCTGTTTCCCTGTCCTATATATTTACACATATTCGTAATACAAATAAATTAAGTCCCTATGTTGAAAATTAAATAAACAATGAATGGCAGTTTCTCTCAAAGTGCCAATTTGAACAAAGAACCACCCCCTCCGTTCTCTTTAATATGAAAATAATTAGGGGAGAAGAGGACAATTTATGTGTCAGGTTAGGTTAGGTTAAATGTGTAAAGAGTAGCACTGCAGGGTTAGAGACTCCCGTAGAATATAGGCATTAGTAGAACACCCACTATCTAATTATTTTTAAAAATAAGGTGGGGGGAGTCTTCTGTGCTTGCTAGGCACTTTGAAGGAAAGCCCATAAATACTGCAAGATAAGGAATAATTAAGGTTTTAAAACATCTCCTCCTCAATAACAGTATCTCCCAAAATCTACACTAAATGATACAAATATAAAATGTATAGCTAGTTATTACTGCGCAACTTATTGTTTATATTATTTAAATTTTGTACAAGAATTTTAAAAATTTAGAGCTTACCTATTAATCAATCAATATATGTATATATGCAGGGAGGGAAGGGGAGATTCGGCTGTTTATCACACTAGTCCCCAAAGTTTTATAATAACATTTTCTTATTCGTTGGCTTAACAACTTAGGGGACTCTTTATGAATTTTGATTAGTTGGATTTTAAGTTAATTGTCTAAACGTTTCAACATCAATTTACCATCCATTGTCTTATCCCTGCATGATTAATATGCATATTTTCAAAGGCAAATGACTAAATTTCAATATGTCAAAATTTGTAGGAAAAGGCAATCGATATATTATTAATATAATTTTCATGTACTCTGGTTAAGTAATTCTCGCAGCTAACTTAAATAACCATAACCCACATCCACCCCCTTTACCTCAATCTGTCCAACTGGATGAACAAACTGAACAATAAATGAGGTTAGATTGACGACAAATTTTTCCCTGTCAATGAATAGCATCAGAAAGTTCGTGTGAATTATAATCTGAAGTTTAAAACACAACCTCACATCCGTTGGCTAAAAAAATTACATCGGGGTTTGCATTGAACCGATCGGATCTACTCTTCAGGGATTATATCTACTTGTCCTGTGGCGGTTTTAAGCTATTTTCAAGGGGGAAGGTGGGACACCCCCATCCTCCAAAAAAAAATCTCCCTATTTTTTTAGGCAGTCAATTTAAAATATGGTGGTTGCAGCACCAGAGGTACTTTATTTTTTGTTGTAATTACCTCTTGGGAAAAGCCCCTAGAGGCTAGGGGTGAAACCGCTGGCATGTACTGTAATGGGTAAGAACTGACGGTCTTTCATTGATGCTTGGCATCTACATAGATATTGTATTAGAATTATCTATTGAAAATGGAAAGATTAATATCTGCAGCATACGTATTTTTAAATTTAATACAATAAAAATAAAAATTGTCGTTTTTTATTTTATGTAAACTTTTAAAACACAATTTTTAATATATATAAAATATTTAAGTACACAATTAATACAAAAAAATGAACTAAGAAGATACAATTTTTTTTTGAATAAAAAATAATTAAATTATATGTTTGTATTGAGACCTCTTGCGTTAAATATTTAAACTAAACTTTTCAAAAATTGATGATTTTTCAAAATCAGATATATATATCAAATTTCATAAAAAAAACAATTCAGTTTTTAAATTTATTTTTCTGATTTTTCAATATTTATAACAAATCCTTTCAGATTAACATAATAATTGATATATCATTTCTTGGATCTTACACCAGATTTCCATGTTCTCTAAGAAAGTTAACCAGGCAACGGGATAAAATAACGATTCCCTCCTTCCACCCCCTTTTCTCCATTACCTCTGGAATAACAATTTTACCAATAAATGTCAGGGGAAATAGTAACCTAAACTTTGTCATAATATCCACCTATATTCTACATCTATTAACATAACAATGTCTTATGAAGAATTATATAACAAAAAGAAAGGAAAAATCATTTATGATTATTTCTTAAAAACTTGACCTCATATTGTTTTTGAAACTATAGACAAAACAAAACAAAAAACTTTGCTTTAAAAGCAGTATGAATGAATCCTCATGTTAAAGTAACAGAATCTGTATCTGTCTGTCTGTTTGAACCTTAATTCTTTATAAAATAGGATACATTTCCGTTTCATATAATACAACCTCTCATTTATTAGCTAAAAAAACTTTGTTGTCAAATCTTAATTGGGTTGTACAAACTTGCAGTTTCTGCACTTATTGACCACTTTTTGTTTATAAATCCTTATAAGTCGGGGGTTAGCATTGAATACCCCCTCTCCCTTTGTTTTTTTTTCTTTATAGAGGGCTATAACAAAGTGACTTTTCCAATATGGGGCTAAATTTGTTTTTCAAAATTGTATGATTAAAGTCCGTCGTCTTTATTTTATAAAAACAATTCTGATAACGTTTTCTAAATCTGTGTTGTTAGGAAATGTATGAGTCTTTGTGTGATGTTTAGCATCTGCAGAAATGACTGGAACAATGACAACAAGAAGTTAATACTGAGGACTTTTATTCTTTACTATTAAAGAAGAAAAATATAGATTGTTGGTTACTTGTTTGTAAAATACTTTTTACGCAAGTTTTAATGCCTATAAACATTCAATTACACTTTTTTAATAATATAAAAGATGTTTAACGGAAAAACTATGTTATTAAAATACAAATAATTAATATTTAGGTTCAAGTTGAGACCTCTTGCGTTTATAATTTAAACAAAATCTCAAGTCACCAACAATTTCTGTTTTTCAAATATTTTAAATATATAAATATCAAATTTCAGTGTAACAATTCAGTTTTAAAACAATATTTTTCCTGTTTTTTATATTTATAAATTTATATTTACACTGCGTCATAACCAAACAGGTTAAAATTTGTTTCTACTGCTTAATGCTTTACATTAATAAACTGAGTAGGGGGAATGTCTTAGCCCAATACAAGCGCAACTTATTACCATGCACAGTTAGGACTTTCAGACAAAGGTCGTGCTATCAAAGAGTTGGTTGTCTGTTGGGTGTCAGTTAACCTAATACCCCGTCCTCAGGTATTGGACCTGACAATATGTTAATATTCTAAAAAAGGAAAAAAATCTCTTGTGATTGTTTATTAAAAACTAGACCTTTTATTGTTTTTAAAACTATAGACAAAATAAATCATTAACTGACTAAAAACAATATGAATCCTTATATCTATAATACAAAGTAGAACGATGTTTGTCTGTCTGTCTGTCTGCCTGTTTGTTTGTAGCGAAGGATCTCGCCAACCGCTGAACCGATCGGGTTCTCCTTTACAGGGTAGCTTCTAATAGGTCCCGGGAAGGTTAATAACTATTTTCTTGGGGGGGTGGGACACCCCCAACAACCCCAAAAAATTAAAAATACCCCCCTCCCCAAAAAAAGAAATTTTCTTATTAAAACTAAAATTAGAATACTGGGGTCGACTACCCCCCCCCCCTCAAAGAAAATAAATCCCCCCGAAAAGGAAATTTTTTTTTCTCCATTTTTCTTTTAAATCTAAAATACGAAAAATTGGTTTAATCAACCCTCTTGGGGCAAAGCCCCTAGAGGCTAGGGGCGAAGCCACTAGTAAAAGTAACAGGATCTTTGTGTGTCTGTGTTTGTATTGAAAGATCTTAGTAACTGCTGAATCTATATGGTTCTCCCTTACAATATAGCTTCTCAAAGGTCCTGGGAAGGTTTGTAACTAATTTGAGGGCGAGTACTACCACCTTTTAAAGAGAAAACACACAAAAGATTATCCCCCCCACCCATTTTTCTTTCATTTTTAACAGTGGGCCGTGGGTCGATTTCCCCTCCCAGTAAAGTGCCCCAGGTGTGAGTACTGTGTATGTATATCCTGTAAATGGCTGGACTGATTAATTCTGTCTTTTCAGGGAAGTTTTGCATTGGTCCACATTAGATACTTACTGCTGCTATGTCAAAACTGCAACATAAATAGTTAGAATAGAGGGGATGCCTTGGCCCAAAACAGGCGCTACTTATTACCATGCACATAACAACATTGTTTAACGAGATCTAAAGCTACACACGCACAAAATCTTATTATATATTCTTTTTTAAAGTAACAGGATCTCTGTCTGTTTGTACCGACGAATCTTACTAACCGCTGAACTAATATGGTTCTCCTTTACAGTGTAGCTTCTCATAGGTTCTGGGAAGGTTTAAAACTATTTTGAGGGAGGGTACCACCACATATAAAAGAGAAATCGCCCCTAAGATAATACTTCCCCCCCCCCCCCCTCCCCAAGAGTGGGCCGAAGAACAATTTCCACTTTCCGTAAAGAGCCCCAAGGAGGGGTAACCGCAAGTAAATTACAATAAAATAGTAAGATGTGTGTGTATAATTATTTTGGGGGAGGGTGCCTCCACCCTAGCAACAGAAATCGCCCCTAGAAAAATAACCCCCTTCAAAAATAAATTATTTAATTTTTAAACTAAATTAAAAATGGGTGAGGGGGTAACCTGGAGATGCGAAATCCAAATTTCAAAATTCTTTGAACGTACAAACAAGATTCTTATAGAAATGCTTTGCATCTAGTTCACTTTATTTATATTCTCTATAAATTTAACACCATATAAAACTTTGATCTGAATAATGATTGACAGGCCATAGTAATTATCATGCGCACTTCAGACACAAGATACAATTACTCTGGTCAGCACTTTTTATGTATTTTTATGCATTTACAAGTCTATTATTACCAATATAATACCATATATGGGTAATACTAGCCTAATCATGGTAATCTGTATGTGATTGAATATTGTTATATGCTTATATAAAACATTATATCTATTGTTAAAGTAATCATGTAACCATTATGTAATACTAAGTATACCTATAGCCATAGCTACATTTATGTCACAAGTTTAACATACAAACACCTTATTAAACAGACAAGGACTTAGATCCTGGTAAATAGTTGTTGTTATAACTTGCACCTCTTAAAATATCTCAGTTATTCATTGACTCTCGAACTATTAAGTTCTTCTCCTAGCTTAAAGGTAATGATCTTAGTTAATTTAGCATGCATTGTAGTTTAAATTTAGGTCCCTTAGTACTTAGCATGAATTGTGCCTAGGTCTTATGTTAGAGATCTAACACTTTGCACAATTAGATGCTTTGGACTTAGGGTACTTTTCTGTCCTACACTACTTATGTTTATTATCTCCTATCCTGTATATATTTCATCCTGTATTTAAAAATTTCAAACAGCTGTAACTTTCTTATTTTTTAAGCTAGAAGAAAATTTTTTTCCAGAAAATGTTTATTTTTATGTAAATTTTAGTCAAAAAAATAGTTTTGCTCTTTACCTGGATGACCCTGCCAGGTTTGCTGGCATCCTGTGCCTGCCAGGATGGAGATATTCAAAAAAATCCAACTCTCAGTTATGTGTCATACCCATACTTAAAAAGTCAAGCAGTTTGGGCTCTTTATCTTTCACACACAGAAAATGAGATAGAAAAAAACGGATGAGGGGGCGTTCAACGCCCACCCCCCCCGACCGTTAAGGGTTAATATACTCATATGATATAGATCGAACATCCAAACCAGCCATTTATTCTTAGCTTAAAGCAATATAATACCATGCGTGGGTATTTGTTGAACTGCCACGGGTTCAACCAAATTCGTATCATACTTGTGGGAATAAAAGGAAAAGCATTCTTCACTGAGAATGTCTATGTGTATTGCAGTAAAAGTAGGATTTAAGTAGTACTCATAGAAGAGCGATCTCCATGCCATAATATTGGACAAGTGCCCCATTCGCACTACCAAACCCCCCTTTCCTTTTAAATCTAAAATAAAAAGTTGGTTATCAAATTCAACTACCCCTTCCATGAGTGCTCCTAGAGGCCTCTAAGGGGTGTAGCCACTAGTTTGGTAAAGTTTAAAGAGATGCCTAACATCTATAAAAAATCAGCATACTGTCAGGAACCTTCGGATGTAAACTGCCGGATATTACACATTTTAAAAAGATATTAATATTTCTTATTCTTTTATAAAAATTACTCTTTTACTTTTATAACAAATTGTTTACTATACATTCACAATATTTTTGTAAAATTAATGTAAAATGGCTCAAATTTAAGAAAAAAGCGTAAATACTAACATTAAAAGATAGAATAATTTATGAGATGATTAAAGAGACGCCTAGTGCTTAAAAATAATACTAAATAATTAAGAATTATTTGTTATCTTTTGGATTATCAAGTTTAGTTTTATTTCTATTTATCTATCTGATTTTATAGATAAGGCCAATGCTATTTAAATGTTCTTATCTTATAACATACAAATAGGGTAACTTTTGCTTTTATTGATACTAGCTTCTACGTCCCTAGAGGCCTCTAGAGACTTTTAGGGGGTGAACGATTGAATGAGGGTGGTGTTACCCTCTCTAAAATAGTTATAAACCTTACCAGAACCTATGAGAAGCTGCATTGTAAGGGAGAACCATATCGGTTCAGCGGTTATAGAGATCTTTTGGCACAGACACACATAATCTTTTATCCTTTATTTTGCTTCCTGTGACAATAAAGTGGGGGGGGGGGGGGGGGGTGTAAAAAGCAACTCCCTCTGGAACTAAAAATGAAATCTGCAATATCCCCCCCCCCCCCCTACTCCGATTTTTATTTAAGGGGGGGTGGGGGGATTCGTAAATTTATGTTGTTTTGTGTAAATCTCTCTGCCGTTGAATCAAAGGATATAGTCCGATTATACTTCATTAGATGCATTGTTCGCATGAACAAAAATATTAGAGAACAACATGATCCAACTTGGCCAATATTCATCGAAAACAAGCATATTTTAAAATAATTTAAAAGTATTTTAAAACAGAATGTGGCTTTCAAGATATAATTTTAACGAAGCCTTTTTACAAACTAAACACTAATAAATATATTTAAATTATCAAAAATTAAAATAATAACAGTGTAAATATAATTGCTGTGTAAAAAAGATAATTTTTAAATTTGTATAAGAGACGCCTCACGATACAAAATATAATTAATATTGGTAAAAAATGCAATGTTGCAGAATATTAATTTTCAATTACTCATCAAATTCGTTTTCAAAATATTAATTTTTTTATTATTCTACCTATTATTTATCTACCTATCTATCTAAATCCTGAAAAGAATGTAATTGTCTAAACAATCGTTTTCAATTTAGTCAATACTGCTTTAATGTCTCACATACTTAGTATTTATACTATAAAGTTATCTTCTTTGATCTATCTATCTATTATCAATCCATCTATCTATCTATCCATCTATTTAAATCCTAAAAAGAATGTAATTGTCTAAACAATCGTTTTGAATTTAGTCAAGACTGCTTTAAAGTCTCACATACATAGATATTAAAGTATTTAAACAATAAAGTTAATAATCCATTGCAGTACAGCCATTTATGAGATCTTACTAAAAAGCAATATAAAAAAGCTTTTTAAATTTGAATCCCAATTTTTACTTTAATTAAGGTTGAGAGGTGGTGGTGGGCCACATTTTGGGAGGGTGGTGGTACTGGTACCTACCCCAAAATGGTTATAGACCTTCCCATACCTATGAGAAGCTAACCTGTAAAGGAGAACCATATCAGTTCAGCAGATAACGAGACTCTTTGGTACATAGATAGACATCCTGTTACTTTTACTTTTTTTTGGCTTTTTTACATTAACAATAAATCTTAAGTATAAGTAAAAAGGTGTAGAATGACCTCATTTCATTTGTTCAAGTTTTTAAATAAATATTTAAGTTCTTTCTTTTTTTCTCTTGCAAAGTAAGTATAGCAGTGTCCAAATTTTTCAACCGATATACATTTTAATGGGCAGAAGGAGTTTTCTTGTTTATCATTAATGGGATGTACTTTTATTTATCATCCATTGTCTTATCCCTTAAAATTCCTGTGTTTAACCGCCTTAACACAGGGATCTGATAAGACAATGTCGGATAAATTAATAGACTTCCCCAATAATGATACACAAAATTAACCATTCGATGTATATTACAATTAGTGGTTGCTATAAATTGAATTGACCGAAATACTTCTACTTTACAGTGAAGCTTCTTTAAGGCTTATTTTAGGGAAGAATACCTCTATCATCCTGCCGGAAAATGTCCCTAGCTATTTTAGAATAATTTCAAGAAACGGCAGAGTTTGTTTTAAAAACTGAGCATTAAAGATATTTGTCGTGCGCTAAATTTTTATTTGTATATTTGCAAATTACAAATAAACATTTTACATGTCTCCTTAGTTTTATACAAATTTCTCTCAGTGATCTAAAGGGATAATATGATTGCAGATGAATTGATGAAATACAAAATTCTGTAGATTACAATTAGTGGTTGAAACGTTTTGACACTTAACTTAATAATAAGCCATCTAAGCATAATTCAACAAAAGTCCCCAAAGATGATAAGACAAAAAAAACGTGATTATGAAACTTTGGGGACTAATGTAATAAAAAGCACAATGTCACCTCCCTTCCTTAATTTCTTTAGTGGCCAAGGCGCTCTTGAATACAATTTATCTGTCCTTTTGTCTGTTTGTTTGTCAGCTGTAGTTTTCACCCTAAAAATAACCTTTTTTCACCTTTCTCGTAGCGAAGGTATATTATACTCAAATTTGTCTATCTATCAGGGAAATGTGATTTTCTCTACTTCTGTTAAAGATAGACAGCTCAAATTTTAGTTTAGATTCCTATATATATTTGTTTGTCAATTGCTTCAAAAGACCCATAATTTTAAAGTTTTTTTTATTTTATTTGAATTGATAATTTTTTATCTTTCTATAACATCTGATCATCTGCTCTTTATCTCACTTTGTCTCTTAGTTCATTCCATGATTATTTTGTATTTCGCTACTTGTATTTATGTTTGGATGTTGCCATCCTTGTTCTACTTCTATTTTTAATTCATTTCTTTTATCTACATATATTTAATCTAAGTTATAAATTACAGGAATCTAAAGAATAAGAGAATGGCAAAAAAATGATGTACATCACCAATGATAAAACACAAATTTACTTCTTCTGTAGATTAAAATTAGTATTTGAAACGTCTGAGCATTCAACTTAATAAACCAAAAAATCAAAAGAAAGTGTTATTAAATAGTTATTAAACAGTATTATTAGTGTATTAAACAGCCCATTTTCCCCTATCTCTAATTGAAATATCTATTTTGGATATTAGGAATTGACATTTTTGAATAAATATATAGTATATGTAGGACTATTAATCAAAATTTGATGATAATGCTAAAAATTTTAATATCCCTTTAATATATATAAGTACAGGGAATGGGGATAGATCAATGAAAGAAAATTTAGTATTATGTTTTTCTAGCATAGATAAGCAGTGGCATAAACAGGGTTTTGCCATTGGGGTGCATGCTTTTTGACACCCCCTTATAAAAAATCTAGGGGGATGTGATCTTATATAGTCAGGAGGTGGATAACCCCCATCTGTGTCTACATAATCAATATGCTAAAAAGTCCCAAAACATCCATATAATAAATATTTTTCATCTATATACCCCACTTGGCAGTGAGTGTATACATAACGGGATGTATTCACTCCCCTTAATTTTGCAGGGGTTTTGGAAACTCCTCCTTACACCCCCTTCTATACGCCTCTTTAGAAAGGTAAATCTTACTTTTGCAGCAAAAGTAGTTGTATCACCGCAACTTAACTCCAGATCTTTACATTCAAGACTTAAGGAACGCTTCCTTTCCGAAACAGTAGTAAAATGTTACATTCAGAATTCTATAGTTAAAGTATAATTTAGTATTATATTAATCTATCTATTCCTATAACTTTCCTTTTAAATATTATTAAAAATAAAAATGCAATATATTGAACGATTTATTTAAAATTTGATGACAACAAAAATATCTTAATTTGTATATCAATAACTTTCTTTCAGAGCTAAATCATTTTTGATATGTTTTTTCAATACCACCAAAATATTTGGAACATTTTTGTTTATGTAATTCTATTCTGTTTGTTTTAATTTCATTTACTCTAATACAGTTACTCTTCAACAAAGGTCATTTTATAATTAATAAAGTAAACTAAACTATTCCTTAAATCCATTTTGTTTATTGTTTGCTTTAAAATATAGATTTAATTTTGAATGGGCTACTGAATGATTATATTATCATATAAATTAAGTGATTTTTTTCTGATTCCTTAAAAAGTAACATGTGTTTTGTATTGTCTGCTGTACTGAAGGATCTTGTTAACTACTGAACTGATATGGTTCTACTTTACAGTGTAGCTTCTCACAGGTCCTTGGAAAGTTTATAACAATTTTGAGGTAGACTACCACTTTACCCACAGGGGAATTTGTATCTTGAACATCCCAGCCCCCAACCCCCCCAAAAAAAAATTTTTCTTTTTAAAAAAATTAGAAATGAGAGCCGGGGTGGTTGACTCCCCCCTACAATATTTTTTTACTTTTTCTTTTTCAACTAAGAAAATTGGGCAGTCGAATTCAACCCCCACCCATCTCAAGTACCCCTAGAGGCTTCTAGGTTCGTAGGTTGGTAGATTTGTGAAAACACTAACTCAGTGAATGTAAATGACAACTCATGATTGAAAAGTGAAACAAATTTTACATGAGTCATTTTTATCCATTATAAAATCTTTGGTAACATTTGTTTATATTTTTAGTAGTAAAGCTACTCTTTAATTTGAAATGTCCATTCGTCTGTCAGTCCATAAGACACCAAATGTTTTTCTGCTTTGCTACTCATTATTAAAACAAATTTTACATGAGTTATTTTTATCCTTTATAAATCTTTGATAACATTTGTTTAGATTTTTTAATTGTACAGAGTACAGTTTGCTTTGTGTTTCTCTGCTATTCAAGATCTCGCTGACCACTGAACCATTTGATTTGTCCATTATAAGGAAGTTTCTCACTTTTGATGGAAATTGTTGATATATTTTTTTCTAAATTAAAATTTTGATTTAGATTTAGGCTATTTTTCGCAATTGTGGTGTTTAAAAGGTATGGCTGTTTATTACACTATTCCCAAAGTTTTATAATAACGTTTTCTTTTTCGTTAGCTTAACAACTTTCGGGACTTTTGTTGAATTTTGATTGTTTGGCTCATTAATTCATTTATTATTTCAATGGTTCATTAAGTAGAGTCTGCTTTCCATTAAAGCTTTTATATTTTAAAAAATCAATTTGTTTCATTACATTTTTTTTAGAAAGATCAATAAATAGATCTCCAAGACGTTTGGATTGACTGTTAGAATAATATAGAGTAGCTTTGCTTATAAAAAAATTGACAAAAACTCGATATTATATTCAATCTTACACCCGTTGTCCTTTCACTAAAATGATATTTGGATATTATTAGTGGGCAGACAAAACTGTAAAATGATTAGACAATTGCTGATAAATTTATGTACATCCCAAATGATTATACACAAAATTAATCCTTATGTAGATTAAAATTGGTGGTTAAAAAGTTTAAAACAACTTTAAGGTCCAACCAAATAAAATTCACAAGTTGATGAGCCAAAAAAGAAAGCATTATTGTAAAACTTTGGGGACTAGCGTAATAAACAGTTCGTTGTCCCCTCTTTTTCCGGTAAAAGTGTTAGTTTAACCCTTTACAGTCGGGCCCCTAGCCGCACCTTAATCGGTCGGGGGGGGGGGGGGGGGCGTTCAACGCCCCCCCTTATTATCTCAGTTCCTATTAGAGCTAGAGGGCTAAATTTTTTTGTGCAAGTCCCTTGTTTGATAATGAATTTCCGACCTTTTATAAGTCTAAGTCAATTTTCGCTTCCTTCACCCTTTTATTTAACAACCTTTGTTTTTAGGTCTTTTTTTACCTAAAAATTTCAAACGGCTGTAATTTTCTTATTTTTGAAGCTAGAAGAAAATTTTTTTTCCAGAAAATGTTTAACTTTATGTAAATTTTACATTTGAAATATCAAAATATAAATTTCAGCGGCCGCAGCTGTACTTGGCAGCTGCCAGCCGCCGCAGTCGGCGGTCGGCGGGAAAACGGCGGCGGATCTTCATGAAATTCTAATACGTTATGTAGACATGTCAGAAAAGCTTAAGTTTAAAATTTGAAGTCTCTAAGTCAACAATTGCGGCCACAGGAGCCTTTTAAAGATTTCTGGAGACCTGGAGGATCAGGACCTGCAGGATTATACCTGGAACCTGAAAGTGACTTGAACACCTGTATTTCATATTAGGATGTACTACTAGAGGATTTTTTAGTATTTTGGTATGATAAAATGCTTTGTTTTAGTCAAAAAAATATTTTTGCTCTTTACCTGGATGACCCTGCCAGGTTTGCTGGCATCCTGTGCCCGCCAGGATGGAGATATTCAAAAAATTCCAACTCTCAGTTATGTGTCATACCCATACTTAAAAAGTCAAGCAGTTTGGGCTCTTTATCTTTCACACACAGAAAATGAGATAGAAAAAACCGGATGGGGGGGCGTTCAACGCCCCCCCCCCCCCGACCGTTAAGGGTTAAAGTAGCATTATGATAACTAGCATAACTAATGATTATTTTTCTATTCAATGGTCATCCCAATTACAATTTTGAGGGTCTATGGGAAAATATGCTTAAATTATAATAATGTAGCTTCAGCACACAAATCAGAATTCTTCTTAGGGTTAGGGGGTATTGTGGGGTGGGGGGGGGGGGTAGGTGGGTGAAAAAAACCTTACCCTATTTCTTTTTCTACAAATATGTCTTTTTTCCATTTTTCATTACATTTTATTTATTTTAACAAACATTGCAGTTTTGAACAAATACCTATTTGTAAAAATCAATGATTAAGCGATACAAATCAAGTAAATTTTTAGGGGTAGGAATCTAAAATACTTACTAAAAAAATTTCAGTAGTTATAAAATAAAATAAAGGGTAAATAAGATTTTATATACACATTCTGTCATTTATTGGCTTCAAAATACATAATACACGACTGGGTGGCACAAAATAGCAATGTCTAATAATTTCTACCAATAAATCATCAACTTGGGGGGAGTGGGTGGTTCATCTATGAGGGGTGTACTCTTTGTAAAATCATTTTAAAAATGTAAAAAATATTTTATTATGAACCCCCTATCAATAATCAATATAATACAATTACATTTTTCGGTAAAATAACCTTTTTTCATACATTTTTAAAAGCGAAGCTTTTCTACATTTTAAACATGTCTTTATGTTCGTCCATAGCTCACTGTTAATTTAGACATCTTTGAACTTGCATAAAGATTACTATGAAAATTGGGTATAACCTACTATCTAGAAAGTAAAGCAACTCACTAATGTAAGAAAGTTTGTATTCTGATGAATTTTTTTTGCCAAGTTAAAATCATTATCAAGTCTTAATACTTAACCTTGTTTTTAAATCAAATATTTGATTAGATTATTACAGTTGATAACTTTATTCATTTTTGTTTGATTAAGGTGTATCTAAATTTTTATTTAATTTCTTACAACAGGGTCTAGTTTTAAAACCGAGGCTTTTCTATAATTAGGGTTGGTTCATCCATTTTGCAACAAATTTCAGTGGCGTGCGAAGCACTTTGTCTAGGGGGGGGGGGCATTTTGAAGATTTTGTAAAATTTTGCCCCCCCCCTAAATCAAAGTGCCCCGGGGGGGCACTTTGCTTTAGGGGGGGCATTTTGATTATATATACTAATTTTAAATAAGGGCGTTTTAAGGGGTGGGATTATTTGATTATGGGCCTCCTAGTCCTTATCTCTTCTTACCCATCCCTTCCCCCATCCCTATTTCCCATTTATATCCCCCATCTCTTCCCCGCCCCCCATCTCTTCTCCCCCATTCCTTCTCCCCACCCTGCGATGACCAAAGTGAAGGGAGCTAGAAAGCATCTCCGAAAAAATAGTACAGAAGATAAATTAACCTTTCCCCCCCCCCCCCCTCCACAACAAAACATTTTTAATGGGTGGAAGGGGATGTTATAAAGTCTCAGCAGGAAGGATGAATAACCCCATTAAAAAAAATTGGGGGGGGAGATAAAAACACTCATTTTGAAAATAATTTACCAAAAATTAACATAATATGAAAAATGATATTAAATATTTCTTTATTGTTTGACAACAAGGATGACAACATCTTTAAGTAGCAAAGCACAAAAAATCATTAATAAGAATACAGACAAGTAGATTTGAAGAGCATCTGTTGAAATAAATATATATTTTAGGTAGAAAAAGTAACAAATCCTTTTTCCTGTATGTTGTGTGATGACAGTCAAAGTAAATTACATACTGGATGCTCGAAACAGCGAGAAATTTAATTTTTTTAAATATTATAATCCACAAAAAAATTTATCGTACCTTAAAAACTTAATTACCCCAACTAGAGGTATCTTTCAAAAAAAACGGCGGCAGGTCCGCCGCTACTGCCATTTTCCGCCGCCGCCAAAAAAAATTTTTTTATTGCATTTCTCGCCGAATTAGGCAATTTGGAATCATTTGAGTCCATGTTATTTTTTTCAAAAATTTTTCCCCTTATAACCTTAATATCTTAAATTCAGTGCCTCTCCTAAGCTTTTAAAGATATTGAGACAAAACCTTTTGAGGTAGATCAGTAAAAAATATTTGAATAAAAAAATGGTGGCGGTACCGCCGCTCCCGCCGTCCACCGCCATTTTCCGCCGCCGCCGCCAAAAATTTTTTTATTGCATTTCTCGCCGAATTAGGCAATTTGGAATCATTTGAGACCATGTTATTTTTTTCAAAAATTTTTCCCCTTATAACCAACCCTGCAGGGGGACTTAGTCATTTTTTTCAAATTCTCGTTTATTAAGGTATATCTTAAATTCAGTGCTTCTCCTGTGCTTTTAAAGATATTGAAACAAAATCTTTTGAGGTAGATCAGCAAAAAAATATTTGAATAAAAAATGGCGGCGGTACCACCGCTCCCGCCATCCACTGCCATTTTCCGCCGCCCACAGGACGGCTTGTAAGGGGAAAAATTTTTGAAAAAAATAATATGGTCTCAAATGATTCCAAATTGCCTAATTCGGCGAGAAATGCAATAAAAAAAATTTTGGCGGCGGCGGCGGAAAATGGCGGTGAACGGCGGGAGCGGCGGTACCGCCGCCATTTTTTTATTCAAGTCCCCCCGCAGGGTTGGTTATAAGGAGAAAAATTTTTGAAAAAAATAACATGGTCTCAAATGATTCCAAATTGCCTAATTCGGCGAGAAATGCAATAAAAAAAATTTGGCAGCGGCGGCGGAAAATGGCGGTGGACGGCGGGAGCGGCGGTACCGCCGCCATTTTTTTATTCAAATATTTTTTACTGATCTACCTCAAAAGGTTTTGTCTCAATATCTTTAAAAGCTTAGGAGAGGCACTGAATTTAAGATATACCTTGATAAACGAGAATTTGAAAAAAATGACATGTTATAAGGTTATAAGGGGAAAAATTTTTGAAAAAAATAACATGGTCTCAAATGATTCCAAATTGCCTAATTCGGCGAGAAATGCAATAAAAAAATTTTTTTTTGGCGGCGGCGGAAAATGGCGGCGAACGGCGGGAGCGGCGGACCCGCCGCCGTTTTTTTTGAAAGATACCTCTAGTTGGGGTAATTAGTGACCCAGCCCAAAAGATTTCACCCAATTATCTCTAAAACTAAGGGAGTAGCACCCAAAATAAAATTGCTGGTATGTCGTGGCACGAGTCACCACATTTCCCCCCCCCCCTTTTCTTATTCGTTGGCTCAACAACTTTAGGGACTTTAATAGAATTTTGATTGGTTGGTTAATTAAGTCGAGTTTCCCTACATTTCATCCACTAATTGTAATCTATATAAGGGGTAATTTTGTGTATCATCATTGGGGATGTACAAATTTCTTTGGTAAAAAGTTTATATTATACCTGGTTTGTTATGTTCAGTGAAAAAAGATTATAACCTAATTTGTACACTAATTAAAAAGATTGGTAAGGTTAAATGAATAGTAACTGTCTGTTTGGCGGGAAGCGCCAAAAATTTTTTTTGGAGTATTTCTTGATCTTTTTTTTTGGAAACTGGGATAGTTTTGCTTTTTGTAGGGTAGGGGGCAAAAAGGGGCATTTTTGTTGACCAGGGGGGGGGGCAGGGGGGGCGGTTGCTAGGGGGGGGCAGGGGGGGGGGGCGTTTTGGTCGCTAGGGGGGGGCGATTGCCCCAACTGCCCCCTTCGGTTCGCACGCCACTGACAAATTTATGTACAATTTTGTTGACACTTACAAATTATTGTTCTGCTTATTAAGTT
Source organism: Acartia tonsa (assembly GCF_053477335.1). Classification (NCBI taxonomy): domain Eukaryota; kingdom Metazoa; phylum Arthropoda; class Copepoda; order Calanoida; family Acartiidae; genus Acartia; species Acartia tonsa. The sequence goes on from NC_137266.1 coordinate 1,940,420, forward strand.
CTGGTTCAAGAGTGTTCCTCTATCCTTCTTTCTGATTTTAAAGTTTCACTTGTATTTTGTCATACAAAGTCTAATGAAATTGTCTAAAAATAACTTTATTATTAAATACATATTATAATAACTCTAATATTTAAACTAATTGACATTTGTAAAGACTTGTAGAGTGTCAAAACTGAATAATCAGAATATAATGTATAAAAGTGGAATCAAAATTGTAAGTAAATTTGTTGTAAAACTACTTAAATACAGGATAATGTTAAAGGACATACTTACATTTAAGGACTTTATTAAAGAGCTGCTTTCCTTATAACATTGTACTTTTGTTGTTCTAGGAATCAGTATAATATCTAAATTATCCGCCTTTGTATAATGGTAATAATTAGGGGATGAAAGGAATGTCGTTTAAATTAATTGTCAATATATTATTAATTGTATGATGCACCAGATTTTCATGTTCCCTAATAAAATGATAATCGCAGCTGGCTGAAATACCTCCTGTATCCAATCCCTACACTCCTACTGGATGAGCAAACTGACCAATAAATGAGTTCCATATTAGTAACCTAAAATGACGACAAATTTCCCCTGTCAATATATCCTATATTCCTTTCTTACTCTCTAAGTAAAGCTAACTCTTAATTGAAAACACAAAAAAATCGTCCAGAGTTGTAATACAATATTATCTTTTACCATAAGAGGGGATGCATAAAATCTGTTAACATTTTGCAGGGAGGGAGGGGACATTGAACTGTAAATTTTACTAGTACCCAAGTTTTTAAAAAAATTTTCTTATTTATTGACTTAAAAATATTTTATGTTAACAGTATCCATGCTTTTTAAACTATAGTTTGAATCTACAAATGGGGTAATTTTATTTATCATCATTGGGGATGCATATCAATTTATTGTCCTTTTATTCCTGCAACAAGAAACAGAGATTTGTCATTTGAGGGAAATTATTCTTTATTTGTATACACAAAAATTTCAATTTGTAAAAATTAAACCTAGGTTTGCATACTCAAAAATTAAAATTTAAAAAATAATATTTATATTTTTTTTTGTCGGGGGGGGGGTGGATTCATGGGGGCTTCGCCCCATGTTGCAGTGGGGTTCCCCTACCCCAATTACTGGTTTTTGTTTACAAAAATTTTAGAAAATTAAAAATTTTGGAAGTGGGCATTTTTCTTATTTTTGGGGGGGTTGGGGTGTCCCACCCCCCAAGAAAATAGCTTAAAACCACCAAAGGTCCAGTAGGTATATTCCCAGAAGGGTAGAGCCCAATTTGATCAGCAGTTACTGAGATTTTACAAAAAATGTAAAAAAAAAATTTGTGGGATTGATTTATTTTTATTTTTGGGGGGGTTGGGGGTGTCCCACCCCCCAAGAAAATAGCCTAAAACCACCAAAGGACCAGCAGGTATATTTCCTGAAGAGTAGAATCCAATCGGTTCAGTTGTTACCGAGATCTTAAGGGACAGACAGACAGACAGACGGACAGACGGACAGACGGACAGACGGACAGACGGACAGACGGACAGACGGTCAGACGGTCAGACGGTCAGACGGACAGACATCAAGCTACTTTGTATTATAGATATGGTAACATCATTTACCTTGGTATGGCTTAAGGCTATTTTTTTAACCCATCGAGTAGCCATTTAATTTGACATTTTCATAATGATGATTAAATGTAATGATTAATTAAAGATATGAATAAGCAATGCATATACGCAATATAATTCAAGTTTCCAAGGACTGAAATGCATTTATAAAGGCATTTAAAGGCCTTTATATTTAAATTTTGTCTTTGTTCTTTTACTATAACAAAGAGTACAATATATGTTCATCAATTAATGTATTAAAAAAGTACATATAGTACAAAAAAAACTCCTTTTTTTGTGTGTTGGGTTAAGAGGGGTATTTGGTTTCTGTTACACATTGTCTAGTCGTTTACGAGATCTTGGTGGACAGACACAGACATTGATCTAGGGGCTCTGCATTCGAAAGGTCAAAGAGGAGATAGAAAGAATAGCTTTAAACCATTCCAAGAGTCAAATCTGAAAATGAAATAGCCTAAAACCACCATAGGACCTATGTGAAGTTTACCTAAATGAGAGCACCCAATCGGCTCAGTAGTTATTGAGACCTTAAGCTTCAGACCCAAAAACCTTACTACTTGGAATAGAATAAAATGTGATCATTATAATCTATAATACAAAGTAGAACGATGTCTGTCTGTCTGTCTGTCTGTCCGTCTGTCCGTCTGTCTTTCCGTCTGAAGCTTAAGATCTCAGTAACCACTGAACCGATTGGGCTCTACTCTTCAGGGAATATACCTACTGGTCCTGTGATGGTTTTAAACTATTTTCTTGGGGGGTGGGACACCCCCAACCCCCCCCCCAAAAAAAAATTTTTTTTTACTTTTTCTTTTTAAATCTAAAATACCAAAAATTAGGTTGATCATACCTCTTGGGGCAAAGCCCCTAGAGGCTAGGGGCGAAGCCGCTAGTAATATATAATATACTAGCAGCTGCATCTTAGGAGCTCTGTATTTAAAGGAGTAAGGAAATTAGTAAAATAGCCTAAAACCTTATCGAAATCTTAAGCTACAGACAAAAAAGCTTACTACTTTATATAATAGGATATCCTTGATTTGCTGAAACTTTTCTTTTGACAAACTAAATTACCTTAGACAGTTTTCCCTGTAAATAATTTACTCAAATTAAAATTTTAAATCAAAATTAAAGCACTTTATATTTTTAAACAATATATTCAAAATCAAAAACCATTAATATAAATTTTAGATTACTAATTATTTGAAATTGTTTTGTAAGATAAAAAGTTGCTTTATATAATAAGAAAAGTAAAAAAAATTGAAAACATTTATATAAATTTACTGTAAAACTTTAACATTCAAGTAAAGCAAAGTCAATTTCACTTTTTAAGTTATATATTTGTGTGAGTTAAACTCAATTTCTTATCCTTATGGTAATTGTAGGTATGGCTATATGAACTCAGTAGCTGATATGATTCTCCTTCATGATAAACATCTACAAGAATATATCTTCCATTGTCTTATCCCTAAAGATATTTTCTAATAATAATTTGCACATTTATGATTGAAATAAAATACATATTTCCAGTGTGGCTTCTTAACCTTTTTTAATATCCGCTGGATTAGAACCAGTTATCAGCTATAGTAGCCGCGGAAAGTTGTCTATAATACTATGTGATAAATAAGTATTAAATACCCCACTACAATTTAAAATACCTACACTTAAATTTACTTAAGTAAATTTTTAATGGGTTATTAATTATATCTATCTAATTTTATATTTAAAACTAGCGGCTACGTTACTAGAGGTCTCTAGGGACATATAAAGGAATTTAGTTGGCCCTCCACTAATATAATTTTTTGGGTTCATTTTTTCAAGGGGCGATTTTTCTAAGAATAATCTTTGGACCTTTGATCTTTAGGTGATAGGATCTAGGTAGCCTCCTCCTCCTTGTAAGGGTGAACCATATCGGTTTAGCGAGATCTTTTGTTACACTTACACACCTTCAGACAAGTATTCTGTTTATATATATGAAATATTTCGCCCTAGAGGCCTCTAACTTAGTGCTGCAAGGAGAGTCGTTCCAAATTTTCCTTACGAATTTATCCTTAAATTCACTCTTTAAAAGTAATATACCCTCTATAGGATTTAAGAAATGTCTTTAACTTGACAAGATTTTAGATATGCTAGCTAATAGTTTGATAGAAATACAATTTGTTTAAATAAAAATACAATTTTTTAATTTAATCACTCATTATTAAAAGAATCTTCAAAAAATAAGAATTAAAAGTTTAGAAAAGCATCAAAATATTTTATTATAGAAATATGCATTAATTTTTAAGATATATTATTTTGGACTAAATAATACATTAAATGTTTTACTGTATAGACGCCTAGCGGCAAAATTTAAAACTATATTTAACAGAGAATTAATATATACATATGTTTATGTGATTTTCTACTTTTATGCTCTTTTATGTCTTACTTTTGACTATGCCTTAGGGGCCTCTAGGGCACTAGTGGTGGGAGGGAAAGGAGAAATTTCACCCCCACCCCCCCAACATTGTTTGTGAGGGTGGTAGTTCCCTTGCCCAAAATAATTATAAACAATCCCAGGACATGATAAGCTACATTTGAGGAGAACCATATCGGCTCGGCTACGGAAATAATAGCAACCCTAAAGAAATACCCTCTGCTTATGTGCTTCAGTTAAGAATAATGTAATAAACATTTGTTAAGAGACAGAGCTACTCTTTAAATAATTTAGTTTGATCTATCTATCTATCTTTATCTATCTATCTATCTATCTATCTATCTATCTATCTATCTATCTATCTATCTATCTATCTATCTATCTATCTATCTATCTATCTATCTATCTATCTATCTATCTATCTATCTATCTATCTATCTATCTATCTATCTATCTATCTATCTATCTATCTATCTATCTATCTATCTATCTATCTATCTATCTATCTATCTATCTATCTATCTATCTATCTATCTATCTATCTATCTATCTATCTATCTATCTATCTATCTATCTATCTATCTATCTATCTATCTATCTATCTATCTATCTATCTATCTATCTATCTATCTATCTATCTATCTATCTATCTATCTATCTATCTATCTATCTATCTATCTATCTATCTATCTATCTATCTATCTATCTATCTATCTATCTATCTATCTATCTATCTATCTATCTATCTATCTATCTATCTATCTATCTATCTGTCTATCTGTCTATCTATCTATCATATGAATGCCTATTTGTTATAGGCATAACTATTATTATTTGATGCATAACATGATAAATAAAGGACATGACAAGAGGTATGTGTGTTTATATATCTATCTATCTATTTATCTATCTATCTATCTATCATATGAATACCTAATTGTTATATTATTTGAAGCATAACATGATAAATAAAGGATATGACAAGAGGTATGTATGTGTGTTTATATATCTATCTATCTATCTATCATATGTATACCTATATTGTTATAGGTATAATTATTATTATTCAATGCACATCATGATTAATACTTATGTTTATGGGTAAATATTTACCTTCTGATTACAGAGAATTATTCTAAATGTTTCTAAAGTCAAACGTGTTACACTACAATACTTAATTTTAAATCATGAAGATCAAAAATATTTCTAACAGTATATATTAGATTTTGATACAAATTAAATTTTGTTAATTTTGTCCAGCTAGTCATTGTGATTTGTACATTAGCATTATTATCATTACTGCGCAAGTCAAAGATTCCTTCTAATTTCCCAGAATTTTTTTAAGGGTTTTCACTTCTATTCCTCCTTATTTATCTATCTATCTATCTATCTATCTATCTATCTATCTATCTATTTATCTATCTATCTATCTATCTATCTATCTATCTATCTATCTATCTATCTATCTATCTATCTATCTATCTATCTATCTATCTTTCCATCTATCCATCTATCTATCAAAAGGAAGTAATTTTAATGATAATGAAAGTCAACCTATTAACATACTTTTACAAATATTACAGAAATGGGATAAAGATGTCTAAAAATGAATAATAAAGGATAAATAAGAGCATTAAGTATGATTATAAAAAAAGCAATCAATCTCAAATTTAGCAGAGAAGTAAAAAAGATAGTGAAAAGAGGGGGGGGGGGAGGACATTGGGCTGTTATGTTTATTACACAAGACAACAAAATTTTATGGTAAAGTTTTATATTGAATGGGGACTTTCAATGATTTTTTATTGGTTGGCTCATTAAAATAACCAACCCATCCACTAAATGCAATCTACAGAAGGGATAATTTTAAGTGTATTAGATGTACATCAATTTATCGTCCATTGTCTGTTCTCTTAAGAACTTTGCTATAGCCCCCTCTACTCAGTTCAAGGGTCAAGATTTAATACAATTCTATACATGAGTTTTCAGCATGGCTGAGAACTAATCCTAATCCTGCGTATATTGATCGGTTCCAAGCCATACTTGAAAAATTATTATTTATCTTCATATTACCTATCCCTCATTTTGTTAATAGATTTGATTTAAAAATACTTATCAAACAATTATAAAAAATTTGATTCTTCTTAGCGTAATAATTTGACCTAGGAATAGTGACCCAATTCTTAACACCAAATTGAAAGGATGCGGGTCAACTTTACCTGCCCCCTTCCTTTCGGTTAACTCTACGACCGTAGCTATTACAGGTTGGTATGGTAAGGTTATATCTTCGCTGTGATATATTTATCACCAGAAGATTATAGAAAATGAGCAAATTATTCCAAATAGCCGGAAACTTGAATAAATGACATAAATATATTTTGTATTTATATATAGATTGTCAAACATAATATTTCGCTTCCGCAGTTTTTTAACCTTTAATTAAGCATTTCTATCTAAAGCTATTTTTATTTATTATTTCACTAATTGAAACATAATTGATTTATACATCTTTATTGTAGTTTGTCTTGGATATTAATGTTTATTTTAAAATAGACATCTTGCGTTTAAAATTAAAACTATTATGAGTAAAAAAAACCGGTTTAAATTTTATTTATTTAAAATTCTCGAGATGTCAATGTTTCAACAGTTTTACTCAGTTTTTAAACATAAAGGTTTCTTCTTCTAAACATACATTATGTAGGTTAAAATTAAGGATTTCAAATATATTGTATTTTTTCATAAAATTTATGAATGTTTTGGAATGGTTTTAGGCTATTTTCTAGGCCTCACCTGATTCCCCCGTATTAGGGGTAGGGCAAAGCTACCATAATTATATATAAAGTTCTTTTTTTGTTAAAAGCGAAGCTTTTCTATAATTAGGGTCGGTCCGTCCGTAAGTCCGAATGTCCGTACGTCCGTAACGGATAGCTTTTTCCGTTAATTTAGGCATGTTAGAATTGTCCTATCGATTTCAAATTTTGCATGGTGATTCCTTTAGTAGTTAGGTACGATTTAGAAAGCGTAGCAACTCTATAATCATTACCAAAATGTCCGTACGTCCATTTTAAACATGTTGATTTTTTTACTTTTTTTGTCTAAATCTATTGTGAGTTTTATGCTGTTTTTCTGGCCCCAATATTTTTACCACTTTGGAGATAGAGCCCTAAGATGCAAGGGGCACATTCGCTCTCTGTGTTATATATACAAATATCTTAATTTTTTAAAAGTGTTAAGATTAGACTATTTTTAACTCTATTTAGAAATTAAACATTAGAGTAAAACACTAGAGGGAGGATGGGTTAAATAACTGTATCTCCCCATCGCAACCGCCTTGTGCAACCTTTCTATTGGGTAATTGAAATTCAACCAATGGTGTCACTTATATTAACACAGCCAATATACTATACCATATCTGTTATTTAAAAAAAATTGAAAATTCAATTAAAAACTGAACTTTTAACACATGTGTTGTTCAAAGTCAACAACTCTACCAAGGATGACAACATCCATAAGTAGCGAATAAAACAAAATTATATAATGTACAAACGGACAAATTACAAGTTATAGTGCAGATGATCAGTTCTCATGGGAACAAAACAAAGAGGGAATATACAGAAACTTAAAGAAACTTACAAAAAAAATCTTTTGAAGCATGACCGACGGACAAAACAATGTATAGATAAGATGCACATATGTCATAGGAATCTTCTTTTAAACTTTCTGACAGACGGACAGACAAAGATGATTATAGATTAGTTTCGCTTCTAAAAACATATTTGTGCGTGTGTGTGTGGGGGGGGGGAGATAAGGAAGGGGTGTGAATAAAGAGAAGAATAAATTCATGGGGGATATAAGCTAAATATGCCCAAGAAAGTGATAGTTTTTTCAAGTTAATTCTATATATTATAGATCAAGATGAAGTGTGTTATTTTTAAAAACACAGCTTTTATTTAATTAGGGTCAGTCCGTCCGTGCGTGAATATGTTATATTGTAAAACTAGTTGTTTTGCCCCCAGCTTCTAAAGTAACTTCGCTACTAAAATTAATATATCCTATATTCTAATTAGATATAATATTTGAATGAAAAGTAGTAAAGATAATAATTCAGTGTTTATTTTTAGTAGCGAAGCTACTCTATAATTCACTTTGTCCGTCAGTCCGTAACGCTATGGGGGAAATGGAATTTACTCAGCTCCTATAAAAGATAAAATGCTGAAATTTTTAACAACATTCCCATCAATAAGGAGCACAATTAAGTATAAAACATCGGTGGCGGTAGGACCACTTTTTAGCAGGTTTTACGCTATTTTTGTATTTTTCACATTTTTCTCCATATCTTTGGTGTTTATGATCCGATTTCCAAATTTTTTTAGTTATAGATATCAAAATTAAATTTCCTGTCCTTTAGAGAAAATATCTATGACGATCAGACTGCCTTTCAGCAGGTTTTAGGCTATTTTTGTATTTTTCACAGTTTTCTCCATATCTTTGGTGTTTATGGTGCGATTTCCATAATATTTTCAGTTAAACATATCATATTTTTTAAATTAAGGATTTAAAAATTAAATTTCCTGTCGTTTTAAGAAAACAAGCATGGCGGTCAGACTGCCTTTTAGCAGGTTTTTGCTATTTTTATATGTTTTACATATTTCCCTATATCTTTGGTGTTTTTGGTCCAATTTTAAAACTTTTTTGGGATATCAATATCAAAATAATTTTTCCCATTGTTATGAGCATCTTTTATGTAATTTACTTTGATTGTCATCATTATACAAAATAAAACAGGGTTTCGTGTTTATTTTCTCCAATAAATCAATTAATAAATACACTTTAAATCTCCTTGTACGCATTACCATCCATGATTTTATTTTTTGTGCTTTGCTAGTTATGGATGTTGTTATCCTTGTTTTCTAAATATTTTTCAATGTCTAATTCTATGATGAAACTAAAATGTTGACCAATAAAATCCTTAAAACTTTCTTTAAGGTTATAATGATCTGTGAAAGTAATACCTACTTATAGCATCGTATTTCCGCAGAAATTTAAGTGAAATATTACAAGATAACAACCAGTTTTGTTATTCCCGAGGATACGAAGTACTTGGTCAAAAAAACTCTTATTGATTTATTGATTTGTATTTGAATATTCGTGTTATTGTCTGTTATACAATACTATACATTATTTTTCAGTATGGCTGAGTACCAGTTCTAATACAGCGGAAATTAATCGGTTTGAAAGTCATAATGGTAAAAAAAAACTTTTTAAAATCTCAAATCTTTATCTTGTTTAACTTATTTAGTAATATCAAAAAACATACCTAAATAAAAAGATATTAATTATCATCTCAAAATAGAATTCTAATAAAACTAATCTAATCTATATGACCTAGATTATTTGTAAAAGTAAACAAGGATGACAACATCCATAAGTAGCGAAGCACAAAACATTGTGGATGGTAATACGTAGAAGTAGATTTAAAGTGTATTTATTTAAATCAAGAATAGATTTATTGGAGAAAATAAACACATAACCTTGTTTTATTTTGTATGATGAAGACGGTTAAAGTAAATTACATACTAGATGCACATAACAATGGGAAAAAATATTTTGAAACTGTTAATGCAAGAAGTTTTAAAATAAGACCAAAAATACCAAAGATATGGGGAAATATATTTAACATTTAAAAATAGCCCAAAACCTGCTAAAAGGCAGTTTGGCCACCATTGTTTCTTTTCTTAAAACGCCAGAAATTTAATTTTAATATCTTTAACTGAAATTTTTTTGAAAATTTGACCATAAACACCAAAGATATGTGTAAAAATGTGAAAAATATAAAAGTAGCCAAAAACCTGCAAAAAGGCAGTCTGACTGTCATTGTTGTTTTCTTCAAACTACAGGAAATTTAATTTTGATATCTTTAACTGAAAAAATTTTGAAAATCGGACCATAAACACCAAAGATATGGAGAAAAGTGTGAAAAATATAAAAATAGCCAAAAACCTGCAAAAAGGCAGTCTGACTGTCATTGTTGTTTTCTTCAAACGACAGGAAATTTAGTTTTGATATTTATAACTTTAAAAATTTCGAAAATCTGACCATAAACACCAAAGATATGGGGAAAAATGTAAAAAATATAAAAATAGCCAAAAACCTGCAAAAAGGCAGTCTGACCGTCATTGTTTTTTTTCAAATGACGGGAAATTTAATTTTGATATCTTTAACTGAAAAAATTTTGTAAATCGGACCATAAACACCAAAGATATGGGGAAAATTTGGAAAATATAAAAAATAGCCTAAAACCTGCTAAAAAGCAGTCCGACCGCCATTGATGTTTTATAGTTAATTGTGCTCCTTAATGATGGGAATGTTGTCAAAAAATTTCAGCTCTCTATCTTTTATAGGGGCTGAGAAAATCACGTTTCCCCCAATTCATTAATTACGGACGGACGGACGGACGGACGGACAGACGGACGGACAGACGGACGGACAGACGGACAGACGGACGGACGGACATTGTGAATTATAGAGTAGCTTCGCTACTAAAAACACAACAAAAACTTAATTAGTATATTAGTAAAAATTTTAACAAAAAGTGAAAACAAGGAAACAGTTATATTCAAATTTTTTTACATGAAAAATATATCAATCAGTCAAAGACAAAATATAGAAAGATAGATAGATAGATGGATAGATGGATTAACAGACAGATAGATAGATAGACAATGGGGTTAAAAGATAGATGGATTGATAGATGGACAATGGATTAACATATAGATGGATAGTTAGATTGACAAAAATGAACAAAAACTTCAAGTAAGGTAACAGTTGTATTAAAATTTTTTACGTCAAAAATATATCAATCAGTCAAAGACAAAATATAGATAGATAGGTAAAGGGTTTACCAAACAGATGGATAGATAGATGGTTCGACAGACAGATAGATAGATGGATAGAAAGATAAATCAATCAATTCCTTGTAAAAGAATATAGATAGAAAACAATTTTTTTTAATATAGATAGATATATACGTAGACAAATATAGATAGATAGATAATTAGAGAAATCAATCAATTCCTAGTAAAAGAATAAAGATAGAAAACACATTGTTTTAATATAGATAGATATATACGTAGACAAATATAGATAGATAGATAATTAGAGAAATCAATCAATTACTTGTAAAAGAATATAGATAGAAAACACATTGTTTTAATATAGATAGATATATACGTAGACAAATATAGATAGATAGATAATTAGAGAAATCAATCAATTACTTGTAAAAGAATATAGATAGAAAACACATTGTTTTAATATAGATAGATATATACGTAGACAAATATAGATAGATAGATATAAAGACAAATCAATCAATTCCTAGTAAAAGAATAAAGATAGAAAACACATTGTTTTAATATAGATAGATATATACGTAGACAAATATAGATAGATAGATAATTAGAGAAATCAATCAATTACTTGTAAAAGAATATAGATAGAAAACACATTGTTTTAATATAGATAGATATATACGTAGACAAATATAGATAGATAGATATAAAGACAAATCAATCAATTCCTAGTAAAAGAATAAAGATAGAAAACACATTGTTTTAATATAGATAGATATATACGTAGACAAATATAGATAGATAGATAATTAGAGAAATCAATCAATTCCTTGTAAAAGAATATAGATAGAAAACATATTGTTTTGAATTTTTCTCCAAAACAAAGATATAGCTTTTTTGTTAACTTCCAAGAAATATATGGATTAGACATAGTAATTTTTTTTTTAACTGATTTTTATTCCAAATCAAAAAAAATGCTGTAAAATAGCCTAAAACCTTTGGGGGACACATATAAGGCTACCCTAAAATAGAGAACATGATTTTTTTCAACAAGATCTTATTGGAAAAACAAAACAAAAACATAAAAAATACTAACTTCACATAAAGTGTATTTCTTTATTAAACCTTGTTACTTTAAACATAAATTATATATCGTTTTTAATTTACCATAGATACAGATATATTTATTTTGGTGTAATTTGTTTTAACAAAGATATAAACTAATTATACTGAAAAATAAACATATACAATATAAAAATATCTATTGTTATTCCATATATTCTTGTGAAATATCAAATTTGTCAGTTCTCATGTCAATTTTAAACCTCAAAAAAAGAACAAAGATAATAGATATATTTTTTTTCGGTAGCGTTGCTACTTTTTAAACAAAACTTTGGGGACCAGTGCAATTTATAAGGGTTCTAAAGGGATAATACAATGGACGATAAATTGATGTACATCCCAAATGATAATACACAAAATTATCTGTGTGTGCGAATGGGGCGTTTGTCCATATTTAGGTATGGAGACCGCTCTTCTATGAGTACTACTAAAACCTAATTTTAATGCAATACACATAGACATTCTCATCGTCGGTTCGCTTGTTTAGAATGCTTAACCCTCTATTCCCACAAGTATAATACGAATTTGGTTGAGCTGGTGGAAGCTCAACAAAAGACCCACGCGAAGTATTATGTTGCTTTAACCTAAGAATAAATGGTTGGTTTTGATATTCGATCAGAATCATATAAGTATATTAAGTATTAAGGAAGGAAAATGTTTTTATAAAGTGTATTTATATCACAAGTGCATAAGTTAAGTATGAAAATATTTACAGGATAAGTGTTAAAATTATAAGTAGAGTAGGACAGAAAATGTGCCCTAAGTCCCAAGCAGTGAATTGTGCTAAGTGTTAGAGTTCTAACATAAGGCCTGAGCTCAATTCATGCTAAGTACTAAGGGGCCTAAATTTAAACTACAATGCATGCCAAACAACTAAGTCATTACCTTTTAAAGCCAGAAAGAGAAGTTGATGGTAGGAGAGTTAGTAAATAACTGAATAAATTCAAGAGGTACATGCTATAACATTAGCTCTGGACCAGGATTTTAGTGTTTGTCTGTGCAATTAAATATCTGTGTGTTAATATGTGACGTAAATCAGGCATAGTTGTAGGCATACATATATGTACTGGTTGTTTATATGATTACAATAACTATAAACATAATATCTTTAATAAACATATACTATTAGCAAATCACATACAGATTACCATGAATAGGCTTTCGTTACCCATATATGGTGTCATATAGGTAGAAACAGGCCTATGAATGCATAAATTGATACAAATAATGCCTTGGGCCTAGCTAAAGTAATTGTGTCTTGCCCCTGAGTGCTACTAGTTAATTGCAGGGCGCGTGTCAATCAAAGGTTCATAATATGATCTATATAGTGTTGATTTTATATCAAGCATAGATAGATAGTTGTGGATGCGAAGCATTTCTGTAAAAGTCTCATATGTACGTTCAAAGAATTTGAAAATTGAGGATCGCATCTCCAATGGGGGTAAGTTGTTAAAAAAGAAAAAAGAGAAAAAGAAAAAGTTTAGTAGTCCCAGTATATAGGCATATATAATAAACTATAAATGTATTCCAAGCTAAGTTAAATACGCTTTCCATTAAGAAAGTATGATTTGCGTATTTTCATAGCTGGGTATACAAGATGATAAACCTCCCAAATAGAATACATTCTTTTCTTGAGGGGTTTAGTTTTATCTAACATTGTCACATCAATAAATGTTTTTGCATTAGTTGTTCTGGATAGTTCAGCTTCTTCTGATGATGAACTAGGTGGTGAAATGCTCTCGTTCGAAGTGTAGGTTGAGGTTGGGGGTGAGGTAGATATGTAGCCAAGGGCGTCCACTTGTGCTACCTCGTTTCCATTCTCGTCCAAGGTGATTGAGTGATTTTCCAGGTCATAGTAGAGTTGGTTGAGGTCATCGGTAGAGAGGGATAGTGTGCTGCTGGAGCTGGTGTCACTATCGGTCTCCACTCTACTATCTTCTCTGGTATTCAGGGCTGTATTTAACAGGAAATTCCTGATGGTGATGGACAGGTTCTCTGAGAATCCATCGTACTCAGGTGTGGTGATGATGTTGTTGTTCTCGTCTATTGTGTCAAGGTGTTGACAGGAACACAACCGCAATCCGTCCAAGGTAGGGTGGTGGTAGGGCTCCAATACTCCATGATCATCTAGGTTATCTCCAGGCTGGTCCATGGTAGATCCTAAAAAGAGTTAGTGCGCGTGCTCCAACCGGTTCCTTGGGGTATCCTGGCTATGGTAATCTAAACAAAAGAAGTTTTAATAATCTTTTATTAATCCTTTTATCCCTGGGATATTCTAGAAATTCTTTCGTTACAGATAGACCTATAATGGATTGGTTAGTTATCTCTATTTCTTTTAAATATAACTGTTTCCTGAATATAAACAATATTTTATATAAAAATGTATAAGTACAATTAGTATTTACATATCGTATTATTTTCTTTGGTTACATTACTCGTATGTATGTAAAAATATAAGATTTTACTAACAATAGTTGGTAACCCTTTGTTTGTATATTTTGTATATGTACATATGGTTTATACCATTGTTGGTATTAGCTGTATTTATGTTATTTTTAACATGAATAAATTTTAATCATTTTAAAGACTAATATCTTACATTACGTCGCTATCAAGTGTACCTTTTAAACTTAATATCTATAAAATATATCGTTCGACGTCCGTAATTAAATTTTACGTAACAATAAGTTGTCAACCCTTTGTTTATGTTTGGGCGGTCAAAAGTGATAGGGGTTGGATTTGAGCGAGGTTATAAAAAGCTGGCGGCCCAGTAATTATGCTCATTTATATATTAATTGTCTTTGCGAGCGGAGCTTGCGTTCGAGTGTTTAATTTTACCGCTAAATTCCAAGAGAATTTATATAAAAGTGATAAAATATAGTAACCCGTTTGTTTTATATGACTGTTTTTATGTTATAGATTGTTGATATGCCCATTATTGCATTCGTTAGCCGCTATTTAAGACTCAAGAATCTTATTTTCTTCGTCGATAAGGCCTTTATCACTGTGTTTTTAAACGAAAGTGGGCTAGAATCAATATGGGTACATCTTCAATATATGACAATTTTATTCTTTATAATATTTGTAGTTTTGATAGGACATATCTGAGTTAGCAGGTAAATTGACGTACCTTGTTTTGTTTACGTTTTCCGTCTGCAAAAGTTAAATTCGTTCATCGTAAACAAAACTTATATTGACACAGATATGTTCCATCATTCTATTCGTTTTAACTTTTGATTACAGCGTTCCCTTTTTATAATCAAAACTTATTTGAGTCCTGATTCAAATCTTCTAAAACAATTTTACTATAGGTTTTAAAATAAGATTTTCTTTTTACTTAATTCAATTAAAATGATGCTAATTGATAGATTATTTACGTTACGAGTAACTCAATCATATTATAAAAAAATGGTCGCTTCCAAAAATTATATTTAGCTAGCTTCATCGAAAGTGTTTTTAAAACATCATTGAAGATATTCAGATTTAGCTAGTACATAAGTTTTATTTCTTGATACATCATAATGAATATGTTTTTGATAGCTCAGCGATAGCTATTTTTAAGCGTTGAATCGTGTAAAATTAATTACATATTCTTTAACTTAATTGAATCTAATAAAACAAAGTTTTAATGTTTAAATAGCTTAACGATAGCTATTTTTAAGCGTTGAATCATGTAAGATTAATTACATATTCTTTAACTTAAAGAATTTTACTTTTAGATGATAAATCAAAGTTTAATGGTTAGGAGGTTCAACCATAGTTGCTTAAAATACAAAAATTCGTGTGTACAGTCTTTTTCATAAAATCAACTTTACTATATTGCCTTTCAGAATCACTAGTCCTCTATTTTAAATTTACATTCGCTCATAATGTATGTGCCTGACAGCCTGGACGCGCATCAGAATATTAAGGAAAGATTCGAGGAATCAATGAGGGCGGCTGCGGCCACTCTTGCCAATTCCTCGTTTCTTGAAAACTCCTTAGACGACTCGAGTTCAGTGTACAGCGACCAGTCTGGGATGCCAAGCCTTGCTGATGTCGATGACTATGGGGGCACAAGTACTGTAGAGTCCGAAAGGGATCAAGGGGAGATGTTCGGCAACGAGCATCTCTCACTGATGCTTAGTAGAACGATACAAATCATCTGGTCTCTCCTCAATTCGGTGATGCAGAACTCCTGCGGTGACATTGGTGACGATGTTGCCGGAGGTGATTCTGGGTCTGCCGAGTTGGGGAGAGACCAGAAGACGAGTCTGGACACCTTCAACATGGATGGCTTAATTAACATGTTGTTGGGGTTTGGCTTGTTTTCATGTGCTCTTATAGTGGTCTTCTTCGGCGCTGTAGGGCTTGAGACTCTTACACGTATTGACAACACCTCAGACAGGTCGCTGGCTCGCTGGATAAGAGATGTATGTACGCGCCTCCGAAACATAGGCGTCAGGACCATTGAGCTTCTCCACTGCAGTAACAGGACTAACAGGACTAGAGCTGGGGCTATGTCGCCAACTGCGGAGCCGTCGGACACCATGTATGAAGCCGCGTCCTCTGAGATTGATGATATTCTGTCGGATACACAGGTGAGTTTTCTTCTTTTGTATATTTCTTTTTTTTTTGTTTTGTATAATTTTTTTTTTTTTTTCTAGCCACCCGTTTTGTCTAATAAAGCATCATGTTGGTGCATGGTTGTTCTGTCCTATTCTCACTTCCTCAACATTGACTTTCGGCTCTTCCATATATATCGCTCACCGTTTGTCGTCATTTTATGTCGCCAGAGAAATCCGCTCGGTTACCGCAATTAAGTTGAGATACCAGTTAACATTACTAAAATCTTAAGTAGCAACCTAATATTATTTCCCTCTGGGAAAGTTAGGAGTTTGCTCGTGCCGTACGTTTCTCATTGGGGTTTAAATGTTAGATCAAAACTTTAATGTTTTCCTTTTGTTTTAGGCTCCCTCTGCTAGTCCATCGACTCCAGCAGAAGTGAGGTCCAGAATTGGCCTGTTTGCCGTACACTGTTTGTCTGCCACTGAGGATCGGATTACTGGAAGAAGTGTGCCTGTGGGCTTGGAAACCTCGACGGGAAGTCCTGGCTTCCGTCCGTTGATTGTTGATCAAACAGAGCGTTTACATGTAAGTATCCGTGCTTTTGTTTTCTATTAAATTTCAGAAAGAGGCTGTATATGTGTACACGTATCTAGAGGTATTTGCAACTAAAATTCTTTTATTGGTAGAATATTAATCTTAAAATGTATGGTTGCATAAGCATTTTTGAACCGATCTTAAGATTTTAATTCTAGTATAAAGTGGGTTGAATTGCTACCTAATCATATAGCTTTACAGGATTTTAGGCATTCTCATTTCCTAATTTTTCTAGACTCATTGTTGGTATTGCGATTAAACTAATAAGATTTATTATATTTTAGGCGACCAACTCCATCCCCCTGGCACAGTTTTACACCAATATGGGGAGGTGTAATCGAGTCAGCTCTGAGAGGACAGCTGAGGTATCCAGCGACAGCTCTTCCTTGAGCTCTATTATGTGCTTAAGTCGCATTGAATCTCCATCTGCAGCTGATTTGTCTGTGGTAAGTTTGATAAGCTCTTATAATATTTCTTCATTGCAAAAATTATGTAACTTAGAATAGGCTGTTTAGCTCAGATAGCTATGCTATTAGACAATAACTTTACTTTAACTATGGTGTAATTCCTTCCTAATAGTTAATATCAAGATTCTGGATAAAGTATTAGAGATGTATAAAAATTGACTCACAAACAATATGGATAAACGTTGATAAATTTTCTTGTGAACATTTATTAACATGGTTGTCTAATAATGTCCCTTTTCTTAATTTTAGGATGCGGCCAGTTTAGTCCCACTGGTTGACGATATCGAGGACCCCGATCTTCCGCCGATTAGATTTAATGCGGTGACTGATGAGATCGAGTACCCCACTCCACTGCGGGTCCTCAGTTTAGAACGTTTGCGCCGCTCCATGCGTACTCCGACGCCTGCTATCTTGGAAGAGATAACATCAGCGGAGAGTAGCTTCAATTCAGCTACGCATTCCTCAGATAACAACAGGACAGAGGATTCCGGCGTCGAGGGAGTCCCTCGACGTCGGGGTCCCATGTTCCCTAAACGCACGCCGTGAAGTGGCGCTGTTAGCTTGGTTGAAACTATGACATACAAATTTTAAGACAATGACCAGTTTTAGACAACATGTGACTAAATTTACAGATTTTCTATTCTTATGTAACTAGTCAAAATAGTAATCACTATGAAGTAAAGACTTTTGTTATTAGACATTATGACCTTTTTATACTGTACAAAGCCAAACATTAATTTACACTTCTGCCATTATATTATGTATATATATGTTTAGTCTGTAAGGATATTTAGTATGTAAGGAAATGATTATAAGGTTGTATTTTCTTTATGCCCATAATTTAAAGCTTCATTCAATTCTTAATTACTTTCTTCGTAAGCGAACTAATCCTTTTTCTTTCTCAATAGTATATTAACAACTGTAATTGCAGCCTTATATCGCAGTTTATTCATTCTTGTTAGCTTGTAAGGATCATGTATATATAGATATTTAATCGAACTCGCAACTCAGTACCTTTTCTCTAAATTTCATTTATATCCATCCCTGTGCATTAATCGTGAATTCTAATTGTGCTGTGATATAGAGAGGACTTGTAAATAGCATATATATTTTTTTTTGTAACCAATATCTAAGTAGACCGAAAGACTGACGTTTAGACAAAATCATTTACATACGCTTATTCAAGTATTTTTAAGAAAACTCATGTAAAGGCTGTTTGTAACTCAAGTAATTAAAGTAATATCATTGATTGGATGATCTCATTAAGGAAGTTTTATTTAATTAGTAAGGCTTAGAATAAAAAGCGTTTCCCTTTTAAATTTCAATACAATAGTCATAAAGTTTAAAGTCTCAAGGTAAAATGTTCTTATGTCCCTTTAGATTTAAAATTAAGTCTTAATTCCAACAAGTAGAGCTAAATTTTTTTGCTCACGTTGGCTTGTTGTTAGGCTATGTGCTTTTTTATATGTACAAATTCAACATTTAGCGTTTGATTAATCGTATTAGCAATCTCGAAGTTTTATTATGTGCCAATATACAGCTTATGTCCAAATTATATTAACTAAGATGTTAAATTGTCAGAAAACTTCTTACTATCATAATGTTTTTCAAATACTGTAAAAATAAAAGTTTATGTTCTGTTTTCAAAATTGATTTAATTTTAAGTTTTCACCAAAGAAAATATTTTGTCAAAATTTTTATACCTTTCTAAAGATTATTTACTTTTTGTTTAAATAAATATAGCAATTTTAAGTAGCGTATACACTGTTATTTACTGATTTAGTATTTGTTGTGTACAACTCCCGTTTACGTAGCTACTCTATAAGTATTATTGTCTGTTCCTTAATTTAGTTAGATACATAATTAAAGTTTATTTTTGCAAGGTGCTTAGTTTAGCTTACATTCACTTGGTTTATGATAACTTGTATAAATAACAAACTTTCTTGTTATGTTCTTTTTGATATCTCTACTATGATTTATGCAATTAATTTCCTATCGTTTTCAATAATTACATAGAGATATATGAGAATATAAGTATTTTACATCAATACACATATGTACAAGAGGTTTTATCATATGCAAAACTTTTATATCGTTAGGATACGTCCGTACGTCTTTGTTTAGAACTCAGATTATAAGGATCAGTTGTAATCTAGTTTACTCTTCGTGGATAGTGGGGAGAGTACAATGTCCAGAAATAAGAAGGACTGTGTCTCTCAGATTCTCTATTTGGCGTGCTACTGCCCGTAATTCGTCTGTTATAGTCTGTCGGTTTCTATACTCTTGCTGT
The DNA here is from genome assembly GCF_053477335.1 of Acartia tonsa. Lineage (NCBI taxonomy): Eukaryota > Metazoa > Arthropoda > Copepoda > Calanoida > Acartiidae > Acartia > Acartia tonsa. The sequence continues at coordinate 1,960,318 of NC_137266.1, forward strand.
CTATACCGTATAACCAAACGGTTGTATGCGTCTCTATAAGTGTTTCTAAGTATACGACAGTGCAAGTATCGTACAATACGACTAGGTTGGCTGATTCCACAACTAATTTTAAACGCTAACATTTCTTTAATCATCGTAAGCAAGTTATAACAATATTCTACTAGGTTTGCGAAGGTCTCATGTAGAACCCGTTGTGATCTAGGCATAGGCTTTCGGAATCTAGTTTGCATTTTATAACTTTTGTAAAATATTCTGTTAAGACTTACGTGTTATGTGATAACTGTAGTACTTCACAAGGTTGGTGATTTCCTCACTTGTGGATATGTTATAGTAAACTGACTCAATTTCAGGGTAAAATTTAAGTTATCGTTATTGTTTACTACTACTAAAATTCTGAGTGGGCGTTTCCTGTCCGAAGTTATAATTAAAGTTTTTGACATATTTTTTTTGTATGTAGAGTGGTTATAGTTTCTAATAACTAATCAACTCATCATAATTCAAGGCGTATATATATAGGTTGCCTATTAGTACTGCTATGTTTGTACACTTTGTACAATTTTGTATTAAATGTTTTAAATAGTTTTTGTGTATATTTTAGGGTGCGTATTTAACATTTGTAACATTCGTATTTTTTTTTTGTACAATCTGTATCAATCGTTTGACTCTGTTTGCCTATACAGATTCAAAACTCTCTATATGCAAAAAATTTTTTTTTTTTATGTAAGTGTTTTTGAAGGGATCGACTCTTTAGTCGACGTATATTGCATATAGTTGGTCTCCCCGTTGAAGAGAAAAGATGTATATTTTACCACTGAATATATAACCTTGAGTGGGAAAATTTACATGAATATGATAACTTAGTTATCAGATTAGAATAACATATTATCATATTGTTCACAAGTTTCCAGGGTAAATGGAAATGTAAATTATGGTTGTGAACTTGTGCCATTCCGAAATCTGACATGTCTATCATTTATTTTCCTAAGTCGTCGACCTCCGGTAATGAATACGGAATCGAGTGTCATGTCCTCGTCGTCACTTGAGTCCTCTATGTCCGAGTCAGAATCTAATGGTTTCTTATTTTGTGACGCTTCTTTTCGTGTTTCTAAGGGTGAGTGTGCGCGTATTCCTGGTTGTGGATCTTTTGAATTAACCGGAAATATAAGCGGAAGTGTGTCATTTTTAACTAATGTGGCTATCTCTTGATTTGTGAGTTTATTATAAGGCTTTGTGATAATATCCCTTATTTCCTCTGGGAGGGTGTCAAAATGTTCGTCAATTGGCTTGAACTTTTTGATTTCGTTGAAAGAGTATTTAAATATTTCAGTCTTCTTGTCAGAAATTCTTTCAAGCGTGCAACTGTTAGGGCTTACATCTAATACTCTATAGGGTGAAATATGATAGATAGGTCTAAGATTGGGGTTAACACCAGGTGTAATAGTGTTATTTCTAACCAAGACAAGATCTCCTATATCAAATTGTTTGTGTATGCGGGTTTTGTTAATATACTTTAGTCTTGCCTCCCTTCCCTTTTCAATAGCTTTTGCTGAAATGTCCAAGTTTTCTTGTATACCGTCTGAGAGGTCTTGCACATAAGCTTCTGTGCGTGCTATTTCAGGGTGATATTCATCCGGTTTTATTGCTCCAAAGAACAATTTAGACAGGGAGCTACGTGTCCCGAATAATAATTCCATGGGTGAAAATCCAGTTTTTGGTATTTTAGTGCAATTATATTGTCGGACTATTAACGGTAGTAGATATACCCATGAGGTTTTTGAGTCTTGCGCCAAAATTTTAATGATTGGCCATTTTATTACTTTGTTGCTAGCTTCCACCAATCCTTTAGAGGGTGAAAAGTACGCAGTAGAATACAAAACTCGGATGCCAATAGAAGCAAAGAATATTAAATTTTGCTTATCTAAAAATGATTTTGCATTGTCGCACAATATTTGTCTGGGGGAGAAATTAGGATAGAAATAAAACATGAATTTGTTTATAAATTCACGGGATGTGAGTGATTTCATGGGATATGCAAGAATCATTCCTGTTAGTTGGCAGACTATAGTGAGGATATGATTATAACTACGATATGGGGGCAAGGATTGTATATAGTCAATACTTACACATTCAAAAGGTCTTGAAATTGTACTATAAGTTCCTACTTGTTCTAGTTTTGTAGATGAATTTTGAAGTTGACAATTTAAACAAGATCTAGTGTAATTTCTAACATATTTCTTAAGGTTAGGGTGGAAGAAATTTTGCATATTCAAAAGCATTTTAATTTCTCCACTATGTACTAACAAAAGATGAGTATAGCATACTAACACTGGTAATAGTTTGGTTGGGAGATAAACCTTTAAATCTCCTTTTATTTTTGTAAACAGAATCGTGTCTTTAAGTTCGTAGTTCTGTCTTTTATAAGTGTAGGTGTTTGATTTAGAGGTTAGACAACGTGTGTAAATATCAGAGTATTCCTCTTTTTGGTTTGCAATTATATTTTCTATGCTAATCCTTTCTTTTAGGATTTCCAAAGGTCTTAGTACTTTGCCTATAACTCTATGTTCTGCGGCAAGTGAATTTATGGTGATTTTGGGTTTTTGTTGCTTTGGCTGTGGGGGTTGTTCATCATAACCCAAATAGTCGGGGTTATCCATAATGAACTGTGTCCATTCTTCAATAGTCCAAACTTTATATTGGGGTAAGTTATCTTCAAACCCAGATTTAACAAATTTAGGTAGGGCTACCTTTTTAATGCTTGGTAAAGTAGCTTTATATGCCCTTGTTAAGAAATCTGCTAAATTGTCTTCTCCTCTTAAGAAAGACATTGTTAGCTTCGGTATTAGAGTTAACAGAGTGGTATTCCACCTCTTCAATTTATTAACGGCTGTTAATGCTTTAGGATTGAAGAGATAATAAGCACATTTTGCGTCTGTTAACAAAGTACATTCACAGCTTGGACCTATTAGAGTTCTAAACGAGTTTGCTGCATAAATAATTCCTAGGATTTCAATGTCTATGATATGTAATCTTGACTCAGCAACGGTAATTTTCTTTGAGGTGTATGCGATAATTTCAAACATAGACGCTAAGGATTTTAAATTAAAGCTATTGGTTGATGAAACCATTGCGGGTCTTACTATGTGTTGCTCTTTGTGTCCATATAGTAAAAATACAAAAGGGGGTTTTGTTTTATCTGAACAGTGTTGAGTGACAGGTTTGGCACCCTCTATATTTGTGATAACTATCACAGGACGGTACATAGCTACACTAAGAGCTTCAAATATGAGTTGTTGCGGATCTAGATAACATATCCATGCTCTAGTTTGCGAATAAATTCTAAGAATTTATCCCTATCATTATTAAATACAAATTGAATATACTTCTGTCTCAACATTGTAGAACGTATAATTTTTGATGCTCTTTGCAGGATAGTGGTCAAAGGTGTTTGAACTTTATTTAGTTCTAGAAGCAATTGTAAAGATATCCCGAGACTATTGTGTACAGTGTCTTCAGGATAGCCCAAAGTTTTACTAGCCAAATATTCAAACTCAGGTGGTCCATCTTCAGACATACGCTTCGCATAATCCTTAATGTTTTCACCTTCATTCTGCAAAGGTAGGGGTAAAATTGGTAACCTATTATCATAAATAACATGGTGTACAGGGTCATCGAAGTTTAGCCCAGGGGGTAGGGTTTTAGCCTGTAATTCTGGTGTCACTATTTGCGCTAAGACTGCCGAATATGAGCCAGTTGAGGTGCCGGCTGCGTCTGACAAGATAATCTTAGGTGCGGATAGGTTAACTAATTTGCTAAAAATTGGTCCTGAAGCTAAAGCTTTCTTAATGTCTTCGAATGCTTGTCTTTGTTCTGGAGTTGGGACAAAAGTTTTACCTATTCTAGTAGAAGTAAGTGAAGTTAGAATATGTGTAGGAGCCATAATATCAAATCTTAAATGTTTATGCATACTTTGTAGTACTCCCATAAAAGATCTCATTATAGTAATATCAGTAGGCATGGGAATATTTAGAAGTTTTTGTACTCGCCTTTGATCTACACAGCAATAATTATGTGAAATGAAGAAACCAAAGAAATTTACCCTACTTTTAAAAAGTTGTGATTTCTTTAAACTAATCTTTCCTTTATGCGTGTGTATTCTCCCCATAACTTTCTTCAAAATCTTAAAATGTATATTCAATGATTCTGATCTAGTTTTAGCTAGTTCAGTTGAGACAATGAAATCATCGTAAATGTGTTGGACTTCTGGGATAGGTGAGTATACCATCTTGGCTAAATCACCATCCATTACAACATTACCATTATCATCATAAACCAATTCCCAGTGTAATATCTTTTCCATAAAGCGTGATAGACTTTCAGGTGAAGTCTTAATGCCGGTTGGTAAGGATGCATGTCTAAAAGCTCCTAAGGGGGTTGCAAACAATGTTAGGTCTCTGCAAGAAGGTTCTAGCGTTATACTATGAAAGGCGTTAGCCATATCACTACTACTATGCACAAATTTGTCCCTTAGTGACTGAATCAAATTTTCTGCTGTGGGTAGCAGTGCAGGTTCAGATTGCAGACAAGGATTCAATTGTTGAAAATTTACAATTAAACGAGGACAGCTCCCCTGATCCGACTTTGGAATCAGATAAGCTGGGCTTGCATAGTTGTTATAGGAATCCCCATCCAAATTAGCTCTTTCAATGGTGCCGTTCTTTAACAAAAACTCTAAGATAGATTGCATTTGCATTTTCTCTACAGGTGATAAATAATATAATTTCTTATGCTGGGGTAAAGTTTGACCAGGTTTTAGTCTAATTGTATAATTGCCTAGATATTTACTCATGTTACCTCTATCAGTAGAATGTGTAGATATGATCTCAGGGTAAGATTTTAGGAATATGTCTTCTATATAATGTCTTACCTCTGGTGGATAGTCTGACAGCACCACAAGATCCTCTGGTTTAACAAACTGATCCTTAGGCACACTGTAGCCAGTAGGTTCTGTTACGTAGTCCATGAGGTTATCAGATTCAGCTATATGTTTTAAGCCAAGTTCAATAACGTCATCACTATTTTCAAAAAGTTTATTCTTTTCAGGATCTGGTGTAGTTAGAATTTCATCAATATTAGATCGGTAATCAGATAAGGCTACTCCTGGTACTGGAGTGTCATTGTTTATAGCTGTAGGATTCGGTATATATCCATCAGCTAAAGGGAAAGATCGTTCTACCAGATTGATGGCGCTGTATTTTGGTAGCTATAAGAGTTGGACTGCATTGTTTGTGGTATCTAGTGAGATCTGATTGATGGCTGGAGCCGTATCTTTTTCTGCGTGTCGCTCCAGGGCTTGTACAATCTCATCTAGCTCAGTTGTCACAGATACATTGTGTAGGAATGATTGCGTAAAATCAAAGTCTGGGGTGATCTCCTTGACTACAAATTGGTTGCTTGGTTCCAAGTATCCGGTGATAACAGTGTTAGTGATTGCATGTTCAGTGACATTTGTTATCATTGCTCTTCCACTAAGTTGTCCTCGGTTGTTGACAGTCAGTTGCGTTTGGCCAGGTTGAATTTTGATTCCTCCATTTCTATCATTAGCAATGTGGTCATCGCTGAGAATGACTTTCGTTCCAGGCGCTAAGTTGAAGAAATGGTTGATGTTCATTTCTATAGTCTGAGTTTCATTTGGCTCAATTTTGTCTATTGTCCCCGTGCAGAGTTGTAACTCATAATCAGAACAGAACAGGCTATCTAGTACTCTCCCAGGATGGAACATAGAGTATAGATATGGTGCTGGCGGGTGATTATCCGCAACGAAAGTCAACCCTAATTGGAGATCTCTAATGCCATTCATTCCAATGATCATAGGTGTGACATTCTTGTGTTCCTCAGGTACAATCATAAATGGTACTGGTCTATAGATGCCTGAGAATTGTGTGAGACGAATCATGAGAGTTATCTCTCCAGCTACTGGGATTTTGTGTCCAGAATAGCTGACAAGAACCATGTCACTCTTTTCCAGATGGTTCTTAACCTCATTTTGTTGTACTCCAAATAACATACCAAAATAGCTGGTTGACATGATATTTCTGTCTGCTGCTGAGTCAAACAAAGCTGTCATGTATACATCGTAGTTTCCATTTGACATACAGCCGGAACAGTTCAGGTACATTTTCCTATTTTCATCCATGATAGCTGCAGAACTATCTACCGCTAAAATCTTGGGGTCGTTTGGATCCATTCGAACGGTGATAGCGTTAACTCTACCTGTTCTGCCACGCTCCTTGGATTGTCCATTGGCTTTGGCCTCAACCCATTCTTCATATGCCTGTCTAAACACACCACCAGGTCTTACTTTACCACTATGGTACAGTTCCATCATTGCTGGTCGTCCAGGGCATAGGTGTTGCGCGTGGTATAGGTCTTTGCCATACTTCTTGTGACAGCTCGGGCAGTATCCAGATGTTAGTGCTGTTTGATATTGTCGTCCTTGGTCATCGCACAGTAGTCTGCATCCATCGGATATTTTGTGGGAATTTTGACCACATGCACCGCAGTAGCGCTTATTGGATGTACCATAGGAGATATGATAATCTTGTTTGGTGTTCTTTTGTGGTTGTCTATCTCTATTATCCCTGTTTTCTCTGTTGTAGGTTTTAGGATAGGCTGGTTTAGCAGTAACTTCTCTAACTGTTGGCCTTTTATAATAGCTTGACGTAGCGGCAACTTTAGCAGGTTGTTTGTCTCTGTTCATTCTTGTATCCCTGTCATGTGAGTAGTTGGTGTTGTTCGTCTTTTTATGAAGCGATAAGTCTCCATTGTAACTGGCTGATACACCATTCTGCTGTAGGTCCAGATCTAGGTCTTCAGTTCTAGGATACATGGAAGCGGTCAACTCATGATATGTAGGGGATCTTCCAAGATCATGTGTGAGATTGTGATGGTTTTCAGATGCTATATTGCGGCTATTTGTTGGTAAGCTACGTTTGAGTGCCTCCACTGCAGTTATGTTGAATACATTCTGTCTTTCCTTCTTGTCTGTATAATGAACAGCGGCTCTGCTGGCAAGATTCTGAATTGTGCTGACAAGCTTAGGGAATGACATGGCTTTGGTTCCCTTAAAGGCTATCAGCTTAGCTTGAGCTTCCTGTGGGCTGATGAGTATATCATACTGTAGCAGTAAGCTATTGTAGACACTTTCAATAGATAGTCCAAGATTGAAACTCTGCTGGATAGTCGTATATGCTTCCCCAGTTGTGGTTCTAAGCATAAAGGTTTCAAATTCCGATCTTGAGAGGTTACATAACTCCTGAGCAGTGTTCATCTCTGATAGGTAATCAGTAATGTAGGGTGGTTTGCCGTCTCCTTTGAAGCAATGCTTGAGAGGGAAGGTTCCATTGGCTAACTTAAGCTTTTGATCGTTGCTTAGGGTGCTCTTACTTGCATAGCTGCTTGGTGGTTTAATTCCAGTTTGGTTGGTGAAGTTACTGAAGTGTCGTTGAGTGCGTTTGTCATTCTCCACTTGTACAATACGCTGGGCTTCTAGCTCAACTTCACGTCTTTGTTCCTCTTTGTATTCCCTCATACTCTGTGTGTAGTTGGTACAGAAGTTCCTCATCATTTCTGAGTCCACACGTAGGTTGGGGTTACAAAGTCTTATTGTATCCAGGAATTGTGGGAACAGGAAATTTCCCAGAGGATCGGCTAGTGTTGCTCTAACATATCGATCTCTGATCAGTGCGTCTGGTGAGTCCTCTCGCATGGGTATGGATCTTACAGATTCCCTGTCTGGTTCTGGCGTCTTGGTTCTCTCACCATTCTGTTCTGGTTCCTCCTGGTTGGGCATTGGTTCCTCTCTTCGTGTATCATCTCCTGCAGAAGCTGCATCAGCTGACGGAGTTCTTCTTCCAGGCGTCGTCGAGCCTCCTCGACGTGGAGTGTTCGCCTTCTCAGCGTTGTCATCTTTCTTACTTTTATTAAATAATGGCATTACAGCTAGCTTAAAGCTTTTAAGCTTTCTATGAGTTCTTTAAAGAAGCTTATGAGATGTTGTACTATTTTAGGATTTAAATAGCAGAGGTACAAAAAGAAACCGACTAATGCGCTTAACGTTAAAACAATCAGGAATTGTTTACAATAACAAATTTTTCTTTTAAAATTGTTAAATATAGATGAGTATGTATTGTCTACTTCACCTACAGTTGTTTCTACGTCGTGAATGCTTGCGTGTGAGCTTGGAATCTTATTCTGGAGTGTGCGCTAATGCACTCTTAACCTTAATTAAGCTCAACTGTAGAAACACCTTTACTTAGATTTATTCTATATTTGCTTACAAAGCTAATGTGGGTTAGTTAGCTATACAAATTAGCTATAAGGTTAGATAGAATGTTAAAGTTTGCAGCGAAGTTAATTTGGGTATGCTAATATACTATCACAAATTAACTGTTATTTGCTTAGGCGTTGACTTTTCCTAGCAAATGTTATTGTTGAGAAAAACAGCAATTTATAATCCTTGTTGAATTCTTACTTCACTCCAAGGATATGTGGCTTACAATCTGCTTATTCCTGTAAGGCTTTATGAATATAACTTACTAAGGTTCACTCCCAAAGGATCGTCTATATTCTAATAGTATTGCAACTGTTTTGCCTGAATATCAAAGATCTCGCACCCAATACTTATAGTTGTATTAGGGTATGCCTACCAATCCTACTAAGTATTATTCGCGAATTATTACGGGGCTTCACTTGTGATTTCAATCCTTATAACTATATTATTGAGACTCAATTTAGATTATCCTATATATATGAATATAATCAGTTTGTTTTCAAGGTTATTATAGACCGGATGTGCTCTACTTAATTAGTGAGAACACAATATTCTATGTGTCTTACTGAAGTGTGATATCCTACGCAAGGTGATCAATCTATACGCTGGAAGTTGTCAATCAAACTCTTTAAAGTAGACTACAAAGTTGGTGTTATTGCTTGGTCAAATATTATTGAAAATCAAATTTAGCTGAATTAGTGCACTTTTTTTTTCTAAAAAGGTAACAATTTTAGATTATAAAGACTATGAACTATATGTACACACTTTATCTTACTTGGTTATAGATTTTATACTAATAATCCTAAGTAAAATTAAATTTTCTCAATGGTATAAAAAGAAAATATTCTTTCTTTGTTTTAATCCGGATGTGTATAAAGACAGTAGAGTACTTCCAATATTACTTGCTACTTCTTTTAGAGACGTCCCAAGACTCCCAAGATAGGCTGCTGCAACCTTTTGCTGCGTTTGGTTACTAGAACTTTGTCTCTTATAAGTGTGCTTTTAAATTACATATAGGGCTTAGGTTGTTGACTATACTTTTAAATCACTAATATTCACTATCACTAATGATTGATGGTTTATAACTCTTCTCAAGTTGTCTGTTGAATTCTGGCGGCACATGAAATAGAAATTTTAGCATTAGCAAAGCAAGTAAAAATTTAGTTTTCATGTCCTACTTATTGTTGAGTGAACTGTTTATTGTATTTATGTTTATGTTTGTAAGGAACATACAAACAAAAGAAAATTTTCTAAGTTAAGATTGAATTAAAAACTTTCTAAGTCAAAATAAAATAGAATCACTCTAAGTCCAAAGTTGGAAAATTTTGACTAAGTCCAAAAAGTTTCTAATGAAATTATTCTAAGTACAAAATCAATAAATTTTTGGCTTAGGAAAAAAAAATCAAAAAGTATCTTAAGTACAAAAAGTTAGCAAAGTTTGACTAAGTCAAAAAAAATTTTTTTTTTTTGAAATTATACCAAGTACAAAATTAGTGAATTTTGACTAAGTCCAAAAATCTTTCAATGAAATCATGCTAAGTACAAAAAAAATAGTGGAATTTTCTTGAGACAAAAGAAATAGAATTACTCTAAGTCCAGACGTGGAATATTTTGTCCGAGATGAAATTTCCTAACAGTTCATTCACAACGCTACTTTAGAGATTGCCTATAAGTCAAAAGAAATAGAATCACTCTAAGTCCACTATTGGAATATTTTGACTAAATGCAAATCTCGCTAAGTTAAGGATTTTTTAAAATTATAAAGTATTAGAGTGTTAGAATTATCCTTCACCAAAAGAAATAGAATCTCTCTAAGTCCATGATTGGAATATTTTGGCTAAGACAAAAATACTCTAAGACAAAATTTTCTTTTAAGTGTGGAAAATGAAATTTGTTAATCTAGTTGGAAAAATCGTGATTATTACAAGTCCGAATTTTGGTAAATTTCCAACCAAGTTCACAATTTCATAGAAATTATTATAAGTCCAGAAATTCGAGATTTTCTCTGTAACAAAAGAAATAGAAACGGTGCTAAGTCCAAAAGTGGAATATTTTGCTCAGAGTCTCAGGAAGTCTCTGGAGTTATTTCTCTGATTGCATACAGCAATTTGTCTACACTTATATCATTCCAACCGATCGATGTTGAGAATATCTTTGAGACTTTGAAATATTTTGTTTAACTCAAAATTTTTGGAGGCTATGGTTATTTTGATACATCCGCGTATAAATCAGAATTGTATTAAGAATATAAGTCCTAGGCATGTATAAGTAAGTGCAAATCTCAGAAAATCGGTTCTAACGGCACCAAAGTATTAGTACAGTTTAACTTGAGTATAAACGCTACAAGTTTGTAATAATCTTTTGGCCCTTTACTACGACTCAAGAGTACTAACTGCTTTCGGCATATTGTTTCAGAAACATGGCTCCAAAGACAATATGTATCCCAACTAACAGCGTTTCCCGTGTTCTATAGGATTTGCTCCTAAGTTTTCATTTAATAAGGCAGTTCAAAATGGTCCTTTACAAATAGTATTTTGATAGCTTATAAATGAAAAGTTACTCCATGCTTGATTCTTAATAGGTTCTGGTTTAAGTATCAAAGATTCAAGTATTTCAACACTTAGAGAATTTTCGAATAAGTAAAAATCATACTAAGTCCGAAGATTTATATATATACTCCGCCACCTAGCACAACTCCTAAATTTCAAAATTCTGACTAAGTCCAGAAATCAAAATTTTGCACATAGCTCAATCATAGATTGTTCCAACCCAAGTGTTTTACTAAAGAGAGGCGGACATGGAGGTGCCGGTGTGCTGGTATTCTCTAGGGCCTCTAGAGTGTCAACCAGTGCGAGTGTCCTTATAGGGCGGCGACCAATGGCCACAAATATGCTAGCATTCTCTAGGGCCTCTAGAGTGTCAGCTAGTGCAACTGCTCGTACACGAGGCTCTCAATTGCATTTGTGTCGTGCCTTTCAGTCCCTATCTCTTCAAACGCCTCATAGTCCTAACCTTGCTCTCAAATAGTATCACAGGTTTTGGTAAATCCGATTTTGCCATAGCTACAATTATTCGATTTTGGTAAAAATACCTGCCTTAGGCGGTTCGGGTACGGTAAGGAAAAAAAAGAAAAAAAAATTTATGAAGTAAAATTTTTCTAAGATACAACCGGTAAGTTGCACCATTGTGTGTGCGAATGGGGCGTTTGTCCATATTTAGGTATGGAGACCGCTCTTCTATGAGTACTACTAAAACCTAATTTTAATGCAATACACATAGACATTCTCATCGTCGGTTCGCTTGTTTAGAATGCTTAACCCTCTATTCCCACAAGTATAATACGAATTTGGTTGAGCTGGTGGAAGCTCAACAAAAGACCCACGCGAAGTATTATGTTGCTTTAACCTAAGAATAAATGGTTGGTTTTGATATTCGATCAGAATCATATAAGTATATTAAGTATTAAGGAAGGAAAATGTTTTTATAAAGTGTATTTATATCACAAGTGCATAAGTTAAGTATGAAAATATTTACAGGATAAGTGTTAAAATTATAAGTAGAGTAGGACAGAAAATGTGCCCTAAGTCCCAAGCAGTGAATTGTGCTAAGTGTTAGAGTTCTAACATAAGGCCTGAGCTCAATTCATGCTAAGTACTAAGGGGCCTAAATTTAAACTACAATGCATGCCAAACAACTAAGTCATTACCTTTTAAAGCCAGAAAGAGAAGTTGATGGTAGGAGAGTTAGTAAATAACTGAATAAATTCAAGAGGTACATGCTATAACATTAGCTCTGGACCAGGATTTTAGTGTTTGTCTGTGCAATTAAATATCTGTGTGTTAATATGTGACGTAAATCAGGCATAGTTGTAGGCATACATATATGTACTGGTTGTTTATATGATTACAATAACTATAAACATAATATCTTTAATAAACATATACTATTAGCAAATCACATACAGATTACCATGAATAGGCTTTCGTTACCCATATATGGTGTCATATAGGTAGAAACAGGCCTATGAATGCATAAATTGATACAAATAATGCCTTGGGCCTAGCTAAAGTAATTGTGTCTTGCCCCTGAGTGCTACTAGTTAATTGCAGGGCGCGTGTCAATCAAAGGTTCATAATATGATCTATATAGTGTTGATTTTATATCAAGCATAGATAGATAGTTGTGGATGCGAAGCATTTCTGTAAAAGTCTCATATGTACGTTCAAAGAATTTGAAAATTGAGGATCGCATCTCCATATCCTTTCTGTAGATTAAAGTTATTGGTTGAAACGTTTGAATACTTAACCTAATGAATCAACCAAATATATCAAAATTCACCAAAATTGTTTTGCCAAACCATGAGAAAATATTACTGTACAACTTTGGGGACTAGTGTGATAAACAGCCCAATGTCATTTACCTTTCTGCCTAAATTCTAAGATTATATAGCAATGGCGTTGACACAAAAGACCTAATTACAAAAGACTTGAATGATAAAAGCCAACATTAGACATAATCATAGAAAAGACCTAATCCAACAAAAGTTAAAGTTAGGTTAGGTTAAGATTATTGGATATTTCCAATAATATTAACTTTTGTCGAATTGGGTCTTTTGTAGGATTAGGTCTTATGTCATTTAGGCTTTTTATAGGATTAGATCTTATGTAATAAGGACTTTTGTAGCAACGCCATTACAAGAAAGGTCCCGCTTTTAAAAAATGAAAACATTATCCTGGGATGAAAAAAAGTCTATTTAAAGGAAGGGAATGTAATCTGAAGAAATAATTAAAGGATATTTCTATATATTATACTAGCGGCTATGCCCCTAGAGGCCTCTAGCGGCATTTTAGGACGGGGAAGTTGAATTTCATAGCCCAATTTTTTTGAGGGGTTGGATAAATTTTCAAGAGGATTTCTCTTGGGAGGGTAGTGGTATCCTTCCCAAAAATATTTATAAACCTTTCCGGGTCCTGTGTAGAGCTACCCTGCAAAGGAGAACCAGATCGGTTCAGCTGTTACTGAGATCCTTCGGCATAAACATACACACAGACATACATTCTGTTACTTTATTATAAGGATTTTCCTCAACATTTGAGTAAAAAATTCTGCCTTTGGTAACTGGTAGTTAGATCAAAGAGGAAGAGGACATTGGGCTTGTTTATTATACTACCTCAAAAGTTTAATAAAAAAGATTCTTATATGTTGGCCTAACAAATTTTGAGGACTTTTATCGAAATTTGATTAGTTAGTTCATTAAGTTGAGTGACAAAACGTTTTATACACTTATTGTAATGTACAGTAGAGGTAATTTTGTGCATCATCATTAGGGATGTACATCAATTTATTGGCCATTGTCTTATCCAGTTTGCTACCTGAAAAGTTGTACATTATTTTCTATTGTCCTCTCCCTCCCTAAAACAGATAATATATTTGTTTTTAAAAATACTGGTCCGTTTCCGAGATATTGTTGGGAAAAGTTTAAGACAAAGGATAATTTAAAACAAAATGGACACTTAAGATATCATCTGGAAAATCTTTTTACGTCCTTACAAATCAACAAAATTAAAATAGTGAATTTGATTAAAATACCCTCTCCGCGGATATAAAAATGAAAAATGATAAGATTAATTCCAGTTTTGTTTGCCCCGAACGGCTGAAGGCCCAGTGTAACAACACTGATATTAATGTTATGATTTTTATTCAAAGACTCATTAAAAAATTTCCTATTATACGATGCGATACATGATTTTTAAATATGGCTAAAAACCGGTTTAAATCCAGATGTTATTAATCTGTTTTAAAGACATACTGGAATCTTACATATTCGTTAAAAAACACGTTAAAAATTTACGTAATTAAAATAGTATTTTATTTGATGTTTTATATTAACACTGTAAAAAAAGTGACAGACCCATTCTATTTCCCTTTGTAGAAGTCTTAATATACAAGTTTATACAAAGTACCTAAAAAATAAAAATATCAGCTTCTATTTCACAAAAAAGCGAAGCATCTCTATAATCAAGTCCTAAAAATGTTAGTATGTTCTCAAATAATATACTGTACTATTTAAGCAGTTTTTCAACAGATTTACTTACAATTTGGGACTTTTATACATTTATATTCTGATAATTCAGTTCTTACACGTTTGTTCTTCTGTTTCAGAGCTTTTCTTTTATGGATGTTGTCATCCTTGTTAAAGATATAATTTTAGCTTGTCTTTTAAGAAGGCAAATTAAGAAATGGATAGAAGATGAGGCTGTTCATACACTGGGAGGGGGGGAGGGAAGGGGTACGACATCCCTTCTAAGATATAAAATGATTGCCCTCCCACACCTTAATTACTTTTGGAGGCCTCTAAGGGCTTAGCCGCTAGTATCTAAATAATTGGGAATTCCATTTTTAATATTATTTGAAAAAATTTATATGACTGCTATAAGAGATACATTTTGGAAGGTTTAAGAAAACACTATTTTCAAGTATTTACTTTGATTCACTAACTTAGTAAAAATTCATGATTTCAAATCCAGGGATCTAAAGGGATAAGACAGTGGCCGATAAATTGATGTAATTCCCAATGATAATAAGCAAAAATAACCCTTCTGTAGATTACAATAAGTGGATGAAACGGTTGGACAATTAAGTTAATGAACCAACCACTTAAAATTAAATAAAAGTCCCCACAGTTGTTAAGCTAAGCCAACGAATAAGTAAATAACCCAATGTCCTCTTCCTCCCTGTTTCAAATCCCTTTAGAAAAATAAGGATTACAACATCCATAAAAGTGAAGCTCTAAAATTAGACACTATGCCAAACGAACATAAACACATGTACAGTGTCATAACTTAATAAGTAGAATATTAATTTTTATGTCTAAACAAAATTGGAAACTGTTTAACGACAATCGATATACTTATATTTTTAGGGCATGATTATGAAGATGCTTTGCTTAAAATATAATACTTTGTTGTTCTAGGAATCAAATTTCATAAAATCAAACTAATAGGATAAATACATCATACAAAAAAATGTACCTAAATGTTACAGGAATCAATATGCATAAATTAGATAAGACAATTCTAACTTGCTTAAATCAAGTTTTATAGTTTAATTATAGAAAAGCTTCGCTTATAAAATTTGTTTTTTCTTCGGTCAAAAAAAGATCAGAATTTTTGGACATCTTGAATTATGGTGCTATTGTTTTACTTTCTTTCTAACTAGTGGCTACTCCCCTAGCTTCTAGGGGCTATTTATTTTTGTGAAAGGTGGGAAGGGGGCAGTTCTTTATAGGGTGGTGGTGGTAACCTCCCCAAAAATAGTTTTAAACCTTCCATGGACCTATAAAAGGCTACATTATAAAGGAGAACCATATCGGTTCAGCGGTTAACCAGATCCATATGTGACAGACTGACAAACAGATAGACCAGGGGCGTCCAAGCTTTTTTTTGGGGGGTGGTAAAAATTTTTTAAGTGGGGGGGTAATTCGTTTTTGGGGGAGGTAAAATGGCGCGCAAATGGCCGCAAATTTTTTTTACCCTCCTCAAAATTTTTACCCCGGGGGTAAAATTTGCTTGGGGAGGGGGGTAATTACCCCCCCTGAAATCTGTTGGCAGGGGTAAATTTAGTATACCCCCCCAAAATTTACCACCGGGGTAAATTTTTTTTTGGGGGGGGTAATTTAAATTTTATTAAATATATAGTACTAAAAAAAAAAAAATTATTAGAGATTTTTTATTTACCCCCCCAAAATTGTTTAAGGGGGGGTAAATAATACCCTCTCCTAAATGGTTGGGGGTGCCGTAGGCACCCCCAGGGTAGGGGTAAATTTTAAATGGGGGGGGGGGTAATCGCCCCATTACCCCCCCCCTTGGACGTCTATGAGATAGACATCATGTTACTTTAAAATAAGGACTTATTTACAAAAAAAATATTTTGTAAAATTTATTCCCTTGAATGTAAGTGATAACATCTAAATAATGTTTTCTTCGCCAAATTAAAGTGTTTAAAATCTGCTAAAAGTTGTTATTTGTCATTTGCATGGATGTATACAATTATTCATTTTTTTTAGACAATAAATCTAGACGCTATACAAAATTGGGACAGGGTTTTTCCCTTGTAGGGAAGGTAACTTAAATAGATCTTGCCCCCTCTATTTTTTACATTACTTTATGGACAAGCAATCCCTTGTTTACATAACCTTTGTCTAAAAGTCCTAATTTTAAAAGGATAAGGTCTATAAGTAATAGATGTATATTCCAGACAACTACCTGTCCCAAATGGCAAAGACCTTTTAGCTAGCAGACGATTAGAGATTTATGTTATTCAGCTGTTGGAAGCTTATAAATAGGTATAAATCTTCCCAGGACCAGAGAAGCTATACTGTAAAAAAGAGAACCAAATCGGTTTAGCAAGATCCTTCTCTACAGACACAGATCCTATTACTCTTAATGATTAAAATGGAGAAAACCAAAAGTGTCATATATGACGTCATAAAAATCCATCTCTTTTTGGGGGGTTTCCTTTCCAACTTCTCCTCTCATCCTTCCTTTTTAGACGTATTTTTATGACGTCACGTGTGACATTTTAGGCTTTCTCATTAAAATGTATTAAAAGAGCTAAATATATGTCTCACACCCTGCCCATATTATGCAACTAAGTCTAATCTTTTGATCTCTTTAAAGTTTAGGAAAAATGTTTGTAGACAAATTAGAAAAAGTAAATTTAAAAAGAAAGTATTTATGTAATGGATATTCTAATTGTTAAATTTGTCATGTTAGAATTGTCATATCGGTTTTAAACTTTGCATGGTGATTCCTGTTAAGGTTAGATACATTTTTTTAAATCATAGCAACTCTATAATCGCTTCTATAAAGTCCGTACGTTTTGACACTCCACAAGAGTTGATTTATCCGTTTGTCCTACTTTCTAATTTTAGACTAAAACCTTTTTTTGTTAGACCCAGGGGGCCAAAACTAACAAAAGTCATCAATTTTATGATTTATACTTTAATATTTGTGGAGAATTGTCTGTAATACAATGTTATACAGGATTTTTCAGTAGGACAGAACTGATTTTAATCCAGCGGATATTAATCGGGTTTGAAGCCATACTGGAGAGATTTTACAAAACATAAATTTCAAGTGTAAAATATTACTACTTTAATAGAATCTCTTTTTTTCTTTTAAAATTTAAAAAAAATGTGCAAAAGAGTAAAATAAAAGGTCTGGTAACTAATTATTTCAACACTCTTAAATAAGCAAACATTAAAAGTAAAAGAATAGAGGGGGAACGAGCTATATGTCCCACAGAGTTTGGACCCTCTGTAGTCTTTGTATTGGGTCTTTGAAATCTGCTTCTAAAATACACAGCAAATTGAATTATTGTTTGTCTCTGCTAGCGAAAGGGTCTCCGCAATATGGGAAAGGTAGTTGTTTGGAATATACATCTATACTTATAAATTTATTCAGGCAACAAATAATTAGATTGCACAATTTAGCAAACAGTTTTGTTCTTTTTACTTTAAAAAAAAAGCGAAGCTCTTCTATAATTCTTTAGATCGCTGAAATATTAAGTGAAGATTCATATGACATATGCGTATCTTATTTATACAATGTCTGCTTGTCGTTCATGGTTTAAAAGAAATTAACCTTGCTTGAGTTTGTTTTAATCATTTCTCTTTTTTCACTTTGTTATGAGTACTTAACATCAGCCTTATAACTTACTTTGTCTGTTTGTCCATTCCATGACTTTTTTGCTTCGCTAAGTAGATTATGGAGGTTGTCATCCGTGTTACATTTTAGCAAAACAAAAGAGGAATGGTTTTTAGCAAAAATAGGGTGTTATTTATAAACTAGAATCTCTATCCATTGATATAAAGTAGTATATTTTTTTCTGAAACTTCATATCTCAAGCCAATAGTACTATAATATAAAGATTTTTTTGTCTGAATTTAAAGATCTCGGAAAATGCATGTCTAAGTTATTTGTGCTTTTAAAGGAAGCTTTATGTGTAACTTGGCGACCGGCTTTAGGCTATTTTGCTAAACTCATCCTCCCTCAGTTAGATCATTCTGAGCTGGATCTTTAAATCATTTTAGTGGTGAGCCAGATCGGGGTGCGCTTAATTTCTGCAAATCACAGCGCGGCATTTCATAAAATGCTGTGCTCTCATTGGTGGAAAGTTGGCTAACCACAAAAATGATTTAAAGATCCAGCTCTGGTGACTTAGCAATTAGTAATCATTCTGCGTGCTTTCACACAAAGTCCCTCTTTGATCATGGTAATAACAATAAATTTATAGTATAGATGTATAAACAGACTACTAAATGATATCTGATGGCAAAGACCTAAAGCTCAGCAGACGAGAAACAATTTCAATAAGCTTTGCTTTCTAAATTCAGCTGTTTAATGCTTTCTTCTGCTTTTTGAAAAAGAAAGGGACAATATTTGTGAAAAATTGTCATTTCTGTCTAAACTTAATTGAAGTATTTAAAACTGCCATTATCAATTTCTTACAACTAGGCTTCTGACTATAAAATTATATTAATAATCATCTTTTCCGATTTACAATACTGAATTGTTAAACCTAGTTATTTGTGATTAACAAGACATTTTTATTAATGATGTGAATGCTTTCTTGCAAATCATAATTATCAAGTTTTTAGTGACATCTAGCGACAAATATAGAACTAATATATTGCAGATGTTCCCAAATTTATTTTTTGCCTGAATTTACGTTGTTTTCAATTATTTTTCCATAAAGGGTTGAACTCTCCCTGAGGTGGTGGCAAATTAACTATGTCCTTATTTTAAGTAATTGGGTTATTGTCAGTTTTATGAGATCAATAGATAATTTTCAAAATATTTTTCAACAAATGAACAATGCAAAAACGAAATTAACTAGGTAAAATGCAGAAATCATTATAGCTCATACATAGACGTCCAAGTAAAGGGGTAAAGGGGTGTTCACCCCTTTAGGCTTTGAATCCTCTTATCTACACCTCTCAAGTTGTTTTTAAATACGTTTGATTACTCCCCTTGAACGTATAGAACCCCTAATTTTACCCCAATACAAAGTAAAAAGCTTGGGCGTCCTTGCGTTAACATTAGTTTACAATTTGCTCTTGGTTCTATTGCCAGCACCCGGCTGTATTTACATTTTTGAAAGATTCAGCTGATTTCAAGGACCCAATCCAAAGTCGGTAGAAGGTCTTTGAAAAGGGGTGGTTGTTACATATACTATTTATCGCTCTATATATATTACTTTAATGTAATAACCCCTCTCCTCTCATTCTGATCTACAGATGAAATTAAATCCTGATCGGATTCCATATAAATGATAATAGTAAACTTATGAAAACATGTCTTAAATGCTATTAGAAATTAAAATTATACAAATGTTTGAAAAGTTTTATCTGGTTTTACTAAAAAATTATTTTTCAAGTTAAAATAATCAAATGAAATGAATAATAACAAATAAAAAATAATATAATACAAAAATAATAGTCATTTAATTGTGTTTTATATTACAAACACTATAATTAAATTTTTAATCTAGACATCTAGCGTCAAAATTTAAAACTACATAAATTATTGTTTTATAAATAAACTAGTGTTTGCGCCCCTGCATCTATGCTTAATATTTTAAAGGAAATGTAAGGGCAAAACATAGCATAAAACCATACCCAGAGTTTTTTATTGGGACGAAATAGCCTAAAACCATCCCAGGACCTATGGGAAGCTCAACTATGAAGGACAACCATATCGGTTAAGTGGCAAGCGAGTTCCTTCGCTACAGGCAAAAGGTTACTAAATATTTAAAATAATATAATATTTTTCTGCAATATTAATATGTACGTTAAAGCCTTGATAGTGAATTTTGAGATGCACAAGAATCAACCTATCATTTTCAAACCTTGTAAATTGATTCCTGTTACAAAGAGGTATAACTAAAATCTTAATAAGTTCACAGAAGATTTATAACTATTTTTTATAAAAGTATAACAGGATGTTTGCTTGTACTGAAGGACCTTGTTAAACACTGAACCGATATGTTTCTCCTTTACAGTGAAGCTTAATGTTACCGTTACATGAAAGTTTTATAACCTCCAACCTCAAAAGAGATAATTGTTAGAAAAATAACGCTTTTTGAAATATTAAGAATAGAATCATAAAATTGCTTGGATGTTGCACCAGATTTTCATGTTATAATAAAAACGTGATACTCTCAGTTGGCTAAAAAGCCGATACCTCCCATCCACCTCCTTTACCCCATCCCCTCACCTCAAACAAAATGAACAAACTGACCAAGAAATGCTAGCAACTTAAATAGACAACAAATTTTCCCCTGTCAATATATCCACGTATTCTATATCCACCACATTGGAGATACAGAGGTACAGGGGACAATGGACTGTTTATTACACTAGTCCCCAAAGTTTTTATTCGTTGGCTTAACAAATTTGGCGATTATTACTGAATTTTTATCAGTTGATTTATTAGAAATTTCAACCACTAATTTTAATCTTTAATAGGGGTAATTTTGTGTGTCATCATTGAATTTGTACATGAATTTATCGTTCATTGTCTTATCCCTTTAGATCCCCGGGAAATACCCTTCAACAAAAGAAAGCATCTTCTTCCTATAAATATATTCGATATGGTGTTGTTCATTGACTTCCTCTAAAGGTATATATTTACTAAAAACCCATGATAATACACAAAATTATCCCTTCTTTGGATTATAATTAGTGGTTAGAACCTTTCGACACTTAACTTAATAAACCGGCCAATCAAAAATCAAAGTCCCCAAATATATCAAGCCTGCAATTATGAAAATGTTGTTGTAAAACTTTGGGGACTAGTGTAATAAACGGCCATTGTCCACTCTCACCCTGCAAAAAACAGCCAGCCAATTATTATCAGAATTTAAAAGTATAAGAGTCGAAGCAAAATTATAAGAAAATTTGTTGAAA
Organism: Acartia tonsa; assembly: GCF_053477335.1. NCBI lineage: Eukaryota > Metazoa > Arthropoda > Copepoda > Calanoida > Acartiidae > Acartia > Acartia tonsa. The sequence goes on from NC_137266.1 coordinate 1,981,617, forward strand.
AACTGCTTAAAGAAGGAAAATGTTTATGGAAATACTTACATTTTTGGACTTGATTATAGAGTTGCTTCGCTTATAATATTGTTCTTTGTTGTCCCGGGAATCAATATACCAAAAATCAGATCAAACGGATAATTAGAACACTTGAAAATTTGTTGTTAAAAAAGTAGAAAAATCAACATGTTTAAAATGGACGTACGGACATTCTGGTAATGATTATAGAGTTGCTACGCTTTCTAAATCGTACCCAACTACTACAGGAATCATCATGCAAAGTTTGAAATCGATAGGACAATTCTAACACAAAACACAAATGGAAAAGACAAACATCCTGTTACATTTATAGAGGGATTGTGTCTTTTTGTGTATAAGTATGACAAAATGTGAAAGTCATGGGTATACCAACCATGTTACCCTTCTATTGTATGTCAATCATTTTTAGTAATGGATATAGCATATAGGTGGATATATTGACAGGGGAAAATTTTTCGTCAACCTAGCTTGCTAATATGGACCTCAGTTATTAGGCAGTTCGTTCATCCAGTATGAGGGGAGGGGTTCGGGTAAAGGGGTTGGATGAGGTGGTGTTCATTTTTTTAGCAAGCTGCGAGCATCACTTTATTGTGCAACATCCAAGTAATAATATGTCGATTTTGTTAGTAGGGAAGCTACTCTATGTATGTATGTCAATACGCCATAAGATGAATGACATAACTATTAATCTTGTATATTCACAATTTTAAAGAATCACCCCTAGCATCTATGGGTCCGTTTTTCTATAGGAAAGTATATAATTAAGAAACAAATTGCGTGGCTTCCCTGAAAAGAATAACTCAAATTTGTTAACAAGATTGATGTATATATACACTGATAGATATAAGAGGTTAACTCACAAACAAAATATGAATTTTACATATTTATTCAGACATTACAAATTGTTTCGTGCATGTTTGCACTCTTCAGATGTCAATGTAAAACTAAAGCTTAAAACAAATTTAAATTTAAACGATTTTTACAAATATTTTAGAAGATTTATGAACATAATATTTTTTAAGACTGGTCCTCTCATGGCTTACAAGATCAAGAAGAAGAATTTCAAGAAAGAAACATTTCTTACTCTGCCTCGACGGAACTTCTGGTGCTGCTGTATATGGATATTTTTTTAAAAAATATTATGTTCATAAATCTTCTAAAATATTTGTAAAAATCGTTTAAATTTAAATTTGTTTTAAGCTTTAGTTTTACATTGACATCTGAAGAGTGCAAACATGCACGAAACAATTTGTAATGTCTGAATAAATATGTAAAATTCATATTTTGTTTGTGAGTTAACCTCTTATATTATTCTCTACTTTATGTATTGAGAACTCTCTGGTAACAATTTTGATACCTTCACTTGCATGATGAAACTAGTCTCCTATTATTAAAATAGTTGAGACCTCTGATCAAAATTGAATCAACGCTCTGAAACAAAAATGATTTCCTTCAACCACTATCCTGAAGAAGAATCTGCCCCCCCCCCCCCCGGACCAACTTTACGCAGCACCTAGCAAGACTGGTCCTCTCATGGCTTACAAGATCAAGAAGAAGAATTTCAAGAAAGAAACATTTCTTACTCTGCCTCGACGGAACTTCTGGTGCTGCTGTATATGGATATTTTTTTAAAAAATATTATGTTCATAAATCTTCTAAAATATTTGTAAAAATCGTTTAAATTTAAATTTGTTTTAAGCTTTAGTTTTACATTGACATCTGAAGAGTGCAAACATGCACGAAACAATTTGTAATGTCTGAATAAATATGTAAAATTCATATTTTGTTTGTGAGTTAACCTCTTATATTATTCTCTACTTTATGTATTGAGAACTCTCTGGTAACAATTTTGATACCTTCACTTGCATGATGAAACTAGTCTCCTATTATTAAAATAGTTGAGACCTCTGATCAAAATTGAATCAACGCTCTGAAACAAAAATGATTTCCTTCAACCACTATCCTGAAGAAGAATCTGCCCCCCCCCCCCCCGGACCAACTTTACGCAGCACCTAGCAAGACTGGTCCTCTCATGGCTTACAAGATCAAGAAGAAGAATTTCAAGAAAGAAACATTTCTTACTCTGCCTCGACGGAACTTCTGGTGCTGCTGTATATGGATATTTTTTTAAAAAATATTATGTTCATAAATCTTCTAAAATATTTGTAAAAATCGTTTAAATTTAAATTTGTTTTAAGCTTTAGTTTTACATTGACATCTGAAGAGTGCAAACATGCACGAAACAATTTGTAATGTCTGAATAAATATGTAAAATTCATATTTTGTTTGTGAGTTAACCTCTTATATTATTCTCTACTTTATGTATTGAGAACTCTCTGGTAACAATTTTGATACCTTCACTTGCATGATGAAACTAGTCTCCTATTATTAAAATAGTTGAGACCTCTGATCAAAATTGAATCAACGCTCTGAAACAAAAATGATTTCCTTCAACCACTATCCTGAAGAAGAATCTGCCCCCCCCCCCCCCCGGACCAACTTTACGCAGCACCTAGCAAGACTGGTCCTCTCATGGCTTACAAGATCAAGAAGAAGAATTTCAAGAAAGAAACATTTCTTACTCTGCCTCGACGGAACTTCTGGTGCTGCTGTATATGGATATTTTTTTAAAAAATATTATGTTCATAAATCTTCTAAAATATTTGTAAAAATCGTTTAAATTTAAATTTGTTTTAAGCTTTAGTTTTACATTGACATCTGAAGAGTGCAAACATGCACGAAACAATTTGTAATGTCTGAATAAATATGTAAAATTCATATTTTGTTTGTGAGTTAACCTCTTATATTATTCTCTACTTTATGTATTGAGAACTCTCTGGTAACAATTTTGATACCTTCACTTGCATGATGAAACTAGTCTCCTATTATTAAAATAGTTGAGACCTCTGATCAAAATTGAATCAACGCTCTGAAACAAAAATGATTTCCTTCAACCACTATCCTGAAGAAGAATCTGCCCCCCCCCCCCCCGGACCAACTTTACGCAGCACCTAGCAAGACTGGTCCTCTCATGGCTTACAAGATCAAGAAGAAGAATTTCAAGAAAGAAACATTTCTTACTCTGCCTCGACGGAACTTCTGGTGCTGCTGTATATGGATATTTTTTTAAAAAATATTATGTTCATAAATCTTCTAAAATATTTGTAAAAATCGTTTAAATTTAAATTTGTTTTACACTGATAGATAGTTAGATAGATAGATTGATTGATAGATATTTTTGATATACATATTGAGCTACCCTTCTCATACATGTCTATCATATGTTATGGGAATAGATAGATAGCTGGAAAATGGATGGATGGATCAATGGATGGATGATAGATAGATTGATAAATATATTGATATGTATATATTGAGCTACCCTTCTATATGTTATTGATTGATGGATAGAAAGATAGATAGATAAATGAATGGATGGATAGAAAGATAGATGGATAGCTTCATAGATAGATAGATTGATAACTACATTTGATATACATGTTATTCTACCCTTCTATTCTTCTATCATATTATTCAGATAGATAGATAGATGGATAGATGATTATAGTAAAAAACTAAAGGGGGATGGGTTAAATAACAATGACCTTGTGCCGACTCTCAATTGGGTCTTTGAAAATCAACCAATGGTATCGGGAATATTAACACAGCCAGGTAGCAGAAAAACAATTTGCGAACAGACGAAAGAGGTCATATATATAGATTTCTATATTTCATATACTTATATACTTATAACAAAAAAGCTAACCAAAATAATTGTTTAAAAACTTTTTCCCCCAATGGTAGTTGAATATCCACACATTTCCCCAATGGTAGCTGAGTATCCAAAAATGACCCCAATAGTAGCTGAATATCCACGTGGATACTCAGCTGGTATTGAGCCCTTATATGTTACCCATCTAGTCTTATTCAATGATATCTTATTATATAATTTTACTAGCGGCTTCGCCCCTAGCCTCTAGGGGCTTTGCCCAAAGAGATAATTAAAAAAAGAAAATAAAGTACTACTGGTGCATTAAAGTAATATATATAGAGTGATAAATAGTATTTGTAACCCTGTTCCTTTCTCAAAGGCCTTGTACCGTCTGTGGGTTGGGTCTTTCAAATCAGCCGAATCTTTCAAAATGTAAATACAACTGGGTGCTGGCAAAAGAACAAAAAGCAAATTGGAAACTAATGTGAACACAAGGACGCCCAAGATTTTTACTTTGAATGAGGGGTTCCATACGTTTAAGGGGAGTAATCTAACGTATTTTTAAAAAACTTGTGGGGTGTAAAATAAGAGATTTCAAAGTCTAAAGGGGTGAACACCCCTTTACCCCTTTTCTTGGACGTCTATGTATGAGCTGCAATGATATTTGCATTCATACTAGTTAAATTCGTTTTGCATTGTCTAAATACAATTCAATTGTTGAAAAATATTTTGAAAAATATCTACTGATCTCAAAAAACTGACAATAACCCAATTACTTGAAATAAGGACATAGTTAATTTGCCACCACCTGAGAGAGCTCAACCCTTTATGGAAACATAATTGAAAACAACGTAAATTCAGGCAAAAAATAAATTTGGGAACATCTGCAATATATTAGTTTTATATTTGTCACTAGATGTCACTAAAAACTTGATAATTATGATTTGCAACAAAGTATTCACATCATTAGGAAAAATGTCTTTTTAATCACAAACAACTAGGTTTAACAATTCAGTAGTGTAAATCGGAAAAGATGATTATTAATATAATTTTATAGTCAGGAGCCTAGTTGTGAGAAATTGAAAATGGAAGTTTTAAATACTTCACTTAAGTTTAGACAGAAATGACAATTTTTCACAAAAATTGTCCCTTTCTTTTTCAAAAAGCAAAAGAAAGCATTAAACAGCTGAATTTAGAAAGCAAAGTTTAATGAAATTATTTCTCGTCTGCTGAGCATTAGGTCTTTGCCATCGGAAATCATTTTGTAATCTGTTTATACATCTATACTATAAATTTATTTTGGCAACCTAAATTGACAACATTTTTTCCCCTGTCAATATATCCACGTATTTTATATCTATTTATTTATTAAACTCAGGGTCGTGATTTAGCAAATTAATTCCATTTGAAAATGCTCATAATTTAGATATTTTTGTGGCGTAATTTTGGCTTGTTTTGTGCGGTAACTATATAAGGACGTGTGTAAAGAGGGGGGAGGAGAAGAATTAATTTTGTCACTTAAAATTGTTTGTCTGAATCCTGGTCCATTGTCCCTGCATTAAAGTAATATATTTAGAGCGATGAATAGTATATGTATCCATCACCCTTTTCAAAGACCTTCTACCAACTTTGTGTTGGCTCTTTGAGTTCAGCTGAATCTTTCAAAAATGTAAATACAGCCGGGTGCTGGCAAAAGAACAAAAAGCAAATTGTAAACTAATGTTAACACAAGGACGCCCAAGCTTTTTACTTTGCATGGGGGTAAAATGATGGGTTTTGAAGTCATTGCAAACGAGAAGCAGGTAGTAAGCTGTTTATACATCTATACTATGAATCTATTGTCCCTGCATCTATTGAATAGAAAATAAGATTTACTTATCAAACTCTGCAATCATTTCTCATGTCACAACTTGACCAGGAATTTCAAGGATAGGACAATGGCAAATAAATTGATGTACATCCCCAATGATGATACACAAAAATTTACCTTCTGTAGTTACAATTAGTGGTTGAAACGTATGTACACTCAACTTAATGAACAAACCAATTAAAATTTTTGAGCCAACGGACGAGAAAACGTTGTAGTAAAACTGGTGACTGGTGTGAAGCTACACTGTAAAAAAGAACCATTTTGGTACAGCGGTTAGTGAGATCCCACATACACATAAATATACACCCTATATTAAAGTAATATATATAGAGCGATAAATAGTAAATGTAACAATCACCCCTTTTCAAAGGCCTTCTACCAAGTTTGGATTGGGTCTTTGAGTTCAGCTGATTCTTTTAAACATGTAAATACAGCCGGGTGCTGGCAAAAGAACAAACTGCAAATTGTAAACTGATGTTAACACAAGGACGCCCAAGCTTTTTACTTTGTATTGGGGTAAAATTAAGGGTTCTATACGTTCAAGGAGAGTAATTAAACGTATTTTCAAAAAACTTGAGGGGTGTAAAATAAGAGATTCAAAGTCTAAAGGGGTAAACACCCCTTAACCTTGTACTAGGACTTCTATGTATGACCTTTAATGATTTCTGCATTTTTTCCTAGTTAATTTCGTTTTTGTATTGTTTTAATACTGTTCATTTCTTGAAAAATATTTTGAAAATTATCTACTGATCTCATAAAACTGACAACAACCCAATTACTTAAAATAAGGACATAGTTAATTTGCCACCACCTCAGTGAGAGCTCAACCCTTTATGGAAAAATAATCGAAAACAACGTAAATTCAGGCAAAAAATAAATTTGGGAACATCTGCAATATATTAGTTCTATATTTGACGCTAGATGTCACTAAAACTTGATAATTAAGATTTGCAAGACAGAATTTACATCATTAGGAAAAATGTCTTGTTAATCACAAATAACTAGGTTTATAAATGCAGTAGTGTAAATCGGAAAAGATGATTATGAATATAATTGTATAGTCAGGAGCCTAGTTGTGAGAAATTGATAATGGCAGTTTTAAATACTTCACCTCAGTTTAGACAGAAATGGCAATTTTTCACAAAAATTGTCCCTTTCTTTTTCAAAAAGCAGAAGAAAGCATTAAACAGCTGAATTTAGAAAGCAAAGTTTAATGAAATTGTTTCTCGTCTGCTGAGCTTTAGGGTCTTTGCCATCGGATATCATTTAGTAGTCTGTTTATACATCTATACTATAAATTTATTCACCCTATTACTTTATTATAAGGATATAAAAAGATTCACTGTCAAGGAGAACCCTATTGCTACAGCAGTTAGTGAGATCCTAAACAACTAACACACAAACATTGATAAACAAGCACCCTGTTACTTTTATATAATTGGATTATCCCTTCTTCCCTGTATGCTTTGTAGCTCTGATTTTAATCTGTAACTCCAATATTTTACAATCAGAACCAGTGGCGTGTACAGTGTATAGTCAGGGGGTGAAAAAATGGAATGTAGGCCTTCCCAATCTAAATTTAAAATGGGGAGGGTGACACAACCCATCACCATCTTTTCGAACGCTTATGTTATCAGTTCGTCTTAAAGAGTAATTTTTTTAGCTACAATTTTATGTTCTAAAATTCTAGCAGTATGAAAGTTAATTTTTGGTCATGATTTTAAAATGAATTTTTGAAGAAGTTTTAAAAAAGTAATTTAAAAGAAGATTTAAAGTTGTGGAAAGGTTTTGTGATTTTAATTATCTTTAGTCCTATTATCTATTTTTGACTTTACTCTCAATAGAGGCCTCTAGGGCACTTGAGGTGGGGAAGGGGGGGGGGGTCATGTTAATTAGTTTTAAAAAGAAATGTAAAATTTTGAGAGGGGTGATTTTTTAAGAAGCGAATTTTCATGGTATGCTCGTAGTAACATCTAGCTAAATAATTATAAATCTTCCCTAGACCTATAAGAAGCTACATTGTAAAGGAGAACCATATCGGTTTAGCGATTAGACAGGTAGACAAATAAACAGACATCTTTTTACTTTTATATAAGGACATATTTAGAAACCTAGTTAGATATAAATTTGTACATATAGCTAGAAAGGTAGATGACCTTTCATCAAAAAATTAGGTAACAATGCCCCCCTTTGATAAATTCTTTGATCAATTTAAATTGTGATATACTTTAACTTTTAAAAAAACTAAAAGTGTTCATTAAAAAAAGAGAAAGGTGATGTTTCTAACATTTTTCATTTTCTTTCTTTATATAAAAGTAACATGATGTTTGTCTGTACTCTGTGTGTGTGTTTTTCTGTCTTTTTGATCTTAATAACCGAGGAACCTTAACAATGTAGCTTCTAATAGGTCCTGGAAAGGTCTGAAACTTTTTTATGGGGGGGTACTCTACCTTCTAGGGAGAAAATACCCACCCACCCCCAATATCTTTTTAAACCTAAAACTGTAAAAGGGCAGTAGTCAACTCCTCCCACCCCCTCAACTCATCTCAAGTGCCTCTAGAGGCCTCTAGGGGGCTTAGCCGATGGTTTTCAAACATAGTACTTAACATTGTAAAATTTGCTGTTTTATGTAAATTTTTTTTGAAAAACCTTGTTTAACTATCAAATTACTTAAAATTCTCAATTTTGATAAGAAAATTTGGTAAATTCTTTCTGGCTTTCTTATATAATAATAATTTCCATTCTGATTAAATTGTGCCTACTTTTTAAAGCAATTCTCTTTTTTTTACAATCAGATATTTGTTTTCAAAATCTTTCCCCTCGGTATTTTTAATGCCAATTTTTAATTTTATTTAAAAATTTTATTCTATAGGTGTACCATATATCATTCTTACTCTTATATTTAAAGTCTTTTTAAAGGAGCTAAAAAACTTTTTAACAGCGAAGCTTCTTTATACTTTACTTTGTTTCTTAGTCTGTCTGTCAGTCAGTCAGTCCATAACACAATAGGGAAAATGTAATTTTCTCAGCTGCTATTCTACATAATATAAACATTAAAAATATAAAAATACCAAAGAAAAGTTTTGTGATTTTTTTCTTTTTAATTATTTTTGTATTTAACAGGCACTCTTTAAATCTCCTTGACTGTATTTCCATACATGATTTTTTTGTGGCTCGCATCTTCTTTGCTTGCAATATACTTATGGATGTTGTCATCTTTGTTTTTTAATCAAGCAAAATAGGGGTGGAATAGTGACTCAAATAGCGTGTATAGGGAATTGGGTCATAAAAAAAAGAAAAATGTCAGGAAGGGAGGGGATATTGGACATTCATTTGTTGGCTAGAAAAACGTGGATACTTTTATTAAATATTGAATAATTGATACAAATAGCAATGTTTAAACTTTTCCACCTTTGAATCTTATACAGAATATGCAATTTCTTTTCATAATTAAGGATGTACATTAATTTATCATCCATTGTCTTATCCCCTGAGATCCATGGTAAAGGTACTTTAAACCCAACCCCGCCCCCCCCCCCCTTCTTTAAAAGTTTAACTTTATTAGCATATTCCAAATTCTTTTATAGATCAGGGGTTGAGGGAATTATTTATTGGCAATTAAAATAACAAAAATAAATTTGATCCCCCAAGAAAGTAGCCTAAAACCATGACACAGCCATTGTATATATGTCCTCAAGTGTAAAGCCCCATCGGTTCAGTGGTTACTGAGATCTTACGCTACAGACAGACAGACAGACAGATATTGTTCTAATTTGTATTTTAGACTAGCGGCTGCACCCCTAGCATATTAAGGCTATGTATTTGAAGATCAAGAGGGGTAGGTTAAAGGGCATAAATATAGCTTAAAACCATCCTAAGACTTAATTCAAAAATAGAATAGCCTGGAACAATAATACTAAAGCTTTCTTAAAATAGAGAACTTAATTGGTTCAGTGGTTAGTGAGATTTTAATGGACAAACAAAAAAACTGTTTTATATAATATTAAAGATATATTTTATTGTTCTAAATGGATCTAAATGGATAAGACAATGGCCGAAAAATTAATTTACATCTCTAATAATTATTTACAAAATTACGCCTTCTGTAGTTTAAAATTAGTGGTTGAAACGTTTGAACACTCAACTAAAGATCCAACAAATCAAAATTCATTAAAATTCCCCAAAGTTGTAAAGCCAACGAATAAGAAAACGTAATTCAAACTTTTGGGACTAGTGTAATAAATAGCCCATTGTCCCTCTCTCTCTCTCTCTTTGGTTCTATAAACATATCAATTTATCCATGAGGAAATATTTTGTGTGGCTTTGAATTAATTTCTTCTTAGTCTAACTTGAATACTGAATAGTGACTTTTCAAAACAACAGTTTTTTTTACAGCTATTTCATTCTGTATGTTGAAGTCATGGGATGGTTTTAGGATATTTTTATGCCCAACCCTTTTCTTCTTAGTCCTACTATGAATAGGTAGTGACTTCTCAAAACAATAGATTTTTTAAAATTTTGAAAATAGATGTGCCTATATTTACAATATATCTACTGAACCGATTGAGTTCTCCATTTTAGTAAAGTTTCATATATATGGCGGGAGTGGTTTTCAGTTATTTTATTCTTTAAATCAAAGTAATGGGCTGGTTTTAGGCTTTTTTTCTATTGGTATCTTTTCTATGAATAGATTTATTTTCGAAAAGTGGTAATATTCTCCCCAAAAATAGTTATAAACCTTCCTTGAACCTATGAGGAGCTACATTGTAAAGTAGAATCATATATCAGTTCAGATGTTATCGAGATCCTGTAAAACAGACAAACAAACATAAATCCTATTACTTTTACTAGCGACTACGCCCCTAGAGGCCTCTAGTGGCACATTAAATGTTGTTGTTTGTTAAAGTTAATTTTTTATGTACGATACCACCTTATTTGACGTTGAAGTCTCCCCTAAATTTAAATTTTTTAAAATTTTTTTGTCATTTCTCTTGGGAGGGTGGTGGTACCCTCCCCCAAAATAGTTATAAACCTTCCCGGGACTTATGAGAAGCTACCCTGTTAAGGAGAACCCGATCGGTTCAGCGGTTAGCGAGATCCTTCGGTACACACAGACAGACACACAGACAGACAGACACACAGACAGACAGACACACAGACAGACAGACACACAGACAGACAGACACACAGACAGACAGACACACAGACAGACAGACACACAGACAGACAAACATCCTGTTACTTTAGTATAAGGATATATTTTTGTAATGCACATAGAGTTACAATCATCGGACAATTTATGAAGTAGCCTCAATAAATTTAAAATTTTAAAATTAGCTACAAACCTTCTCAAAAAAAGCTTCACTGTTAAGAAGAACTATAATTATTCAGCAGTTAGCGAGATCTTTTGTTATAGACAAACAATCAGACAGACATACTGTTTTTGAAAGAAGAAAAAAATGCATTAATTAATTTGATATCATTATGTTGTATTTTCAGAACACTGATTTATTGTTTCCTTCAATTCATATTAAATTGGGGTTAAATTTGGGGGTTTCATTAACTTCCACTCACGTTTCATAATATCTGATCATTGCAATCTCATATTATACAGCAAACACTCTTATCTAAATCGGTATATTATTACTTGAATGTTGCACAAGATTTTCAATTATGGGATGCTCGCTGCTGGCTAAAAAAAATATCCACCCCTTCACCCGATGTATGAATAAACGGACCAATAAATGAGGTCCATATTAGTGAGCTAAAATGACGAAAAATTGTCCTATCCACCACGTATAACAATATATCAATTCTTTTTTATTTGATTTTATGTCTTTTTGCGAATCAATTTGTAAATGTGATAATATGGGGAAATGAACGCATAACCAAAATTTTGGAGGGTTGAATTAATTGTAATCATTTAGCATACAATGAGTGATTTACTTTTTAGTATTGCAGCTACTATATAACTTCATTATGTCTGTATTTCAGTAGCTATTCCATAAATAGTTAATTTTGTAAAGGTCAATGCATGCGTCTTTCTGATCTCGCTAACCGCTGAACTGGTATGGTTCTCCTTTATAGTGTAACATCTCAAAGGTCCAGGGAAGGTTTACCACTATTTTTGAGAAATTACCTGCCTGTCCCCCCTCCAAAAAAACTAAATTTCATTAAGGTCAAAAAAAGATAGAAGTTGAAGATAACATGAAAAAAACCAGGAAGGGAGTTATTACACTAGTCTTCGAAGTTTATAAAAATTGGTTTCTTATTCGTTGGCTTAAAAACTTTGAAGACATTTATTGAATTTATAAAAAATGGTTCATTATGTTGAGCCTAAAAACGTTTCAACGAACCCAGTAATAGTGTCTGACTGATTATGACGTAACAAAAAAAAATTAGCCAATGAGAGGCCACTATAAATTTTACCATTAATCAATAACGGCCTCTCATTTGCTAATTTTTTTTGTTACGTCATAATCAGTCAGACACTATTACTGTGTTCCGTTTCAACAACTGATGATTGTAATCTAAATAAGAGGTAATTTGGTATATTTCGTACTATAAATGAGGAAAAGCTTCGCTTTTAACAAGTCCTGACTTAATCCAATTTTTCTTAACTTTTTTCTCTTTCTAAAACATGACGTTAACAAATTAAAATTTGTAACGGATAATGTTTTTGAATATTAACATATTTTTCATATAATCCAATAGAGATATTTCAGAGTAGAATGTTTTGAATATTAACATATTTTTCTTACAATCCAATAGAGACATTTTTAGAGTATAATGTTTTGAATATAAACATATTTTTCTTATAGTCCAATAGAGATATTTTAGAGTATAATGTTTTTGAATATTAACACATTTTTATTTATAATCCAATAGAAATACTCCAGGGTCTTAATATTATGAATACTAACATATTTTTCTTATAATCCAATAGAGATATTCTAGAGTATAATGTTTCTGAATATTTACATATTTTCTTACAATCCAATAGAGATATTTCTAGAGTAATATTGTTTTGAACCCTAGAACCCCCCCCCCCCTATTTTAGTCGAATGAAAATAAGAGGAGGGGGTTAGTTTTTTCCCCTATACCCTATGCCTAACCAATGCGGGGCCCCTACCCAGTACCAGAGGGACTAATCAGTACCCAATATTGCCTAACCTAACTTTCACTAAAGTTATAAAATAATCAAATAAGCAGAAAACTATCTCCCTCATATATTTTTTAAAACAACTTTATTATTTCTGTATTAGAGTTTACTGTTTATTTTCTAATATATTTTTACTTTTGAAGAGTCTGAAATATTTCTATTATATTTCCATGAATAGGTAATCAACTAACACCCACTTAGAGAAGTCATTTTTTACAGAAGCGAAGCTACTTCATAATAAACTTTGTCAGTCCGTCCGTCTGTCAGTCCGTCAGAGGATGATGCTTTGAGATACAATCGATTTTTTTCAGCTACTATTCAAGGTAGACGTCAGATTTCTTGTGAAGATTTGCTCTATTAATAAAATTTCAGTACATAATTTACTTTGTCCGTTGGTCTGAATACAAATGACCAATGATAGGCCTGTATACATTTTAATTGACCAAAGCAAAACTGTTTTTATTGTTAGATGATTGTGATTTTTGAAAACACATATAAGAATTAAACCGTAAACAACTTTCTAATTGGAAGAAAAAAAGCCAATTAAAACTATGAGGGTTTCTAAAATGATATATTTTTGTCGAATTACAATAAAATTTTAGATTTTTCTACTGCTTTTGAAGTGTTATACGGATATTATTAGATGACACTTGAAATTGCTATTAATTGCTAATTGTAGTAATTGATCTTAATTAAAAGACAGTTACAAAAAAAAGATTTTCCTTTAATATTTAAAAGTGGCTAAGCCTCTAGCCGCTAGGGGAAGGCGGGGGAGGTATGAAAAATAGCTTAAAAGTACCCCAAGATATTTTATAATCTTTCTTAAAAAGCTATTTTTTTTTGGGGGGGGGGCGGGAATCATTTTCTTTTAGGGTTGATTTCTCTTGAGAGGTTGGTTGTTTCCCCCCCCCCCCCCCCCCTAAATAGTTATAAACCTTCCTAGGACCTATGAGAAGCTACACTGTAAAGAAGTATTATATAATAGTAGAGACACAGACAGACAAACTCATAGACATCCTGTTACTTTTATATAAGGTAATATAAATTACTTTATTACATACAATAACAATTCTACTATGGTATCAAATTTAAAATTTAAGAACAACAATCGTCAAAAATAAATTTTAGTATTTGAGTTATTTGTTTGTTTGTCTGTTAAGGTCTAGGAAACCACTGAACCAAATGGTTTTTTCGCTATTTTTCAGCCCCCCACATTCGCTCAATATAGATAGCCCCTAGATGCAAAAAAATATTAAATAAATTTTTTGTATTTGTCTTTTTTTGGACCATTGTTTATAGATAAATAGAGAAATCTAAATTTAAACATTTCACTTTTATATATACACCTAGGATCTAGGGGATAAGACAATCGCTGATAAATTGATATACATCACAAAAGATGAAACACAAAATTCCTTCTCCTGTAGCTTACAATAAGCGGTTGAAACGTTTGGATACTCAGCTTAATGAATCAAAATTCATTAACCCTTTACAGTCGGGCCCCTTGCCGCACCTTAATCGGTCGGGGGGGGGGGGGCGTCCAACGCCCCCCCCCCTTATTATCTCAGTTCCTATTAGAGCTAGAGGGCTAAATTTTTTTGTGCAAGTCCCCTGTTTGATAATGAATTTCCGACCTTTTATAAGTCTAAGTCAATTTTCGCTTCCTTCACCCTTTTATTTAACAACCTTTGTTTTTAGGTCTTTTTTTACTTAAAAATTTCAAACGGCTGTAATTTTCTTATTTTTGAAGCTAGAAGAAATTTTTTTTTCCAGAAAATGTTTATTTTTATGTAAATTTTACATTAGAAATATCAAAATATAAATTTCAGCGGCCGCAGCTGTACTTGGCAGCTGCCAGCCGCCGCAGTCGGCGGTCGGCGGGAAAACGGCGGCGGATCTTCATGAAATTTTAATACGTCATGTAGACATGTAAGGAAAGCTTAAGTTTAAAATTTGAAGTTTCTAAGTCAAAAATTGCGGCCACAGGAGCCTTTCAAAGATTTCTGGAGACCTGGAGGATCAGGACCTGCAGGATCATACCTGGAACCTAAAAGTGACTTGAACACCTGTATTTTATATAAGGATGTACTACTAGAGGATTTTTTAGTATTTTGGTATGATAAAATGCTTTGTTTTAGTCAAAAAAATATTTTTGCTCTTTACCTGGATGACCCTGCCAGGTTTGCTGGCATCCTGTGCCCGCCAGGATGGAGATATTCAAAAAATTTCAACTCTCAGTTATGTGTCATACCCATACTTAAAAAGTCACGCAGTTTGGGCTCTTTATCTTTCACACACAGAAAATGAGATAGAAAAAACCGGATGGGGGGGCGTTTAACGCCCCCCCCCCCCCCCCCCGACCGTTAAGGGTTAAAAGTCCCCAATGTTATGTAGCCAACGAAAAAAACTATCAAAAACTTTGGGGACTAGTGTAATAAATAGTCCATTGTCCCCTTCCTTTCTGCCTTGTTGTCCTTATTGGTTATTTTAATTTTCTTGGATAGCAAAGCAACTCTAAAATCATAATGTCTGCCTATATAAAAAAAATATAAAACATAGGGTACTAGAGAAATAAACAGCTCAACCCCCCCCCCCCCCCCCCCTCCCTGCATGTTATAACTATCTCTGTCTCTAATCCTGTGTACAATATTAAAAGAACATGGTTGCTAGATTTTCTTCAGATCAGTGCATAGTTGTCAGATTTTTTAAAAGCGAAGCTTAGGGTATGTCCGTCCGTCCAGAACGGTTAGTTCTTTTCAAGCTATTTGCTTAGAGGGTGGTACACCTCTACTCCATATAGGAGACCTCCAAATACCTCTTGGGGCAAAGCGTTTAAAATGGACGTACGGATATTCTAGCAACGATTATAGAGTTGCTAAACTTTCTAAATCGTGACTAACCACTACAGGAATCACCATGCAAAATTTTAAATCGATGGGACAATTAACACCTGTTTAGATTAACAGAAAAAGCTGTCCGTGACGTACAGTCCCTCTAATTAAAGTTCCCAAAGGTAGCTACAAGATGACAGCATTAAAATGACATCATTTTCAAAATATTGCAGAGATTTTACTCTCCACATACATAAATTGTAATATATTTAACATTAATAATAAAGTATACAGAAAATGAATATTATTTATAATTAATTCATAGTTTTATTAGCTTTTCTTTAATTTAGTAGAACATTTAGATATCATTATTGTAAAAAAAATTTACACTCAAAACAATTATTTTTAAATCAAAGTTATTATTTTTATTGAAAAATAATATTTCTTAGTAATATTAGGAAACACTTTAAATTATCATTTGAGACACCTAGCGGCAAAATTAAAAACTACATATAATAGAATTTTATTAAAAATTATGCTTTCATTTACTAAAATAGCTAATTGTTTGTGTGTCGGTTTGTCCGTCTGTAATAAAGTTTTGTTATCGTCAATTTAGGCATGTTAGAATCATCCTAGTGATTTAAAACCCCCTTATTATTATTAAATAAGTTTAAGTACAGCTTAGAAGTTAGACAGATAAATAGATGTTGTCGTCCTTGTGGCATGTTAGAATCGTCCTAGTGGATTAAAACCCCCTTATTATTATTAGATTAGTATAAGTGTTAAGTATAGCTTAGAAGATAGATAGATATAGCCACTGGAAAAATTACACACAAGTTAAGAATAGCAGGGATATAAAGGGATAAGACAATGGCCGATAAATTAATGTACTTTACATCCCCAATGATGATATACAAAATTACCCCTTTTGTAAATTACAATTAGTAATTGAAACGTTTGCATACTCTGCTTAACCAAAAAAGTCTCCAAAGTTCTAAATCCAAGGAATAAGAAAACATTGGGGACTATTGTAATAAACAGCCCAATGTCCCCTCTCTTCCTAAGTATATGTAATGCATGGATATATTGACAGGGAAATTTTTTTTTTTCAATCTAGCTTAATTACATAGACCTCATTTATTGGTCTGTTCGTTATACAGTGGAGGAAGGGGATATGTTATTTTAGCCAGCTGTAAGCATCACTATCTCAAGTCCTCTAAATGTAAGTTTGTCTTTAAACAATATCCTTCCTGTATTTACGTAGTTTTCCAACAGGTTTACTTAAAATTTTGTTTCTATCTACAATAAATTTAATTTGAAAAGGGGTGGTTGTTACATATACTATTTATCGCTCTATATATATTACTTTAATGTTTGTCTTACCGTTTCAGAGCTTTGCTTTTATGGATGTTGTCATACTTGTTTAATAATGATTTCTTATTCGTTGACTAAACAACTTAAGGAACTTTTGTTTGTGGGTTTAATAAGTTAAGTGTTCTAACAATTCAACCACTAATTGTATTATACTCAGCTGTATTTTATTGCAGAGATTTGACACTCTGCTTACAAATATAAAAACTTAATGTTCAATTGTTAGCATTTGACTTTACATTACCGTACGCGGCAATCATGCGTACAGAATAAAAGTATATTCAAATAATATATTTTGCTTCAATAGCTTTGTTTTATGATTAATAAAGATTTAATATTACTAATGTAAAAAGGATATGTTTAGTATATAAATTATTATTTTTTATAAAAAATATTGTTTTTATATATTGTTTAATAGTTAACAGAAATGTTAAAATATAAATTTGAGAAGCCTAGTGGCCAAATTAAAAACTACTTATATTAGAATTTTATCAAGACCTTTTCATTTAGACATATATAGATAGATAGATAGATAGATAGGGAGTTAGATAGATAGGGATATAGATAGATAGATATATCCCCCTCTGCCAATTGTAAAATAACTTTTGAAGATAAATTTGGGTCGTTACAAAGAATACCGAAGTCAAGCCAATATCAAATTTAAAAAGTGTTTCCGCAATTTAGCCGATTTTTTCAAAAGTTCGTTGATTTGTTTTTTTTCTAATTAACCTTTGTTAATTACTTTTATATACTTTTTATATTATGGTTGCTACTCCTAGCCTATAGTTCTCTGTATTTGAAGATAGAAAAAAATAGCTTAAAACACATTCCACGACTAAATTCTAAAACATTATAATAGCCTAAAACCTTCTCTCCTTTGTTATAAAGTATTTCTAAAAATTTTTAGATTTTATTAGACAGACAGAAGCACATCCAGCTACTTAGAGACTCATTTGAAAATATTAAATGGACACCCAATAAAAAAAGATTTACAATTGTTTTTATTTTCTTGAAAGATTTGCTGTAAAAAACAAGGATTTCAACATCCATAAGTAGCGAAGCACCCAAAAAATCATCTAGAGAGAGAGAGAGAAAGAGAGAAAGGGATAGAGAGAGAGTGAGTGAGAGAGAGAAAGAGAGAGAGAGAGCGAGAGCGAGAGAGAGAGAGAGAGAGAGAGAGAGTGAGATAATATATTATAGAAAATCACCAAACCTAAATAAAAAGTATTTCTTTAATGGAATCAAATATACGTGGATATTAAGACATCACTTATTCTTAAGTTCATCCAGTAGGAGGAGAGGGGAAGGCGTATAGGGGTTGGATGGTTATTTTAGCCAGCTACAAGCTAACAATACTCCGGTGGAAGATCTATTTGATAAAAAATACATTTTTCTTCTATCAAAAATTCAAAGACAGACTGACAGACCAGGTAAGTTATATACTGGATGCTTATTTGGCAAGAGCTATATTTACTATCAAAATTAGCAGTCTATATTAAATAGCAGCTGAAAAATCGCATTACGCGTTACAGACAGACTATGATATATAGTGAATTATAGAGTAGCTTCACGACTAAAAATTGAGAAAATATTTTTTTCAAAATAAATTAACGAAATTCTTTTAGTTCATCTTTTATAGAAGGCTTTTTATTGCTTTTTACAAGGGATAGTAGATATATTATTACAGGATGTTGCACCAGATTTTCATGTACTCTACTATGTGATTCTAGTAGCTGGCTAAATTAATGATAACCCCCATCCAATTCCTTTATTACAAGCCTTCCCTCCTACTGGATGAACGAACTGACCAATAAAAAAGGTCCATATATTAGTAAGCTAAACTGAATCAATTGATGACAAATTTTCCCCTGTAAATATATCCACCCATTCTATATCCATTTAAGGGATATATGCAAGGACAAAGGATAGTCTTTCTGGGCAACAATTCTAGGAAAATCACGAAACCTACTCTAAAAACCTTATAGGGTACAGAGCAAAAGAGAAGGTGCAACATACTTGTATTTTGTAGTATTGTTCATTTCAGAAGGTATAAATCATAAGCTATCACCAAACCTCACCTCATTAACCGTCTGTTTTTAGAATCAAAACAAAGGCTTCTTACTAAACAATTTAGAATTAGGGAGATTTAAAAAAATATTTTATAATACTTCCTGAAATTAAAATCTTTACATTTTTTTCTTATTCATGATATTTGTAACTGTTTACAAACAAAAACAAAATATTTCAACAAATTTTTAATCAAAAGCACTTTGATTAACACCTTGATTAACCCCTCGAGGCAGGTTAAAGCAAAAGTTTCAAAATGATTCAATAACTAAAAAATATCTCACTATATAAATCTATAAAAAAAGAAATTGGACAAATTCAACCCTAACGAATTGGATCTTTACAGAAAAATTGAAAATAATTAGAAAATAATCTAACTTATGCATAAAGCTTAAAATTAAATTAATTGTTCATTACTTATTAAACAAGGATGACACCATCTATGAGAACAAAGCTCTGAAACAGTAAGACAAATGGACATTAACACTTGTAGAATGTCAGAACTGAATAATCAGAATATAAATGTATAAGAGTCGAAGCAAAATTGTAAGTAAAAACTGCTTGATAAAGGATAATGTTTATGGACATACTTACATTTCTGGGACATGATTATAGAGTTGCTTCGCTTATAATAATGTACTTTGTTGTCACAGGAATCACATAAAAATTTGTCCATGTTTAAAATGGACATACGGACATTCTGGTAACGATTATGGAGTTGCTACGCTTGCTAAATCATACCTACTACAGGAATTACCTGCAAAGTTTTAAAATGATTGGACAATTCTAACATGCCTATGGACTGACCAATCCTAATTATAGAAAAGCTTCTCTTTGAAAAAAATAACCCTAAAATATAAAATACTAAATTCTATTTGAAGATCTAAGACTTAATCTAAAATAAGCATAAAAAAGCATATATTGGGGCTTTACCACAAAGTTGCCTATCAAGCACTGTTCCCCTCCTTTTTAATTTTTTTTTGGTTACCTTTGCTATACCAAAAGGAGTAGTTCCCCTTTGATCGTTTTCAATTTGCTTTACATTAATGGTAGGGAAATGGTGGGGCTCTGTGCTCTACAAGGCACTTTGGGGGAAATTACCCATATTTTAAATGATTAAAAAAGTTTGTAAGTTGTAATATTTAGAGAAGATTAGTAGTTTTTAGGTTTAATTATTGCAGTACTTAATAAATCATGATTTCAGGGAAGCTTTTTTATTTTACTTCCCTAATTCGCCACTTTCCTCCAACGTGTTTAGCCATTAGATACAAGAAGTTGCCAAGAAAGTCAAAATTAAACTACAACAAATATCATAAAATGTATGATTGTGAAAATACATAGCTATGTAGTTCAGAATTTTATTGCTAGGTGTCGTAAAAACCTTTTTTGAATTTAAATTTGTAAATGAGATAAATATTTAAACAATCTTAAATATTTTTAAAAGTATTACAGCTATCCACTCTTTAGAATTTTTAATAAATTTATTCACTATTTAACATATAATTTACGAGTAGTTTATGATTTAGATAAAATACCTAAAAGTTGTAAAAAAAGCTTTAAGTCTGCTCATACATCTTTAAACTGAATGTGCAGACAAACTCTGACAATCCTTTTAGCATGGCTTTTAGTAAACAGAGCAAAAAGTATTAAAATAATTCTTGAGTTTCTTATCAAATTCTGCTTAAAGTTGCTTTATCTCATCATCAAGTTTAAACTGGAAATCTAAGAAATCAGCTCTAAAGCATTGTTTGCCAGAATAGCCTTCCCTTGTCCCTGGGATATATGACTTTCTTTAAAAAGCGTAGCAACTCTATCCTATTATATGATGTATGTAGTAAGTTTTTTTGTCTGAAGCTTAAAATCTCACTTATAGGGAAGCTTCACATAGATCCCAGGATGGTGCAAAGAAGATCTTCTTTGGTATGGTTTTAAACTATTTTTTTCTAATCCTTCTTTTCTTCAAATACAGAGCTCCTAGGTACTCGGAGCGCAATTGGTGGTTATTCATAAAATATTATTGTACGTCTATTCGTCCGTTAAGATAATGAGCATTATCTATAGACTAGCGGATACGTCAATAGAAGCCTCTAGGGACACTTGGGGAGGGGAGGGAATTAAATATCAAAACCCTTTTTGGTTAAATTTAGATTTTGAAAAAAAAACATTTCCAAGTCAATAAAGCGAGATTCTTCGGTACAAACAAACAAACATCCTTTTACTTTATTATAAAAATTATATAGTCTGAACAATAAGCATCAAACATAAAACTCTATAACTTACTTTATCAATTTGTCTTTTTGAATGGATATGGTAAGTGGAAATTTTTAGCAAAGATTATACCTCATTCATACAGGAATTTTTATGAAATGTTACAATTAATTGATTCTCTCATACTTAAAGATCAGTCAGTGTCATTAAGAAAAATAGATGTATAGAACCCCTCATTTAAAGTAAAAAGCTTGGGCGTCCTTGTGTTCACATTAGTTTACAATTTGCTTTATGTTCTTTTGCCGGCACCCGGCTGTATTTACATTTTTGAAAGATTCAGATGATATCAAAGACCCAACTCAAAGATGGTACAAGGCCCTTGAAAAAGGGAAAGGGTTACACAGCTATTTATCACTCTATAAATATTACTTTAATTTAAGAACAAACGGAAAACTTGCTGAAAAATTTTAAGCAAAAAGGTTTGGTGATTTTATGTATGATTTCTTCATACAATAAATGTAATGTAATTTTTACTGTAGCGTCAACGCCCCAAGAGGCACTTAAGGGGGGATGGGGGGGGGGGGGGGGGGGGTTCAACAACCCCCCATCTTTTTTATTTTAGTTTAAAAAAGATTTTTTAAAATTTGATTTCTCTTGGGAGTTTAGTGGTACCCTCCCCCTAAAATCTCTAAACCTTCCCAGAAACTATGAGAAGCTACATTGTAAAGGAGAGCCATATCGGTTCAGCGGTTAGCAATATACTTAGTGTTTTCTTTTTTATTGGCTCAACAACTTTGTGGAATTTTAATTGGTTGGTTCATAAAGTTAATTGTCAAAACGTTACAACCGCTAATTGAAATCTACAGGGTAATTTTGTGTATCATTATTTGGAATGTACACCAAACTATCGGCCATTGTCTTATCATTTTAGATCCCTGTATATAACAATACTCCTATTATTTATAGCTATTGAAAAGTTGTATAATATTTGACAGACATATTTTACCACGGTTCAAAGATTTTCTGAAATTTGTCACAGATTTTGTTTAAATAATAGAAATAGAAGAGTAGAAGAATATTCTGAACCCTTTTTTCGTCAAATCTAAGAGAGAACATTCCTAGCAGACAAAAGTATTGTTTACTTTCGACTCAAGCTGATGTGGATTCTTAAAAAATGATAGACTCGCTTTTCGATAGTGAGGCAAAATTATTTTTGTGAAAAATCATCCAAAAGCACATTAAAAATCTACAAAAATTAAACAAAATCATATGTTAATAACCCTCTTAAGATTTTATTTCATTTTTGTAAATTTTTTTATTCGATTTTGGAGGATTTTTCACAAAAATAATTTTGCCTCACCAGCGAGTTGCCAGCCTAACTTTTTTTTTAAGAATCCAACTTTGTTTCAAGCTTTCAAATTGTAAACGAAATTTTTGGGCAATTAATTCTGATTCCGCAAAGCTTTCTACTAAGAAAATATACTGTTAACAGCTGACTTTTATGTATGTATGAAATGAAAAAAAACATGCCTTCGTAGGAAAATGTGTACATAATTTCAACCAATGAGATCCAATGTAAATTCCGATGCGATTCTCCTATTGGCTCAATCAGACATTCCCTCTCTTTCTTAGTACCTTTATTGTTTAAATCCCATTTCTCTCTCTTTCTGCCTTTCTCACTCTCTCTCTATCTCTCTCTCTCTCTCTCTCTCTCTCTCTCTCTCTCTCTCTCTCTCTCTCTCTCTCTCTCTCTCTCTCTCTCTCTCTCTCTCTCTCTCTCTCTCTATCTCTATCTCTATCTCTATCTCTCTCTCTCTCTCTCTCTTTCTATCTCTCTCTCTCTCTCTCTCTCTATCTATCTATCTTTCTCTATCTCTCCCTCTTTCTATTTCACTCTCCTTTTATCGGTCACTTCCTTTTTATTTCTTTATCTGTATATTAAAGTAAAATCTATTATCTGTCTCTCTCTTTCTCTATTTTTATTCTTTATCTCTTTTATTAACTCTATTTATCTCTTTCTCTCTCTCTCTTTTTCCTGCTTTCTTTCATTAATGTTTTCTCTTTCTTTCTCCTCCTCTCTATATTTATCACTCTTTCTCTCCCTCTCTCTCTCTCTCTCTCTCTCTCTCTCTCTCTCTCTCTCTCTCTCTCTCTCTCTCTCTCTCTCTCTCTCTCTCTCCCTCTCTCTTTCTCTCTCTCTCTCTCTCTTTCTCTCTCTTAAAACTTTTCAAGAAACCTATGAAAAGCTTCACTGTATAAAATACAATATCAGTCTAGCAGTTAGCGAGATCTTTTGAACTACATACGTATATAAACTACGTACATACAGTCATCCTATTATTTTTAATATTCTATCTATCTATCTCACTCTTTCTCTCCATCGTTTTTCACGCCTAATATCCTAAAAGTCGCCAAAAGGTTTTTAGCTTTTTCTTATTTTTAAGTGTTCTAACATAACTGCAATAATAGTTACCTATCGCATAGTATTATAAATAGCTTTACATGGATATAAAATGTATGATTATAAGATTAAAACCATTTTTGAATTTTATTTACAGTTCCTTTTTTTTATTAAATCAACCAATTCAATGAAGGTGCATATGTCTTTTGAATGTTTTAGGCTATTTTCTACATGCCGTCTATAAAGTAAAAAAAAAGGATTTTTCAAAGTATCGAAGTAACACCTTTCTAAGAGATCTTAATGGATAAGCCTAAAAACATTAAATTAATATACATCTCCAATGATGATAAACAAAATTAACTCTCCTGTAGAATAAAATTATCAGTTAACAAGTTAGAACACTACAAGGTTGGAGCTAACGAATAAGACAAAGTGGTAATAAAACTTTGGGTACTAGTGTAATTTCCAGTCCAATGTCCCCTCCCTACCAGCCTGCTATGTAACAGTCAATGAAAGGAGTCAAATTGTCAAAATATCGGATTTCAAACCCCTTGTTCTTCAAGGAAATAAATTAAGGTGGTATGATTATCCATCCTCTTTGATTGCACGACATTTTTAATTTTAAATGTTTACCCCCCCCCCAAAAAAAAAAAATAAGTCGTCCTTGCCTCTATGATTTAAAGATTACCCGCCCCAAAAATTCGAATTTTCAATTTTTTACCCCCTCAAATAAAAAAGCTTGGACGTCCTTGTCGCCATGCTTTACTTTTAAAAGTCTTTAATGTTACATGGAGCGTTTTAGTATACATTAAAGTAAAAGAATAGAGGAGGCAAGAGCTATATGTAACTCGCCCTACAAGAGAAAAACCCTGTCCTAAAATGTTTTTCACTTAGTATTATTTTCGTCTGCTAGTAATAGGGTCTTTGCCATTTAGGGTAAGTAGTTGTCTGTAATACATACAGCATGACCCTCGAAAAAGTATTTTTAAGCATCTGCAGCCCTTATTTCTCAATGAATTATAAAAAAATGCATATGTCCTTGTTCTCCATAGTATTCCACATAAGTAGATATAAAAATATTTTTTTACCTCCATTAACACCGGAGATTTTTAGAGCTAAAGTTTTGAAAAAGTGACTGAGGAAAAAGTAACTTTTTACATGAAACGACTTTTTTAGCAAAATTAAGGTAGAAATCCTTTTATTTTTGTTACTAGCAGAAACTTTATACAAAAATGAAATAAAAAATTTAGTTTTTGAGTAAAAAGCATTTTTTTACACATACTTTTTGAGTCTTTTTAGTTTAATGATATTTTGAAAAACTTACTTATTAGGCAAAATTGTTTAAGATTAAAAAACCAAATAAATCTTTATGAATATAGCAGGAAAATTGTTTTTGTTTCACAATCCTAACTTTAATAACAAAAAAGTTATAAAGAAAATAAAATTAAAACATAATGATTTTTTTGTCTAAAAAGCTTAATTAACCCCCTATTAAATTATTGAGATGTCAGAAAAGTAGGCGGAGCAACTGTCATAATTAATCCTTTTCTCAAATAAGGGTTAATAAATAACCTAAAATTTGCAAATAATTAATTCATTCAGTAGTATTTTTTGCCATTAAAAATTTATATTTTTTGGCGGAATAAAAAAAGAAATAATTAGTTAACTTGTTTTTCTTTGTGTATCATTATTCAGTTGCCAGAAAAATATAATATAACCATCCAAAAAATAAGAGAAACAAAAAAAAATTCTTTTTCTCAGTCACTTTTTCAAAACTTTAGCTCTAAAAATCTCCGATGTTAATGGAGGTAAAAAAAAATATTTTTATATCTACTTATGTGGAATACTATGGAGAACAAGGACATATGCATTTTTTTATAATTCATTGAGAAATAAGGGCTGCAGATGCTTAAAAATACTTTTTCGAGGGTCATGCTGTATATACATATCTATCCTTACAAAAAAAGTAACAGGATGTCTGTCTGTTTGTCTGTGTGTTTGTACTGAAGGATCTCGCTCGTTGTTCCTTTACAGGGTAGCTTCTCATAGGTCCCTCCCAAGATAAATCACAATATTTTTACTATTCTCGATTTTACGTAGAAAGTTCAACGCAATATAGACATGAACTAAAAAACATTTAAAGTGCCACTAGAGGCCTCTAGGGGTATATCCTATCGCTAGTACGAATATAGTTGATCACTAAATATACAACCCTTATATGAAACCCTGTTATTTTTCGACCTTCTTCTTGATTTATAAGTTGTTTAAAATTTGGTAAAATTTGTTGAAAACTAGTGTTGATATAATAAATTTATAGTATAGATGTATAAACAGACTACTAAATGATATCCGATGGCAAAGACCTAAAGCTCAGCAGACGAGAATAATTTCATTAAACTTTGCTTTCTAAATTCAGCTGTTTAATGCTTTCTTCTGCTTTTTGAAAAAGAAAGGGACAATTTTAGTGAAAAATTGCCATTTCTGTCTAAACTTATGTGAAGCATTTAAAACTGACATTATCAATTTTTCACAACTAGGCTCCTGACTATAAAATTATATCAATAATCATCTTTTCCGATTTACAATACTGCATTTATAAACCTAGTTATGTGTGATTAACAAGACATTTTTCCTAATGATGTGAATACTTTCTTGCAAATCTTAATTATCAAGTTTTTAGTGACATCTAGCGTCAAATATAGAACTAATATATTGCAGATGTTCCCAAATTTATTTTTTGCCTGAATTTACGTTGTTTTCGATTATTTTTCCATAAAGGGTTGAGCTCTCACTGAGGTGGTGGCAAATTAACTATGTCTTTATTTTAAGTTATTGGGTTGTTGTCAGTTTTATGAGATCAGTAGATAATTTTCAAAATATTTTTCAAGAAATGAACAGTATTTAAATAATACAACAACGAAATTAACTAGAAAAGAATGCAGAAATCATTAAAGGTCATACATAGACGTCCAAGTACAGGGTTAAAGGGGTGTTTACCCCTTTAGACTTTGAATCTCTTATTTTACACCCCTCAAGTTTTTTTTAAATACGTTTGATTACTCCCCTTGAACGTATAGAACCCCTAATTTTACCCCAATACAAAGTAAAAAGCTTCGGCGTCCTTGAGTTCACATTAGTTTCCAATTTGCTTTTTGTTCTTTTGCCAGCACCCGGTTGTATTTACATTTTTGAAAGATTCAGCTGATTTGAAAGACCCAACCCACAGACGGTACAAGGCCTTTGAAAAAGGGTGATTGTTACATATAATATTTATCGCTCTATATATATTACTTTAATGTTGATATAGTGTCATAGTAGCTTACAAATAGATGTATTAGAAATAGATTAATACTAATATAGGTACAGA
>NC_137266.1:2008735-2113735 GCF_053477335.1 Acartia tonsa
TTCACACTCCCTTTAAGTATTAATGAACCAACTGCTGAAAATATTAGGATATATAATAGATATAGAAATGTCTATAATCGTGCAATAAAAACAGCTAAAAATTGTATTATTGTAATGAGCTAAAAAAATGTAAATCTGACTTGAGGAAAACTTGGGATATTATTAGAGATGCAATCCGAAAAACAAAAGATAAAGCAACTTGTATCAATGAATTGAAGTTTAATGATTCTATATATTTGGATAATGCGGAAATTTCTGAGAAATTGAATGAACACTTCACTTCTGTAGCAAACAAGATATCATCTAAAATAAATCCTTCTAACATTGATCCGTGTAGCTATATACCTAATTATAATTCCAGTTTTAAAATGCATACAATAAACCCAAATATAGTTATAGATATTGTTAAAAAAATGGGAAATAAACAAAGTATGGACATTTTTGGCTGTCAAATTCTTTTTTAAAGAAAATAATTTCTGTTATTGCTCTTCCTCTCTCTCATGTCATTAACCAAACTATTTTAACTGGAAAAATACCTTCTGAATTAAAAATCGCAAAAGTTATACCTATTCTTAAGTTAAAAGGGAATAATTCTAATGAAAAAGCTGATCCATCAAACTATAGGCCAATAAGTTTATTAGCTATTTTCTCAAAAGTTTTAGAAAAAGTAATTTATCAACAACTTTCTTGTTATTTGCAAAGAAGATAAAGTATAGAATAGAATCCAGGTAGAAGATTCTGCCTGGCTAGCCTGAATTACTATTGGACCATTTGAAAGACCAAAACGGCTACAAGGCTGTTAGTAAATCACATGATTCAAGTAATTATTCTGAAAAAATATTCAAAATAAATTCCTTTTGCAATAATTTACTAAAAGCCTTGTAGCCAAGCCTCGAGCTTTCTCTTCCCTATTCACAATGGATTAAAATCAAATTTTATGTGCAAAGCCTTTAAAATTTTAATTAAAGTAAGCAACTTACTTTTCAAAAATATACCAAAATTATTGTTCTCAGCATTTATATGATAGGTTTCGCTCCTATGCTGTTTTCAAACAGCTGATTATACACACTAGCAACTACATCCATACATGAACTTAAGGTAGGGGAATGGGGGTAGGGAGGGGTTGTACCCATTTAGCTGACCCTTAAAAATTATAAACGTGGTCAATCATACTTATCAAAACAAGGTGTACATTAAAGTAACTTTTACTCTTTGTCTAAAACAACCAAGCATCTATGGCTGGAACCTCCTCCATAAGAGGTGTGTTACATTGGTGGTTTTCCTTTCTATGAGACAAACATCTGTAAGGGTTATAGAGTACCTACTTTCCACTGTAAATGATAGCAATTTTATTCAAAGATAAATCTTGTAAAACACATTACTGAACTAAATTTCAAAGGCTTAAAACAAATATTTAACAGTATCTATTGGACTTTGATACAAATTAAACTTTTTTAATTTTGTCCAACTAGTCATTGTGATTTGTACTTCAGCATTATTGTCTTTACTGCGCAAGTCAAAGATTCCTTCAAATTTCCCAGAAATATTTACGGTTTTCACTTCTATTCCTCCTTATTCTATGGTTATTTGATTAGTAATAATATCATTTTTGAACATCAGTATGGATTTCAATCAAAAAAGTCTACAATAAACCCTGTGGTACACCTCTTAAATTACATAGCCGAAGCAAAAAACGATAATAAAACTGTAATTGGAGTCTTCTGTGATCTTGCAAAATGTTTTGATACAATTCCACACCATATTTTAATTAAAAAGTTGTCAAAAATTGGCATTAATGGCATTGAACTTGAATGGTTTAAAAATTATTTAAGTAATAGACAGCAATTTGTACATGTAAACAACACTGACTCAACAAAGCTGAAAATAGATAGAGGCGTCCCACAGGGCTCTATTTTAGGACCAATTCTATTTTTAATCTACATAAATGATCTTAAAAACTGTACTGATTTATTTACCCTATTATTTGCTGATGACAGTAATTTTTTAATTTCTGGTAAAAACTTTACAGAGATAAAACTGAAATTAAACAATGAACTTAAAAAGATATCTGATTGGTTTAGGAGTAATCAAATGAGCTTAAATCCTGATAAAACTAAAATTATGATATTCAATAAAAACGAAAATACTATTGATTGGAATGCTCTTAATATTAAGCTAAACTTTAACAATGAAAATGAGTTTGATCCTGAGAAAATAAAAATCTTAAATTATGTCAATTCAAGTAGCAATATTCCTGCAATTAAATTCCTAGGTGTATTTATAGATCCTTCTTTAAATTTTAAATATCATGTAGAACATTTACGTAAAAAAATTTCTAGTTCCTTATTTCTTATAAATAGAGCTAAACATATACTGAATTTTAGATAGCAAAAAAATGCTTTTTCATTCCCTTATAAATAGTCATTTACTTTACTGTTTACCTGCCTGGAGTTGTGGTCTTAAATCTACTATGGAACCATTAATAAAATTGCAAAAAAAGGCAATAAGAATTGTTTTTAGTAAGAAACACATCTCACACACAATGCCTTTATTTAAAAAAATGAATGTCCTTCCTTTACATGAATCAGCTAATTATTTGAAATTATTATTTATGTATGATTTTATAAACAGTAAGCTACCAAGTTCCTTTCAAGGTACATAGCTTCGCCGTAACCAATTACATACCAGAAATCTTAGAAACTCAAATATGTTTGATGTTAAAAAGCCGAAGTTTAAATCTATTGAAAGATTTCCTAAGTATCATTTTCAAGAATTATGGAATAACCATTGTAATAATGATTTATTAACCCACAATCAACCAAGAAAAAAATTTATTAAAAATCTAAAAGAATCTTTGTTATCAAGCTTAATTCTAGTGTGTAACAACCCATTATGTCAAGAATGTAGATAAATTTATATTTCTTTTCAATATTGTTTGAAATCTGATAAATTAATCAAAATTTATTTGTTTAAAATTT
Organism: Acartia tonsa; assembly: GCF_053477335.1. Lineage (NCBI taxonomy): Eukaryota > Metazoa > Arthropoda > Copepoda > Calanoida > Acartiidae > Acartia > Acartia tonsa. Next base: position 2,011,714 of record NC_137266.1, read on the forward strand.
TTTTAATTTCTATTATTGCAATAATGGTGTGAGACTTGTATGCCCTAATCAATCCTTCCTATTATCATTCTTTCCTCTCCAATATGATTTCATTTATTGCTTACCTATTATCTTTTTTTTGTCTTATTTATATGGCCTGTATGAAAACAATGTGTGAATACACATTACTGCATACTCCTATTTTTTAGGAAACTGCCATTTGGGAAGAAAATATTTTTATAAATTAACCATATCAATAAAATTTTTCTGTATATATAAATGTATATAATATTCATTTAATTAATTTATTATTGTAGTTTTTTTTTCTATGTATGTACACCCAAGAATAATAAATCTAATCTAATCTAATCTAATCCGGTTATATAATGTAGTAAGTTTTTTTGACTGAAGCTTAAGATCTTATTAAATATTGAAGCGATTGTTTTTTTTATACAAGCTTCTTATTAGTCCTGTGATTGTTTTAGGCTATTTCATTAATAGTCGTGGGATGGTTTTAAGCTATTTTTATCTTTTCAAATATATAGCCACAATTACATACATATTAAAGTATAAGAGGGGGCAATAGCTATATTAACAAGGAAAAGTCCATGGTCTTCTGATAATTAAAAATCTAGCAACTTTGTTATGCTAAGTTTAAATAATATTAAATAAAATGTATTTAGTTGTATTGTATAAACACTATAAAAAAAGTGATAGACCCCTTTGTAGAAGTCTTAATATAGATGTTTATACAATGATCCTAAAGTAATTCGCAATATAGTTCTTAAAGCTATCATTTTAGCTTATCTTATAAGAAGGGAAACTCAGGAAGGTATAAAACACAAGTCCCCAAAGTTTTATAGTAATATTTTCTTATTTGTTGGCTTAATAACTTTAAGGACTATTATCAAATGTTTAGTGTCCAAACGTTTCAATCAAAATTTAATCTACAGAAAGAGCAATTTTTTGTATCATAATTTGGGATGTAAATAAATATATTGGCCATTGTCTAATCCATTTAGATCCCAGTTTTAAAAAATTGTATAACTTAAAATTAGATTTTCTTGGCATAATACGATTTCTAGAAAATATTTCATAATTTGAATATTATTTATATAGCTGCTATAAGAGAAATTTTGGTAGGTTTAAGCAAACACCAGTTTCCAAGTATTTACTTTGATTCACTAACTTAGTAAAAATTCATGATTTTAAATCCAGGGATCTAAAGGGTTAAGACAATGGCTCATGAATTTACATCCCCCTTGATGTTATACAAATTATCCTTTCTGTAGATTACAATAAGTGAATGAAACGTTTGGACACTTAAGTTATTGAACCAACCACTTAAAATTAAATAAAAGTCCCCAAAGTTGTTAAGCTAAGCTAACGAATAAGTAAATAACTTAATGTCCTCTCCCTCCCTGTTTCAAATCTTTCTGGAGAAACAAGGATGGCAACATCCATAAAAGCAAATATTAATTTTTAAGTCTAAACAAAATTGTATATAAATGTGATGAAAAATTACTTAAATACAGAAAATGTTTATGGACATAATTAAATTTTTAGTACTTGATTATGAAGATGAATAGGATAAATATTTCTTACAGGAATCATCTTACAAAGTTTAAAGTTCATAAGACAAATACAATAAGCTTAAACCGACGATAACCAAGAAGAAAAAGCTTTGCTTTTAAGATTTTTTTCCTGGTCAAAAAAGTCTGAATCTTTAGACATCCTGAATTATAGTGCTATTGTTTTACTTTATATCCAACTAGTGGCTGCGCCCCTAAAAGGGCTAGGCAGGGAGTAGAAAGATAGCCTTAAACCATACTCATATTTTGAAATAAAGTCTTCCTGGGACCAGGTTCGAGCTTTCCGAAAGTAGATAATTCAATCGGTGCAGTGCATATTAAAATATCAAGCTTTTTTAAAAAAAACCTTACTACTTTATACAATAGGATGTGATGGGTCACATATGAGAGTTTTGACTTATGACTAGTTTGAACCTACCAACCAATAATACCTAAAGTTTTTAAGGCAATGAATGAGGAACGTGTATATAAATCTTGGGGAACAGTATAATTTACAGTCCAATGACTACTCCCTCCCTTTCTGTAAGAGGTGGGGGGGGGGGGGGTTCTTTATACGTGTATTATTTCTTTGAAGGGTGGTGGTAACCTCCTCCAAAATAGTTTAAAACCTTTTATGGACCTTTAAAAGGCTGCATTATAAAGGAGAACCATATCGGTTCAGCGGTTAATGAGATCCTTATGTGCAGTACACACAAACAGACAAACATCTAGATATTCTGTTACTTTTATATATGCATAATTTTAAAAACTTCGCAAAATAAGAAAATCGTCCAAACTTTTTTTAACAAATCTATTCCCTTGAATGTAAGTGATAAGATCTAAATAATGTTTTCTTCGCCAAATTAAAGTGTTTAAAATCTGCTAAAAGTTGTTATTTGTCATTTGCATAGATGTATACAATTATTTAGTTTTTAAAAGCGAAGCTTTTCTATAATTAGGGTCGGTCCGTCCGTACGTCCGTCCGAGATAGTTAGCTTTCATTCGTTAATTTAAGCATGTTAGAATGGTCCTATCGATTTCAAACTTTGCATGGTAATTCCTGTAGTAGTTAGGTACGATTTAGAAAGCGTAGCAACTCTATAACCATTACCAGAATGTCCGTACGTCCATTTTAATCATGTTGATTTTTAACAACAAATTTTTATGTGATCTAATTATCCGTTTGATCTGATATTTGGTATATTGATTCCTGTGACAACAAAGAACAATGTTTTAAGCGAAGCAACTATATAATCAAGTCCTAAAGATGTAAGTATTCCATAAACATTATCCTGTATCAAGCAGTTTTTCAACAAATTTACTTACAATTTTGCTTCGACTCTCATACATTTATATTCTGATTATTCAGTTCTGACACTATACAAGTGTTAATGTCCGTTTGTCCTACCGTTTCAGTGCTTCGCTTTTATGGATGTTGTCATCCTTGTTTAGACAATAAATCTAGACGCTATACAAAATTGAGAAAGGGTTTTTCCCTTGTAGGGAAAGTAACTTAAATAGATCTTGCCCCCTCTATTTTTTACATTACTTTAAAGACCAGCAATCCCTTGTTTACATAACCTTTGTCTAAAAGTCCTAATTTTAAAAGGGTAAGGTCTATAAGTAATAGATGTATATTCCAGACAACTACCTGTCCCAAATGGCAAAGACCTTTTAGCTAGCAGACGATTAGAGAATTATATTATTCAGCTGTTGGAAGCTTATAAATAGGTATAAATCTTCCAAGGACCAGAGAAGCTATACTGTAAAAGAGAACCAAATCGGTTTAGCAAGATCCTTCCGTACAGACACAGATCATATTACTTTTAATGATTAAAATGGAGAAAGCAAAAGTGTCACATATGACGTCATAAAAATCCATCTCTTTTGGGGGTTCCTTTCCCAATTCTACTCTCATCCTTTTTTAGACCTATTTTTATGACGTCACACATGACATTTTAGGCTTTCTCATTAAAATGTATTAAAAGAGCTAAATATATGTCTCACACCCTGCCCATTTTATGCAACTAAGTCTAATCTTTTGATCTCTTTAAAGTCTAGGAAAAATGTTTGTAGACAAATTAGAAAAAGTAAATTTAAAAAGAAAGTATTTATGTAATGGATATTCTCATTGTTAAATTTGTCATGTTAGAATTGTAATATCGGTTTTAAACTTTGCATGGTGATTCCTGTTACTGTTAGATACATTTTTAAAATCAACTCTGTAATCCCTTCCATAAAGTCCGTACGTTTTGACACTCCACAAGAGTTAATTTATCCGTTTGTCCTACTGTCTAATTTTAGATTAAAACCAGTTTTTGTTCGACCCAACGGGCCGAAACTAACAAAAGAAGTATCAATTTTATGATTTGTATTTTAATATTTGTGGGAAATTGTCTTTAATACAATGATATACAGGATTTTTCAGTATGTCTGAGAACTGGTTCTAATTGAGGGGATATTAATCGGGTTTGAAGCCATACTGGAGAGATTTTACAAAACATGAATTTCAAGTGTAAAATATTACTACTTTAATAGAATCTCTTTTTTTCAAAAATTTTAAAATGTGCGAAACAGTAAAATAAAAATTCTGGTAACAAATTATTTCAACACTCTTAAATAAGCAAATATTAAAGTAAAAGAATAAAGGAGACACGAGCTATATGTCCCACAACCCACAGAGTGGGGAATCTGTGCCGTCTCTGTTTTGGGTCTTCATCTAAAATACATAGTAAATTGAATTATTGTTTGTATATGTTAGCAAAAGGGTCTCTAAATTTGAGAAAGATATTTGTTTGGAATGTACATCTATACCTTTATACCTTTATTCAGCCAACAAATAATTAGATTGCACAGTGTAGCAAACAGTTTTGCTCTTTTTACTTTTTAAAAAAGGCGGTCGGTCAGTATTTACGTACGTAAAGGTTAGCTCTTTTCGTAAATTTAAAAATGTTTAAATGTTCAATCAATTTCAAACTTTACATGTGTACAAAAAGTACGTTCATCCATTACAAACTGTTAATTTTTAACTTTTTGACAATAAAATTTTTTATGCTATAATCATCTAATTTTTGGAATAATGATTCCATCGAACAAGGTACACTATTTTAAGCGCGGCATCTCTATAACCAAGTCTTTCCTTCTATTTTTTGTAGCTTTGCCTTTATGGATGATGTCATACTTGTTACATTTTAGAATAGATATAGTTTTTAGTGTAAATAGGGTGTTATTTATAAACCTGAATCTCTATAATATAAAGATTTTTTTATCTGAATTTAAAGATCTCGGAAATGTAGGTCTAAGTATTAAAGTAATATATATAGAGCGATAAATAGTATATGTCACAACCACCCCTTGTCAAAGACCTACTACCGACTTTTGGTTGGGTCTTCGAAATCAGCTGAATCTTTCAAAAATGTAAATACAGCCTGGTGCTGGCAAAAGAACCAAGAGCAAATTGTAAACTAATGTTAACACAAGGACGCCTAAGCTTTTTACTTAGCTTGGGGGTAAAATGAGGATTTCTATATGTTCAAGGGGAGTAATGTAATGTATTTAAAAATAACTTGAGGGGTGTAAGGGATAAACACCCCTTTACTTGGACGTCTATGTATCAGCTATAATGATTTCTGAATTTACCTAGTTAATTTCGTTTTTGCATTGTTTAAATACTGTTCATTTGTTGAAAAATATTTTGAAAATTATCTATTGATCTCATGAAACTGACAATAACCCAATAACTAAAAAAAAGGACATAGTTAATTTGCCACCACCTCAGGGAGAGTTCAACCCTTTATGGAAAAATAATTGAAAACAACGTAAATTCAGGCAAAAAATAAATTTGGGAACATCTGCAATATATTAGTTCTATATTTGTCGCTAGATGTCACTAAAAACTTGATAATTTTGTTTTGCAACAAAGTATTCACATCATTAATTAAAATGTCTTGTTAATCACAAATAACTAGGTTTAACAATTCAGTATTGTAAATCGGAAAAGATGATTATGAATATAATTTTATAGTCAGGAGCCTAGTTGTGAGAAATTGACAATGGCAGTTTTAAATACTTTACATAAGTTTAGACAGAAACGACAATTTTTCACTAAAATTGTCCCTTTCTTTTTCAAAAAGCAGAAGAAAGCATTAAACAGCTGAATTTAGAAAGCAAAGTTTAATGAAATTATTTCTCGTCTGCTGAGCTTTAGGTCTTTGCCTTCGGATATCATTTGGTAATCTGTTTATACATCTATACTATAAATTTATTGTCTAAGTTATATGTACTTTTCAGGGAAGTTTTATTAATATCTTGGGATGAGTTTATGCTATTTTCCTAAACTCCTCCTCCTTCTCCAAGATCAGGACCTATGAGAAGCTAGACTGTAAAGGAAACCCGTATTGGTTTAGCAAGATTCTTCGGTAAAGGCAGAAAAACATCCCGATATATATTTGAAGAATTTGAAGTCTTATAATATGTTTAATAAGGAAGTAAAAGTAACAGGACGTTTGTTTGTCTTTACAGCTATTTTAGGGGAGGGTACCTCCAACCTGAAAAGAAAATTCGCCCCTAGAATAAACATACCACCCAATGCATTAAATGTGACAACCAAAGTAACACAACACATAAACATTATAATTAGATCAACTGAAAACAAGGCATACTTTTCTCAAAGGTTCGTGTATTTTTTTTATATACTATTACTATGAGCTGAAATTAGAACACATTTTCACAACATGATAGTCCTTGAAGGACCCAAAATATTTTATGTATATTGGTTATTGCTGTAATACTTATTGTATATTGTATGACTTTATTATAAGTAGTTGAAATACACTGTACAGTTCTACTTAATTTTGTATTTACTGGTGATTAATAATGACTTTCAAAAGTTTAAACTAAACTTTACATAGATATTAACAAATATATTTCTTTTAATATAATAATAATAGTCATTTTATTTATTCTTAAACAATAAACGCTAATTGTAATTTAAAAAATAGACATCTAGCGTCAAAATTTAAGACTACATAGTATAGAAATTTGTGAATTTTTTTTTGTTTTTTAAATAAATACTTTTTTACAATATTAATATGTACGTTACGTGTCCGGAAAGGACAGCTGTGATAGTAGATTTACAGAAGTGTAAGAATCATCCTATTATTTTCAAACCTTGTAAATTGATTCCTGTAAAAAAGAGGTATGCATAAAAACTTAATAAGTCCATGGAAGATTAATAACTATTTTATAAAAGTAACAGGATGTCTGCTTGTACTGAAGGCCCTTGTTAACCACTGAACCGATATGGTTCTTCTTTTCAGCGAAGCTTAATGTTACAGGAACATGGAAGGTTTATAACTATTTTAAAGGATGATACCACCTATCTCCCAAGAGATAATCGGCTATTTTTCTGAACAATTCCTCCCTCAGTTAAAGTACATGCTAGTAACACAGTATCTAGTAGTCATTCTAGGCTTTTACAAGAAGAACCCTCCCTCTAATTCAAATGTTAAAATATCTAATAATCCTACTAGGATTCAAACTAACGTAAAGTTATATCAGTCTAATAAATCTAATAAGTCTAATAAATCTGAAATATCTGTAAATACATTGTACTTAAAAGTTTTTAAAATTTTATCTGCTTATATTTTAAGAAATTATTTAAAACGTTAAAATTATTAAATGATATAAAAATCATCAAATAATGAATAATAGAAAACAAAAGTAATAGTCTTTTTATTTTGTTTTTTTTTTGTTAAAAACGCTAATTGTAACTTTTAAAATAGACATCTAGTGTAAAAATTAAAAACTACATTTAATAGAAATTTCGTGAAAAAATTATTGTTTTTCAAATAAATACTTTTCTACAATTATAAAAAAATAGTAACTTGAAAAAAAAGTAACAGGATGTCTGTTTGTACTGAAGGCCTTTTTTAACTACTGAACCGATATGGTTCTCCTTTTCAGTGAAGCTTAATGTTACAGATACATGGAAGGTTTATAACTATTTTAAAGGATGGTACCTCCAATCTCCCAAGAAATAATCGTTAGAAAAATTACGCCCTTTGAAATTAAAAAGATTTAAAAAGTGTATGTTCGACCCCCCCCCCCCTCACCTCTTAAGTGCCTTAACCAGTAAATACAACATAAAACACTTAAAGTGTAGCTTCACTCTTCGGCTAATTGGGAAATACCCTTAAACAATTGATATATTATTACTTGGATATTGATACAGATTTATACAGACATATGTCTATTTGAAATCAATCCAATATATCTTTGACGATGGAAATTTGAAACTCACGGGTCAATATTTCTCAAATATTCCCCCTATTTATGAACTGTCCAAAGTCGTTTATAATAATTAGGGAAAGGGTTGAATTTGGACATGAAACATAAATATTAAAATCTTTTCTAAATTTTTACGATCCTGAAAGTTAATATTTACTGATATTTTCCAATAAATTTTTTCGTTCCGTCAAAATTTGGAAAAATAGCAAATATAGCTGTCTAGAAAGAACACGAAACCTCTACACCTAATATTTTCTCAGTGTTTTTTTTACTTTTTATACAATTTTTTTTTAAAAATTAAATATTGATGAGTTTTTTATTTTTATAGAATGAATTATAAAAAAAATAATATTGGTTGATTGGTTTTTGCGATATCAGAACCATATCAGTTGTACTTGTAAACAATTCAATAAATATGAAAACTTAGATATAAAATTTGTATAATAGATAAGACTTTTAAATAATTTATTCTCCCCTTTCTTTATTCCAAAAATCTCGATTTTTCTTTCATTGTCATATCCTAGTATTTATTATGTGTATTTGTATTGTGTGAGTATGTGTGGGGGAGGGGGTTGTAAACAACTTAGGAGATAAGACAATGGATGATAATCTTGTTATCCTTGTTTTATTTAGATTACATTTAATAGATGCCTATTGAGTATAGGACATGTCAAAACATAAATACAAGGATATTTTAATTGGTTGGTTAAAACTAGCAGTGTCTTCACTTTTTAACCAAGTGAAAATTTTAAATATTACCATTGGGTATATCTAACATTGGCTCAAATAAAAGTAAAATTTAATTTTTGTTTCTATAAATGCTCATATTTAAACTTCCTATTGCAAAGGATTATGGGGGTGGGGTGTTCACAGAGATTTTACCCCCCCCCCCATATTCAATTGAATATGATTTACTTTACTACCATTCTCCGACAAAATAAAAATAGAAGGTGAAACAAGGACTATAAAATCTAAAATAATACATTTAGATAGTTCTTAGAAGCGAAGCTCCTCTATATAAGACAATGAGCAAAAAATTTATTTACATCCCCAAAGATAATAAACTAAATCACCCCTTCTGCAGATTAAATTTTTGAAGTCAAGTCAAGATTTAATAAAAGTCCCCAAAGTTTTTGAACCCCCCCCCCCCCCCCTACGGGGAAATGCTAATAATTAGGACAATTCTAACATGCCTAAATTAATGAAAAAAGCTATCCATCTCATTCGTACGGAAAAACCTAGCTTTTAAAAAGGGAAAATGAAGGAAACCTCCAAATAACACCTTTATACAATTACTATATTATTACGGGATAAGACAATGGACGATAAATTGATTTAATATTTTATTTTTAATTGTAGAATTTCTTTGCTGTTTACAATGAGCAAAAATTTAAATTAGATAAAAGAATAGTTATTTCTCGCATCGTATTATAAACGCCTTGCCGCGGATATCTTATGATTGTATATTTTTATATTCGTAGAAAGCTGGATATAATACGATGATAGACATAGTTTTTTCGTATTGATGAGAACCGGTGCCTAACCACTGCACCGGATTTAAATGAATACGAGAAATAATTTTAAAATACTTAAATAAATTATTAAATAGAAGTATATATATTGGCGTTTTCACTCGAAGTACCCAATTGTGCAGATAAACTCCCCTTCTCCCATAAAATTGAAAACAAGGGGTAGCGAAGCTTTTCTGTAATTAGGGTCGGTCCGTCCATACGTCCGTCCGTCCGTAACGGATAGCTTTTTTCCGTTAATTTATGCATGTTAGAATTGATTTTTGGTTTTCTGATTCATGGGACAACAAAGTACAATATTATAAGCGAAGCAACTCTATAATCAAGTCCTAAAAATATAAGTATGTACATAAATATTATCCTGTATCAAGCAGTTTTTCAACAAATTTACTTACAATTTTGCTTTGACTCTTATACATTTACACTCTGATTATTCAGTTCTGACATTATACAAGTGTTAATGTCCGTTTGTTCTACCGTTTCAGAGCTTCGCTTTTATGGATGTTGTCATCCTTGTTTTACTATAAATATATTTTTTATGGAATAGGAATCAGTATTTTAAGAATAAGATAAAGAGGATTATTATATCTATTAAAAAATTTATGTTATAAAGGGTAAAAGGCAAAGCTTTGATACTAATATTATGCATGGTTAAAAAGTTAGATATTTTAATAGCTTTATTCAGTGGTCTGTTTATTTATATGTCCATGAAATTTTGTCTTGTAAAAAATCTGGATCAGTTTAAAATCCAATGGCCGGCTCTTATGGTTTAAAATAAAAATACTCTAATTTTGATTTAGCAACAAAGCTTCGTTAGTACTTGACGTCATCGTTCTTGTCTATATAACAAGAATGGTTATATTTTGACTAGCAGCTGAATTTGTTTAATAAAATTTAAAGCTGTAATTAACGCTGTTTGATACTACCATTTAAGCTATAAAACAGGGATGACATAAACTCCCTAAACTCGAAGGTCTGGGACGGTAGGATAAACGAATATTAACACTTGTAGAGTGTCAGAACTGAATAATCAGAATTTAAATGTATAAAAGTAGAGACAAAATTGTTAGTAAATTTGTTGAAATACAGGATAATGTTGAAGTACATACTTACATTTTTAGGAATCAATTTTAGAGATGCTTTGCTTATGACATTGTACTTTGTTGATATGATAATAATTAGGGGAGGGGGAAGAGTTGTGAAATATTAACTTTATGAAAACAGAAATATATTTTAAATTAAAATTTTCCATGACTCTATGAGTCTATACATGTTTGGCGTGGGGGGGGGGGTAATATTATAAGAGATTAAGGAAAAGCTTTTAGTTATCTATCCAATAGGGGTAGGTAGAGGGGGGAAGGGTCATATCATACATGTAAGATGATATGGGAAGGGGTGTTAATTATATCTACTGCTGTTAAAAACAAAGCTTTTCTGTAATTGGGGTTGGTTTCACGTCCGTCCGTCTGTACATCTAGAACAGATAGATTAAGAAAGTGGAACAACTTTATAATATTAACTTATAATTCTGTTTATACTTATACATTTATATTCTGATTATTCAGTTCTGACAATCTACAAGTGTTACTGTTTGTTTGTACTATCCCTCCCATATTTCTTTACTAATACAACAACAGGAAGTTGAGGTTTTGATATGAGCAAGGGGTCCAACCTTACTTTTTATAAAGCAGGGCTTTTCTATACTTAGGGTCGGTAGGTCTGTCCTTTTAACATTATTCTGTATTTAACAGTTTTACAAAAAAATAACGTATAATTTTGTCAAAAATAATCCAAAAATATTATGCTTAATTTGTTCTGACACTCTACAAAAGTTAATATCAGTCATTCCATTTTAGAGCTTCGCTTTTATGGATGTTGTTATCCTTGTAATTTTCTCAAAGTAGATAGTGTAAAAAGTAATGATAAATAATTGGAGGGGGGGAGCAGTATTTTTAATTATCCTATTATATAAAGTAGTAAGCGTTTTTGTCTGTCCCGAAGGATCTCGCTAACCGCTGAACCGGTATTGTTCTCTTTTACAGTAAAGCTTCTTACAGGTCCTGGGAAGGTTTTAAACTTCCCCCCCAAAATATTATTTTTTTACTCTTTCAAAACTTAATATTAAAATGGGATGAGGTCGACTTTTCCCCTCCTACCTTAAGTACCCCTAGAGGCTTCTAGGGGCGTAACCGCTAGTATATGTATATTGTAAAACTACAAAAACATGTGTTAGGTGTGATTGGGAGAAGGTTGGAACAGACATCATTCTACTTTGTATTGTAGATTGTGGGGGAGGAAAACTTTTACTTTTATTTATTATCCCTTCATTCTTCTGGGTTAGACTTAGGAGTTGACTTTCCAAACTTTCGAAGCTACTCTATATTTTGAAATGTCCTTCTGTCTTTCTATTTTTGGTGTTTATGGTCGGAATATCAAAATAAGCATAATTTAAATGTACAAGTGTACATCTAAATCACATTAAATGACCCGTGTATACATGTCATTCCCCCCCCCCCCCCCAAATAGACGTCATATTGTAATTTGATAATTATAACATGACCTCCCCTCCCCTCCCCCATCCTTTCATGCAATAATAGAACAAGGTTGACTAGATCCAAAATCATTGATAGAAATACATACAACAAGATTATTTGTGTATTGTAGTTTAAGTTATTTAATCTAGAGAGTGACATATTCATAGAAGGTAATTTTGTGTATCATTGTTGAGGATGTACATCAATTTATTGGCCATTGTCTTATCTCTTAAGAACCCTGATTTTTCTTAATATTGATTGCAAGATATTTTGACTTTTAGACTGACCTAACCTAGTTATAGAGCAGCTGTGCCACTAAAAAAGGGGAAAACAATTAGTGAGCAAAACTTAAAAGGATTTTGTTTCTTGTAACTAAAATTTGTTAGGGGAAGGAGGGGAAACTTACTAACTTACTAGTAGCTTCGTCCCATGTTCCTAGGGATATCTTATATTTTATAGAGAAACTAGCTTAAAACCTGACCATTGATATTATTTATCTTCTCAATATTTCAACTACATACTACTTAACTTTTTAATAGCAAAGCTATTCTACAATTCTATAATGTATAACTCCTAACATTCGTCTATATTGGGATATATTTGGGATTATGGAGGTTTGTAATAGTATTTTTTATAAATAACCCCTTTTTTTTTTGGGGGGGGGGGGCATTAACCCATTATCATCAAAGGGAATAAAAGGGCACAGAAAATAGCTTAAATCTGTATATATATATATATATTGATCCATTTACAAATAGAACACTATGTCTATAGATTTATCTATCCATTTATCTCTTTATTTGTTTAAAGTGTTAATTATCCACCAATTTTATTCATTTTTTAACTTTCAATGTCTAAACAGTCATAAAAAAAAGATTGTAACAAGGATGACATCATCCATAAAAGCAAAGCTCTACAATGGTAGGAAAAACGGACATTAACACAATATAAATTAATTAATATAAAAGTTGAAGATTATAAGTAAATTTGTTGAAAAACTGCTTAGATACAGGACAATACAGAATATTGTTTAAGGACATGCTTTTATTTTTAAGACTTGATTAAATAGATGCTTCGCTTATAATATTGTATTTTGTTGTTATAGGAATCAGTATTCCAAAAATCAAAACAAAATTAGTTGTAAAAAAGATGGATAGATAGATAAAAAGGCTCCAACATTACAAACCTACATACACACACACTCATATGAATATACAGTAGAGAGAAATATAATGTGTTAATATACAGGAAGGTTAACTTAGTTTTTAATTTGGAATGACCCTGTTTCGGGGAAGGTGACATTATTAAGCCAAAATGGAATATAGTCCAGGCTCATAAAATTATCTATACACACAAAGACACACACACACATACCTACACGCTCAAACACATACATACATACATACATTGTTATTAAACTAAGCTTATCTAGCTTAATCAGTACTCTCCCCTTTCCTCCTCATCCCCCTTCATCTTATATTGTTAGTGAAAGTTTACAGAGTAAGGAATGCCTCCGAGAGTTGGTGGGTTACTTCCCGTTCATTGAAACCTTATCGTCGCACTTCTTACCCTCCCCATTTCTTACTTATGGGGCTCACAAAACAAAACAAATTTTATCTATCTATCTATCCATGATTTATTTTCACTGTTTGGAAAGAAAAATACAAAAATGTAAAAATGTTTAAAATAAGTCCGTTAAAAAATTAAATACCCCATACCCTAACTGAAGGTTAAATATTGTTTTTTAACAATGACAAACATCATCACAGCATGATTTATATTCTATTATATAATGTGGTAAGCTTGTTTTGCCTGTTCATCTCATATGCTTTTACGGCGTTATCCTCTTAGAAATTTTTTTTCAATTTTGTAAATTTGAGTACCCCCCCCCCCCCCCCCCCCCCCGACAACGGTCTGGATAGAACGACGGAGGAAAAGTTCCGCAATTCAATTTAAGTTTTTCCTCCTTTGCCTCAATCAAATCGCATTTAGATAGAGGCTAGAGCATATTCATCTAGGCATAGGTAGGGGGGTTTGCGTGTAAAGGGGGAGGCAGAAAATTGAAACAGTATAAATATTTAGGTTGATAGCATATTATTCATTAGTATTTTGTCAGTGGGCAAAATGGCAACATGTAGCGGAAGTAATGGCGTTCAGGGTGGTCAACATGGAGACAAGGGTGTTGGAGGAGGAGCTAAGGGCAAGGGAGATATTAGAGGGCAGAAAAGAAGATACAAAGAAAGAAAGAGGCTTGCCAAGAAAATGAAGATGGCAGCTATGAGTGGGAACCAGTACCCACGATGCGACTTTTTTATAATTTAATGATATTGTTTTAACAATTACTAATGGCTCTGTTTAGAGCCCCAATAACTATCAATGAGATTATTATTCTAAAATATTATTCTAAAATAAGGGGGGGAGGGGGCGGAAAAATATTTAAATTTTCGCGTGCTCTTGATGAGAGGGGTAATCTAATTTTCAAAATATCCAAAAAATATTTTAGGTTAGGTTAGCTTATAGTCTAGGGAGCCGAGCGCTGCGGCCACAGATGTTCGTTGTCGAGGGTACTCTAATTTTATAAATTTCAAAAAACTATTTTAGGTTAGGTTAGGTTATAGGCTAGGGAGCCGAGCGCTGCGGCCACAGATGTTGGTTGTCGAGGGTTCTCTATTTTTATAAATTTCAAAAAACTATTTTAGGTTAGGTTAGGTTAGGTTATAGGCTAGGGAGCCGAGCGCTGCGGCCACAGATGTTCGTTGTCAAGGGTACTCTAATTTTATAAATTTCAAAAAACTATTTTAGGTTAGGTTAGGTTAGGTTATAGGCTAGGGAGCCGAGCGCTGCGGCCACAGATGTTCGTTGTCAAGGGTACTCTAATTTTATAAATTTCAAAAAACTATTTTAGGTTAGGTTAGGTTAGGTTATAGGCTAGGGAGCCGAGCGCTGCGGCCACAGATGTTAGTTGTCAAGGGTATTCTAATTTTATAAATTTCAAAAAACTATTTTAGGTTAGGCTATAGGCTAGGGAGCCGAGCGCTGCGGCCACAGATGTTAGTTGTCAAGGGTACTCTAATTTTATAAATTTCAAAAAACTATTTTAGGTTAGGTTAGGTTATAGGCTAGGGAGCCGAGCGCTGCGGCCAAATATTTATGTTATTCTAAACCCATTAAATTACTAACAATATTTGTTAAAAAGTATCGTTAAATTTGACAATTTTTAACGTAAAAATAAATTACTTACAATATTTGTAATATGATGCATTTCATTATGGCTGAGAACCAATTCTAATCTAGCGGATATAGCCGTATAGGTTTATAAAACTTTGGGTACCAAATGTAATTTACAGTCCAATGTTTACTAAAGGTTATGCAACTTTGGGTACCATGTGTAATTTACAGTCCAATGTTTACTAATGGTCATAAAAGTTTAGGTACCAATTAGTCCTGAATTAACATGATTTGCCTTATTTATTACAGGTTTATTAATTGAAAGAAAATTGCCTGTATTATGATCGATTTTTAACGTTTAAATCCCTTTAATTATGCAAACTTTTTCCGTAGGTACTAAGTTTAAAAAGATTACATAAGATCTCAAACTTGATAATGTTTTTGTCCTAAACAGGATGGCATCATGGTTGGGCTTGCCGGCGCTCTTCTTGGTAAACTTAACGGCGAATGTGTTGGTAAACAATTGAGATTTTCATTTAAATTTAAAACTGTTTGCATCATGGATGGGATTCCCGGCGCTAACCTCGGTAAACATTTGGGCGCAAATGTTATAAAACACTAAGTTTTAAAATGTGAAAATTTAATATTTATATTACTCTCTGGCTTTGTACTCTCTCGCGCTCCCCCCCAACCCAATCCCCATGGCATCTTGTCCTGATTCTAATTTCGTAGTAAACTGACGTAATTTTGCTACATGTACGAATATTTATATGTGCTTTTAACTCTCTTGCGCCCCCCCCCCCCCCACCAATCCCCACGGCGTTCCAAAGAGTTCCACTTCCAACCAATCAGAGTGTTTCATTTTTGACCAATCACACACGAGTATTTTGAAAGCTTTGCAGATTTTTTTTATATAAATAGACTGTAAAGACAGTATCACAATTAGTCGCGTGAGGGCTTGTGGTAGCAACCTGAGTGTTAGCTAACCGGTTGCCACGGCGGCTAAAGAGGCTTATGTCTCTATCTTCCCCCCCCCCCCTCCTCTCTTTCCTGTCACACATCATAATATTTTATGGAAAATATTATTTTGTTGTCGGGGGGGGGGGCTACTCAAATTTTCAAAAGTGAAAAAAAGAGTTGTAGGAGGAATTTACCGCTTTTACTTTACAGTGAAGCTTCTTATAGTTCCAGATAATTAATTTCATTAATTTCATAGAAAGAACCTAAAAGTCGAATATATTTAGTAAATTTTATTTAGGAATTGTTTAACGAACATACTTCATTTAAGATTGCGTGATTTATTTCGAAATAGAAATATAAAACGTAAAAATTTATTATTTTTCAAAATCTTCTATTTATTTACGAAGTACTTCGTAAATAAATATTAAGAAATTTGAATATTTAGAAAAATAGAAATAGGGAGGTATTTTTGAACGAACGGAGAGGGGAATAAATATCATATTTTTGAAATAGAATTCTTGCCCTAGTTAATTAATATTCCCCAATTTCAATATTTTCATATCTCTAAATTCCCTTCTAAATTTTCTCGAAATACGATACGTTTAGGGTTTGGAATACTTAATATTTTAAATATCTAGTAGACACATCATTGGATTTATATGTACTCTAATAAAGACGTGATACTCGCAATTGACTAAAAAAACAATACCTCCCATCCACCTCCTTTACCCCATCCCCTCCCCTCAAACTAGATGAACAAACTGACCAAGAAATGCTAGCAACTTAAATTAACGACAATTTTCCCTTGTCAATATATCCACGTATTCTATATCCACCATATTGGAGATCCAGAGTAAGAGGGGACAATGGACTGTTTATTACACTAGTCCCCAAAGTTTTTATTTGTTGGCT
The DNA here is from genome assembly GCF_053477335.1 of Acartia tonsa. Classification (NCBI taxonomy): domain Eukaryota; kingdom Metazoa; phylum Arthropoda; class Copepoda; order Calanoida; family Acartiidae; genus Acartia; species Acartia tonsa. Next base: position 2,028,655 of record NC_137266.1, read on the forward strand.
TAACAACTTTGGCGATTTTTACTGAATTTTTATCAGTTGGTTTATTAGAAATTGCAACCACTAATTTTAATCTTCAAAAGGGTAATTTTAGAGATGATTGTACATCAATTTATCGGCCATTGTCTTATCCCTTTTGATCCCTGGGAAATTTCCTCCAACAAAAAAAGCTTTTCACTTCCTATAAATATATTCGACATGGCGGTGTTTCTTAACGTCCTCCAAGGGTATATATTCACTGGATCTACCAGGGTTGAGACAATGGCCCATAAATTGATGTACATCCCCAATGATGATACACAAAATTACCCCTTCTTTGGATTACAATTAGTGGTTATAACCTTTAGACACTTAACTTAATAAACCAACCAATCAAAATTCAAAGTCCCCAAATATATGAAGCCTGCAATTATGAAAATGTTGTTATAAAACTTTGGGGACAAGTGTAATAAACAGCCATTGTCCACTCTCACCCTGCTAAAACCGCCAATTATTACAACAGCCCAAACTATCCATTTTACTGAAGGTGTGGGGGGGGGGGAGAATTTGGCCCTCCACTTTTGATTTTAGTTTTAATTTAGAAAATGTAAAAAAAAAATTTATGTCTAATTTAACTTGGAAGAGAGAGAGAGTGGTGTTACCCTCCCCCTAATATCATTAATAACACTCCATGGACCATGCAAAAGCTTCACTATTTAGGAGAACCATATCGGTTCATTGGTTAGCGAGATCCTTTTGTTCACTAATTCACACACGGAAAGACAAACATCTTGTTACTTTGGCGTTATCCTCTTAGAAATTTTTTTTCTCAATTTTTTTCAACATCCAAGTAAAAATATATTGATTTTGTTAGTAGTGCAGCTACTCTATGTTCATATGTCAAATGACAGAACTATTATTCTTGTATATCCAAAATTTTAGAGCTTCGGCAATACCATATAGGGGCCTGTTTTCCAAAGAGAAGGAAGAGAGCAGAAGTAATTCAGAAACAAAATGTAAAGATATAGAATAACTCCCTTTTGTTTACTTACTGTATTGAACAATTTTAGGGGATATTTTTTCATCCATTGTCAAATCCCTAGATATTAAGGATTTAAGTGATGAAACTGCTAGTTTTGTAATGATTATTATCTATATCCATTTATTCCAGGGATCTAAAGGGATAAGACAATGCCCGATAAATTGATGTACATCCCCATTGATGATACAAAAAAATACCCCTTCTGTAGATTAAAATTAGATAAAAGTCCCCAAAGTTATTATGACAAAGAATAGGAAAACGGTTATTGTAAAACTTTAAGGACTATTGTAATAAACAGCCCAATGTCCCCTCCCTCCCTGCATTTATTCCCTCTTTATCCAGGGAATTAAGGGATAGGAGAATTAATAATTAATTTAACCTTATAAAAAAGTAACAGGATCTTTGTGTGTCTGTACTGAAGGATCTCGCTAACCGCTGAACCGATCGGGTTCTCCTTTACAGTGTAGCTTCCCATGGGTCCCGAAAAGGATTATAAATATCTTGGGTGAAGGCACCACCTACATCCAAAAAAAATTACGCACCCTCAAAAAAAAATTTAAAATATGGGGTAGTTTGTAATTTTTTTTTTTACTTTTCTTTTTTATCTAAAATGAAAAAATGGGTTGTGGAATTCAACGCCCCTCTTCTCCAGTACCCCTATAGGCCTCTAGGGAGTGTAGCCGCTAGTTTTTAATATAGTATTCTTGTAGCATACATACATTACAATGAAAAAAAAGTTTTTTTAATAACCACCTTCCCAAGAGAAAAATCCTCTAAAAAGTTTTGGCATTTGCTTTTTAAAACATAAATAAGGGGTCGACTGTAATATACAGTTGTTAATGTTCGTTTGTTTTACCATTTTTAGAGCTTCGCTTTTATGGATGCTGTCATCCTTGTTCTTTTATCATTGAGGATTAAGTTTATCTTTTAGTTCTCCAAAGCTCATATAAATCAGAGGGGGCTATTTATTACACTAGTCCCCAACAACTTTGGGGACTTTACTAAATTTTGATTGGTTGACTCATTAAGATGAATGTTCAAATATACAGAAGGGGTAATTTTGTGCATATAATTTATCGACCATTGTCTTATCCCTTTAGATCCCTGCATAAATCCTATAGATTTAGATAATAAATACAATCAAGATGATTTGAGCGTCTACTGAGCTTCTACTCTGTAGCTCTCTTTGTCCGTTAGTCCAACATTTAAGTCAATGTATTTGTAAAAATAGTAATTTAGTAATAGACAAAAATATTAAAAATTTAAAAGAGAACATTAGCGTTCTGTGAAAAAAGAAACTTAAGAAACATATTAAAAACAAGGATAACAAAATTAAAGTAATATATAAATTTATTCTCTTACCAAAAAAATGACAAAGGTATGTTATAACGAATAAAGCTAATTGTTCTTTCATCTATAGTCAAGTCATAGACACGAAAGCAGTCCGACAATCATAGATATTATATTCTGAAATATACTCCATAATGATGAAAAAATGGAAATGAAATTTCAGCCGTCTATTTAAATAGCAGCCGAGAAATTCACATTTACAAAGTTTCAGACTAACTTACAGATAAAAAGACAGATAAATCGAATTATAGAATAGTTTTGCTTTTTAAAATTTTAAAAAATACTAAAAGAGCATTTTGTACATGTATGATATTACTTCAGTCAGACAGACTGATAAACAACAAATGGTTAATTTTATAATAGTTTTGCGTACTAAAAAATTCAGTTTAAATATTTGCCTTTAATTTGGATTATACTAATGGATATAGAATATACATGGATATATTGACAAGGAATATTCGTCTAATCTAAGTTGTTAATATGGACCTCATTTATTGGTAAGTAAGTTCATTCAGTTGGAAGGAAGGGAACAAATGGGGTGGATGGAGATATATTTAATTTAGTGTGCTAGTATCACTTTATCAGAGTACATGAAAATCTGTTGCAACATCCAAATAATCATATATCGATTACTTAAAATTTCAAACAAATAAAAGCAAATATAGGATTAACTTAATTCAAGAAAGAAAAGAAATTGTCTACAAATACCGAAAGTATTATTCACAGCGAATCTACTCTATATAGTTGCTAGATTGTGTAAGTACGTCCATATGTCTGTGTACCTGTCTGTTTGTACTGAAGGATCTTGCTAACCGCTGAAGCGATATAATTCTCTCTTACAGTGAACCTCTTATGGGTCCTAGGAGGTTTTAAAATATATAAGGGGGAGGATACTACCAACCTTCTAGGGATATATCGCCCCTAGATAAAAATGTCCTATAAAAAAAATTAGTTTTCTTTTTAAAATAAGAGGGAAAGAGTCAACTTAACCCTCCCCCCCCCCCCCCCTCTTCCACCCACCCAAGAGGTCTCTAAGGGCATAGCCGCTAGTAGTAAATATTTATTTAATCTATTGCTGTATTTTGTATCCCTAATATTACAATTATGTTAAAATTTGAGTATTATCTTGAGTATTTGTTGGCTGAATTAGAAAGCATTTCCCCCTTTAAACACATTAGCAATTTTTAAAAACTTTTTTAACAGCAAAGCTACTCTAGAATTGATTATATAATAAAAATCTTTTAAAGGGCTAAAATTAATATACAAATATATTATATTAGTAGCTCAAGATTTAATAACTTCTAAACCGATTCATTAATGGAAGCTTTGCATAGGTTCCTGGAGGGTTTTATTTTTATACGAGTCTTTATAAATGGTTTAAGGCTATTTTCTGTTTTTCCTATCAGAGCTCCTAGTAGTAAGGTAGATTCTCCATTTATTCCATATTGTTCAGGGTATCTATAATACAAAGTAGAATGATGTCTGTCTGTCTGTCCGTTCGTCAGTCTGTCCATCTGTCCCTTAAGATCTCAGTAACCACTGAACCGATCGGATTCTACTCTTCAGGGAATTTACCTCCTCTAATAAAATATAACATTGAGGGGACATTTAATACTCCTAACATAGCGGCTAATGTTCTTAGTTTAACGTCTTTGTTTTGACGTGGTTATCTCATCCATCGCAAGTAAGGCCGCGTTTTCTGATCAATGTATAAAAATCATTTAAAAAATTTAAAGTGTCCACTTTTAACCCATTTTCATCGTATTCATTTTTAGTAGCTTACAAATTGTAAAATAAAAGTAAAACAAGGACGTCATTATACAAAAATTGCACTAAAATGGTCATTTTTCTGACTAATATTATTATTAAAATTGCGTTAATTGAACTTATATTTCTATTATAAATGATTAATGTTGCAAGTGACATGATAAACAAAAAAACCCTGTTTTATACACATTACCATTAATGGTTGAAAATTTTGGACACTGCTAGTTTAAACTAACCCACCAGACTTATAAGTACCACAACCAGAACACTTTACGGTCAAATGTCCCATTATTTAGTGGAGTTGTTACTCAAACCTATTTTTGGATCACTGAGTGAACCACCCCTCCCCCTCCTACACCAATAAAAACTATTATCTACTACTTTAGAAGAACAACAAGGATGACAACATCCATAAAAGCGAAGCACTGAAACGGTAGGACAAACGGACACTAACACTTGTATAGTGTCAGGACTGAATAATCAGAATACAAATGTATAGATGTCGAAACAAAATTGTAAGTAAAATTGTTGAAAAACTGCTTGATACAGAATAATTTTTATGGACATACTTACATTTTAAGGACTTGATTATAGAGTTGCTTCGCTTATAATATTGTACTTTGTTGTCCCAGGAATCAGTATACCAAAAATTAGATCAATTGGATTATTAGATCACATAAAAATTTGTTGATAAAAAAGTAAAAAAAACCAACATGTTTAACCCATTAGTGCCGAACCGGGCATAAAAACCCAGTTCCGAAAAATGAAAAAAAAAACGGTTTCTGGCTTCATAATTGCATCATTCTCAGTATGAATCCCCCCTCTACTACCCTGGCTTTCATTTCCCCCTGGAGCAGGCAGTTTAGCTTACTTCCGTTTGCCGGTATAGCTCAACAAAATTTGAAAATCATGAAAATTCAAAATACCCCTTCTAACTTTTTTGTTTTTATAGTAAAGTTGCTGATTTTTTTTGTGAAATCTAATGTTTATTGACAAGTACATCTATTTGTGAATTCCTTTTATTCAAATTATTATTTTTTATATGATTTTTTTATCGTTTTTTTTACGCCCTATTATGACCCGGTTCGGCTTGGCCATAAATACCCGACAGTTTTAAAACCCGGCTCGGTTTCGGTTTTTATTACCCGGTTTTAACTTTTCAACCAATAAAAATAACAGTTTACGTCATAAGTAAGGGTTTGAGCCACCCTAATAACCCTAGTAATCTCTATAGGTGTCACCCAATAGTTTTATTCTCGTTTTCTGATATGTAACACCCAAATTTTATATGTTCTTTTTTTGTAGTGTGTGTCTTTTAAAACTTCGAGCAACGGGTTTTTTTACGTGAAAACGGCGGCACCTATAGCCGAAACACTAAATTTGAAATAAATCGCTTCGTATTATACTTGTAGCTCTATAGATTACATGAGGTTGTGTAGTTTCCAATTTCGGATCGTATCAAAGTTCTAAAAAGTGTTCATCTCACTTTTGGCGTTCAAAAATTACATTTTTCGATTTTTGGTCGAAATAACCGGGTTTTTACAGCAAAACCGGGTTTTAACGCCGGCGGAAACCGCCCAAAACGGGTAATAATGCCTGGTTGGTATTTATGGCCGAGCCGAACCGGGTTTTTTTGCAACTTTCCTGTGCACGCCACTAGAGCAAAACAAAAAATACGAATTCCGTTTTGACCATTATAAAGCTTCCCTGAAACTTTCAGCTCGATCGGCCCATAAAAGTGGCGCTCAGCACTAATGGGTTAAAATGGACGTACGGACATTCTGGTAATGATTATAGAGTTGCTACGCTATCTAAATCGTACCTAACTACTACAGGAATCACGATGCAAAGTTTGAAATCAATAGGACAATTCTAACATGCCTAAATTAGCGAAAAAAAGCTATCCGTTACGGACGGACGGACCGACCCTAATTATAGAAAAGCTTCGCTTTTAAAAATACGTTTTTTCTCCATTAAAAGGACATATGAAAAACCTAGTTTAAATGAATCTACGTTACTAAAACATAAAGACAGTTAAATGGCTTATAAAAATCTGTACTTCAGAGATTATTTTTACAAAATATCAAGTAGTAGTCAACATTTCATATAAGGTGGCATAAAATCATTAAAATATGGAATTTCTATAAAATATCAAGTATTAGTCAACATGTCATATAAGTTACCCACAATGGCCTAAAGCAATGGAGATGTGGAATTTATAGTTTTTAGAAATATTTTAGGTCAGACCCTGGACTTTTCTGCCGTACCATGTCGAGGTATTAGGTCAAGTGACACAATTAAAGTAAATAGTATAAATTTATTTGTTACAACCAACAAAGAAGCAACTCTTTGATTACACTATCTTTGTCTGAAAGTCGTAAATATGCATAAAATGAGTTGACCTTATTTGGGCCAAGACATCTACTTCATTCTCGTTAATAAAGAATTTAAAATTCTATAATATTTCTACTGTGCCTTTTTTTCTTATCTTCCCCCATAAAACTATATCTTCAAGTCAACATAACACGGGGAAATTAAATTTAGGGTTCTAAAATCATAAAAATAAGTATTTTAACAGTATATTTTAAGCCTATTTTTTGTATCTTAAAAACAAGCATTATTTTATCCATAAATAGCGCAATAAAAAGCCTCACAAAAATACTGTACTACAGTCTAGTTATAAAGAGATATTTTCATACAAGGTGGAAGGGGACATTGGGTTTTTTATAACACTAGTCTACAAAGTTTTAAAATAACGTTTTTATTCGTTGATTCAACAACTTTAATTTGTTGGTTCATTAAATTGAGTGTTTAAATGTTTCAACCACTTATTGTAATCGACAGAAAGGTTAATTTTAAGAATAATCATTGATGAATCATTATTATATACATCAATTTATCGGCAATTGCCTTATCCCTTTAGATCCCTGGAAAGTTATGAGATCGATGTACTTTGTCATCAAGATGAATTTAGTTATTACTTAAACATAATTTGAAACAGCACAAGGACGGACGTACGAATATACCCTAGTTATAGAGTAGCTACGCTTCCTCTAACACGGGGAAATTAAACTTAATGCATAATCAAAATAGTAACATAAAGAAGAAATATGTGATTTTTTTTACAATGTAGCTAGTTTCTTAGTCATTTCATTATAATACAGCTACTATTCTTTAAACTTATCCCTTCCCCCATAGATGTCCAAGAAGGGGGGGGGGGTAATGGGACGATTACCCCCCCAAATTTTTTTTTTCATTTTACCCCCTACCCTATACCATTTAGGAGGGGTATTTACCCCCCCCCCCAAAATAAAAAATCTCTAATAAAAAAAAATTTTGCGCGCTTCTCGCGCATTTTTAATACTAAATATTTAATAAAATTTAAATTACCCCCCCCCCAAAAATTTTACCCTGGGGGTAAATTTTGGGGGGGGGGGTAAACTAAAATTACCCCTGCCAACAGATCTCAGGGGGGGTAATTACCCCCCCTAAGCAAATTTTACCCCCGGGGTAAAAATTTTGGGGGGGGGGTTAAAAAAAAATTTCGGCGCCAGTTTACCCCCCCCCCAAAATACAAAATAACCCCCCCCCCCCTTAAAATTTTTACCCCCCCCCAAAAAAAAAAGATTGGACGTCTTTGCCTTCCCCATTGCCGTCTAAAAAGCGTCTTAAGGAAAAGACGGTCAGAAAGACAACATCCTGCTTTTGTCACATTATAAAGAAATTTGTGTCAGCGAAGCTTTTCTATAATTAGGGTCGGTCCGTCCGTACGTCCGAACGTCCGTAGCTTTTTTCGTTAATTTTGGCATGTTAGAATTGTCCTATCGATTTCAAATTTTGCATGGTGATTCCTTGAATAGTTAGGTACGATTTAGGTACTTTATAATCATCACCAAAATGTCCGTACATTAAAGTAAAAAGCTTGGGCGTCCTTGTGTTCACATTAGTTTCCAATTTGCTTTTTGTTCTTTTGCCAGCACCCGGTTGTATTTACATTTTTAAAAGATTCAGCTGATTTGAAAGACCCAACCCACAGACGGTACAAGGCCTTTGAGAAAGGAACAGGGTTACAAATACTATTTATCACTCTCTATATATATTACTTTAATATCCTGAATCAAGCTGTTTTTCAACAAATTTACTTACAATTTTTGCGTTGACTCTGACACTATACAAGTATTAATGTCCGTTTGTCCTACCGTTTCTGTGCTTCGCTTTTATGGATGTTGTCATCCTTGTTTTATTATAAACTAAGGTTCAAGTAAATCTCAAGATGGTTTAAGGCTTTTTTAATTTTAGATTTAAATCTTTGGATGGTTTTAGGCTATTTTGAATACAGAGCCCCCTAGAGGCTATATAGATATTGTTACGCAGAGAGTGAGGGGACATTGGGCTGTTTATTACACTAGTCCCCAAGGTCTTAAAATAACGTTTTCTTATTTAATTTTGATTGGTTGGTTCAAACCCCATTAATCACTTATTGTAATGTACATAACGGGATGTACATCAATTTATCGGCAAATGTCTTATCCCTTTAGATCCCTGCTCATGATTGACACCTTTGTGTAAAAGTTATTGTTCCATATTCATTTATATGTGATACAGAATCATTTCTCACGTTATTCATATAATAAAGATAATAAAATCAATGATAGTTATTTATATATCATTGTGCTATAGACAGCTTTCCACGGATATTAAAATAATAAATTATATAATTAAAACCAGTTTTGTTGACCCCGGCGTCAACAGTTGAAGTTGGTTAAATAAAACAATGAAAAAATGCAACAGGATATTTGAAGGTACAGGTCTCGCTAAGCGTTTTACCGATTTGGCTCTAATTTACAGAGAAGCTTTTTTTTAGTTAAAGAGGAGGTTTAATATGGCAATCTAATTTATAGATATAAGTTTTGGAGATGAAGCTATGAGAATCTACAATGTCGATGAGAATCATATATGTTCAGCAATCAGCGGTTAGCGGGTTCATTTGGTATAAATAGACATAAAGACAGACAAACATCCTGTTACTTTTATATGAGGATTAACCTATCCTCATATTTATCTATCTATTCATCCATTCATTAATTAATTGCTTTATCTAACAATCCGTCTTATTAAATCTATCCAGTAAGGGAGGGGACATTACAATGTTAATTACACTTAGTACCCAAATTTTTAGCTCCAAAAGTGTGGATACTTTAAATTTTGATTGATTGGTTCAAAGAATTTTGTGTATAATCATTGTGTGTTAACATTGATTAATCGTCCATTGTCTTATCTCTCAAGATCCCTAATAATAAACAAAGCAAAATTATGTGCATCAGCATTAAATTTATCAAAACATGTATCACATTACCATTAAAAGAATTTTACATTTTTTTATACACTAGCGGCTACGCCACTAGAGGCCTTTAGGATGTACTTTGATTCCACCCCTCCCCATCTTTTATTTTAGTTGTAAAGCAAAACGGAAAAAAAATTGGGGGGGGGGGGAATCGATTACCAACATTTTAAAATTAAGTTTTAGGGGGGAGGGGGTAGGTGTAATTGTTTTAGGGAGCGATCTCTCCTGGGTGGTGATGGTACCCTCCCCAAAGTAAATATAACGATTTTTCTGTAAATATTAGAAGCTTTACTGTAAAGGATAACCATATCGGTTCAGCGGTTAGCGAGATCTTAAACGACATACACACAAGGATATTTCGTTTACTTGTCTTTCTCTCTTTCTCCATTAACTAGCCCCTAGAGGCCTCTAGGAGGGACAATTTTTCTTGGGAGGGTTGTCGTACATACCCCCAAAATAGTTATAAACCTTTCCGGAACATACCCTGTTAAGGAGAACCCGATCGGTTCAGCGGTTAGCGAGGTCCTTCTGTACAAACATAAAAACACACAAACACATAGACAAAGAGACATCCTGTTACTTTATTACAAGAATCACAAACAGACATTTCCAACAATAATGCAACGTCGCACAATTTGATATGCTGAGTAATAAATTTTCATATGAAAATTTTTGATAGTTTAAAATTTTTGCACTAGGTGACTCTAAATTAATACGTATTTTTATATTTTTCTCAATAAAACAATTTTATAATTAAATTATATTTTATCATTTTATGTGTCGTTAAATTTTATTGCTTACATTTTTATTAAACAAAAAAGTATAATATCTTTAATGTTTATATTAAAAATACAAAATAAATAATATTCACGTTAATAAGTATAATAATGTATTTGAGGACATGTCTGTACTTGCTTCTCTGAAAATACACAGCAACATTTTTGAGGCCTTTCAAAGGATATAAATCTAAGGACCAATCTACGCAAACTATCTTATAAAAGATATACTTCCGAATTGGATCCATTAAAAAATGCACTGTAGATAAGAACTTCAATAGACCACAGATAGACATCCTACTTTAACATATCATGTATAAATAAGGTTTCTTTTTAAAAACTAAATATTTCTAAAACAACCCCCTCTCTCAGGGAGGGAGGGGAGAATGAGCAGTTTATTATACTAGTCCCCAAAGTTTTGCAATAACGTTTTCTTATTTGTAGGTTCAACAACTTTGGGGACTTTTATTGAATTTTGATTGGTTGGTTAACTTGAGTATTGCAAACGTTTCGAACACTAATTGTAATTTACAGAATAGTTAATTTTGTGTTTCATCATTGGGTATGTACAATGTACATCAATTTATTAGCCATTGTCTTATCCCTTATCCTAAAAAATAAATTTAAACTAACTATATCTATCTATACTGCTTTTCAAAAATGCAAAGCTCTTAAACTTTTTTTTATAGTGTTCATCTCTTTGGTACAAACAGACAGACATCCTGTTACTTTATTATAAGGACTAACGGTTACGCCCCTAGAGACCTCTAGTAATGTTTCTAGTGGCGATTTCTATGCGAGAGAGGTGGTACCCTCCCTCAAAATAGTTAAGCTACCCTATTAAGGAGAACCCAATCGGTTCAGCGGTTAGCGAGATCATTAGGTACAAACAGATAGATATACAAACACACATCCTGTTACTTAATTAAAAGGGTAAGATATTTAAAGATTGCTTAAGTTATTTAAATTGTAAGAAAGAATTAATTGGTATATAATACTTTTTACATGAAATTTGTATTATACATAGTTTAAAATTTAGCTGCTAGATGTCTATCAATTAAATTAAAAATAGTATTTAATGCATATTTAATACTTATTACACTAAAATATTATAGTAATTGATGAAAATAGTATTATGATTTTGAATAAAAACTTCATTTGACTTTAAAAGTCAATTTTCATTTAAGAACACTAGAGTAACCACAACTTCATTAAAATATATTATTTAGGATTACTTTTAAAGGCAATTATATATCTCCCACAAATCTTGAGATATATTTATTTAGATCCTAGAGGATCTTACTTTCAAGTACAGCTGACATATATCTTACTTTCACAGGGCTTAATAGTTTCAAAAATTGATAACAGATTCAAAAGTAAAGTGATAGTTGCACGATATGCATTTGAACTTAATCCAGTGAACCGCATATTTTTCCTAGTCAGAAAAGAACGACAGGTAAAAAATTGTCATCAATTAAGGTTACTAATATGGACATCGTTTATTGGTCAGTTCTTTCAACAGGTAGGAGAGGATGGGACAGGGGGTATTTTCATTTTAGCCCGCTTGAAGAATCACGCTATAAGAGTACATGAAAATCTGGTGCAAAATCCAAGTAATAATAAATCCATATATATGATTTGGCAGCAAGATTTTGTTTAATGGCTAAGTTATTGTGGTACTGCTAAAGTTTAAAATTTATAATCAGTTAATTAGAATATAGATATACATTTAGATACATCCGTATTTCTGGAACAGATAGCTTTTTTCATTAATTTAGGCATATTAGAATTGTCCTATCCATTTCAAACTTTGCATGGCGATTCCTGTAGTAGTAAGGTACGATTTAGAAAGCGTAGCAACTCTATGATCATTACTAAAATGTCCGTACGTCCATTTTAAATGTGACGTTTTTAAACAACAAGTTTTTATATGAAATAATTATCCGATTGATCTGATTTTGAATATACTGATTCCTAGAACAACAAAGTTCAATGTTATAGACAAATTATCTCTATAATCAAGTCCTAAAAATGTAAGTATGTCCTTAAACATTATACTGTATTTATCATTTTTTCAACAAATTTACTTAGAATTTTGTTTCAACTTTAATACATTTATGTTCTGATTATTGAGATCTGAATGTGTAAATGTTCGTTTGTCTTACAGTTTCAAAGCTTTACTTTAATGGATGTTGTCATCCTTGTTTAAACAAAATATACATAAACGAATAATAATAAATAATCATTTTCTTTTTCGTTGTTTTATATTTAAGCTTACTTATTGTTATAGCAATTTAATAGAGAAAAATCAACAAATAAAAGAGAGAAAAAATAACTACTGTAGACATAAAATGATTTAATGAAATATTTATTTGCATTTTTAGAAGCGAAGCTATTATATATGTATGTATACTACTGGCTTCGTCCCCAAAGCCCCTAGAGGTAATTAAATTTTTTTTTTTAATTTTTGTGAACTAACTTCCCCAAAACCCCAAAAAAATGGGGGGGGGGTTGAGGGTGGCCCACCCCCCAAGAAAACAGCCTAAAACCACCACAGGACCAGTAGGTATATTTCATGAAGAGTAGAATCCCCTCGTTTCAGTGGTTACCGTGATCTTAAGGGACAGACAGACGGACGGACAGACGGACTTGCTACTCAAGCTACTTTGTATTATAGATACTAATGGTCTGTCCGTCCAACTGTAAAACTTTACATAATTTTGATATATTTGGCTGATATGAAATGAAAAAAAATCTCTTTTTATCCTACAACAGACTGTAGAAAGATTCTTTGTTTTGTTTGTCCTTTAAGATCTCGCTAACTAATGAACCGATTGTTATTTCTCAATTTTATAATCATCAGATAAAAACATATTCATGAAATCAAAAAAGTAAACCCAACATAATTTAAATTGACATACAGACTTCCTAGCTTAGTAATGATTATGAAATAAATTGTCAGGTTTCAAATCAATAGTTAGATTCTAACATGCACAAATTAGTACTGTCTACTGACGTAATGACCTTAATTATAGAAAAGTTTGTCTTAAAACTACTCTTAAATATACATGACTTTTAAAAAGTACTTACATACATACATGACTTAACTAAATTATAACAATTCCATAAAAATTGAAAATGACTGATACAAACTTTTCATATTTCCATAAAAAAATATGAATTGTAGAAAAAAAACAAGGATGACAACATCAATAAAAGCAAAGCTCTGAAACTAAATGATAAGCAAACATTAACACTTATAGAGTGTCAGAACTGAATAGTCAGAATATAAATGTAAAAAAGTCGAACAAAATTGTAAGTTAATTTGTTGAAAAAACTGAATAAATACAGGATAATGTATTAGGGCTTACTTACATTTTTAGGACTTGATTATAGAGATGCTTCCCTTTAACTGTGTACTTTGTTGTCCTTGGAATCAGTATTCCGAAAATTAGATCAATCTGATAAATTTATTAGGTACATACAAATTTGTTCTTAAAAAAAATAAAAATCAAATGGACGTAAAGAGTTGCTTTCTAGTACCCAACTACTACAGGAATCAAAATGCAAAATTTTGAATCGATACAATTCTAACCTGTTTAAAGTAACGAAAAGAGCTTACTTCCTATGACCTACGGACGGACCGACCCTAATTATAGAAAAGCTTCGCTTTAAATAATTTTTAGTGATAATTATTATTCTCAGCATGCTACAAATTAATCATTATTTTGGGGTCGCCATGAAATTATTTAAAATATCTGAACATTTTATACAATATTTTTTTTCTAAAAAAATATGGAAAATTGTCTAGGTATCTAGTCACAATAAATTTATAAGTATAGTATATAATCAAGACAACTTACGTGGACTAATTTACGTGGAGAAATTTTAGCCTGCTAGCAAATTGATATCTTTTAAAGGGACTTGGCTGTGTTTATACTTCAAAGGCTAGAGCTGATTTCAAAATCCCTGAAAAAAATCAGGACAGGGTCCCCCCCATGTGGGCAGACATACATATAGCGTATACCCCCTCTATTCTTTTACTTTAATGTAGTCATAAGAATATCGCACTGGCGAAAGTACGTCTACTGTAGTTTTGTCAAGGGAGGTAGAGGACATTGGGCAGTTTATTACACTAGCGTCCAAAAATGTTTTGAAGATTTGAAAACGCACATCTTTAAGCAAGATTTGGTTGGTTCATTAAGTTGAGTGTCCAAACGTTTCAACCACTAGTAATTAGCTGCAGAATGGGTAATTTTGTGTATCATCATTGGCGATGTACAGCGATCATTGTCTTATCCCCTAAGATCCCTGATTCATAGGGTAATGAGTTGCAACTAATTGGTATTTTCCATTACAACACCTAACAGACAACAAGCGCAGTTATAGAGTAGCTTTGAGTCCAGTAATATTTAAAATTTGATGACATCATCATCATTTTAAAATTATCTTGCAGATCAACAAATTATTTTAACAGCTAATTTTATCTATCATTTTACTATAAGCCACATTTTTGTTCTCTATAATACCTTTTTTCTATACATGCAAAATAGGGATTTATGAGGGAGGGGGGTAAGATACACCCCCCCCCCCCTCTTCTCATCAACATATTTTGAAAACTGTAAGAGCTATTAAAATATTAGAGTAAAACACTAGAGGGAGAAAGGGTTAAATAACTGTATCTCCCCATCGCAACTGACTTGTGCAACCTTTCTATTGGGTCATTGAAAATCAACTAATGGTGTTGCTTATATTCTCACAGCCAAGTAGCAGAAAATAATTTAGAAGCAGACAAAATAAAAAGCTTGGACGCCCCTGGAGGCAGTTGTCTGTATATACATCTATACTATAGATCTGTTACTCTATTTTTCACACAATTAATATGATAGGCCAACCCCCCCCCCCCCCCCCCTAGGGTTAAGAGTCTCATTTAAGTTTACAAAATGGTATACGCAAGTAATTTTTATAGTAATTGTATGAATTTGCTGTTTTTTTAACTTTTGCTTCATGGATAAAACACGATGATTCAGAAAATTTGTGAATATAGACCTTAATTACTCATGACATAAAGGGGAAAATTGACTATCTATCTTTCTATCTATCTATATATCTATCTATCTACCTATCTATCTATGTATCCTATGATTTTTCAAAAGTATCTATCTATCTAATTTGAGAATATATACCTTAATTACTCATGACTTAAAGGGGAAAATTGACTATCTATCTTTCTATCTATCCATCTATCTATCTATCTATGTATCCTATGATATTTTTTTATGTATCTATATATCTAATTTGTTAATATAGACCATAATTCTCTTGACATAAGGGGTAAAATAGACTATCTACTTATCTATTTGCCTTATCTATTTGCCTATGAGTAATGAGTATCTATAAATATGTCTATTCCTAAATAAAAAAATTAAAGGTTGTGCTTCTGTTTAAACTTAAAATCTCGCTTACCGCTGGAGTAAAGTGGTTCTTCTTTACAGAGAATCTTAGAAGATGATTAAAGTCCCTCAACAGATTATGCTGTAATACGATAAAATAACCAATGTGAGGCCAGCATAAATTTTACCATTGGTCTATTACAGTGTATACTGGCCTCTCATTGGTCTCGTATGACGTCATAATCAGTTGAGGGACTTTAATCATCTTCAGAATCTATATTATAATGGTAAAGTTTTCAAACATATCCATAGTTTTACTCTAATGTTTTACATATACTTATCACTATTAAGATTATTTAATAGTTATCTACTATTCATAACGATAATTTTGATTATTAAATTAAAAGAATAGAGGGGGCATGAGCTTTAAGTAACTCTGCCCAATGGGGGGTGGGCGGGGGGCTATCCCGATTTTTTAATATTGCTGGCAGACAAAAAGGGTCTTCACCACTTGGGCCAGGTAGTTGTAAGTATTATACATTTATTTTTTTAACATACATAAATATACTTAAAACTTCATATACTTTAATTAGTGATGACACATAATGAAATGGATTTAATATTATGTGGTTCTTACACATGATTTTCATGTACTCTAATAAAATAATACATACAGCTGCCTGAAAGAACTATATCCTCATCCGAACCCTTTAAACAAATCCCTCCCCTCCTAATGAATGAACGAACTAACCAATAAATGAGGTACATGTTAGGAACCAAACTTGACGACAATTTTTCTCCTGTCAATATATCCACATATTCTATATCCATTAACATAGACCTTAATTAGTGATGACATAAAGGGGAAAATTGACCATTGAATAATTTAATATAGAATGGCAATTTCTAGAAGATGGCCATAAGTAGTACAGTGGATATATTAACAGGAGAAAATGTGATGACTATTTTGGTTGCTAACATGTACCTTATTTATTGGTCAGTTCATCCAGTTGGAGGGGAGGAGTTTTTAGGCAGCTGTAAGTATCACATGAGTATGTGACAAGCTGGTGCAACATCCAAGTAATGATATAGTTCGATTAGTAGTACAGCAATAGCAATATGTTTTTACTTGTTTCATAACAAAATTCACTTGTGGAATTTTTTTGGTGTAAAATAAAACAAACATGTATCTTTTTATTAAACTAAAACATGAAAGACCTTTATCAAACAAGTAAGGTAAAATAATAAAATATCTTAGAATTTGAAATGTACGTTTAAAAGATCTATGGAAAAATTAGCTTTCTATTTATTTATGTGTTTGTTAATTACTATATATTTTTGCGCTTTCAAACAATAATGAAACAAGGATGACAACTTTCTTGTAAGCAAAGCTAAATATATTAAAGAAATGGATGAAGAATACGTGGATATATTGACAGGAGAAAATTTGTCGTCAATTTAGGTTGCTGCAATGGTCAGTATTTCTTGGTTAGTTCGTTCATCTAGAAGGAAGGAAGGGGATTGAGTAGCTGGGGTGGATGAAGTATATCGTTATTTTAGCCATCTGCGAGAATTACTTTATTACAGTACATGAAAATCTGGTCCTACATACAAAATCCGCGAGTCGGCTCCTTTTTTTTTCTGGCTCCCAATATCGAATATGTGATAATGTATTCATTATTTGACACTATTATAAGTAAAAAAAAACGTATACTGTTATGATTGGAAAAAAATAATGAAAAATTAAAGGGAACCACACAAAACTTTTTAGGCCTCTAGCTCTTATCAAGAAGGGTATATTAGGCATTTTATTTAACAAGTACCAAAAGATTTAGTATATGTATGCCTAACAACTTTGGAGACTTTTCTTGAATTTCGATTGGTTGGTTCAATAAGGTTGAGTGTTCAAACGTCTCTACTACTAATTGTAATCTACAAATAGAGTAATTATGTGTATAATAATTGGGAATGTACATAGATTCATTGGCCATTGTCTTATCCTTTAGATCACTGAGCTATAGAAGTCAAGATATCAAGTCTAATTTTGAATGTTTATAATAACTTAATTTGAAAATAATACAATTACCAAATTCTGCAAATAATGTATTTTGGATATATGCAGAGATCTTAAGGGATAAGACAATGCAATGGATAAAAATTAAGTATATACTCAATGATAATAAACTTCTGATTAATTAAAGTTGGTTTAAAAGTTTTGTTAATGCTAGCCCGGAACCAATCAATTAAATTTAATAGTTGTGACAAAAGTTTATTGAGAAATGGGGGTTAAAAAACTTTGAGTACTAAAGTATAATTTACAATCCAATGTCCCCTCCCTCCCATAATTAGTTATAATTAGTATATCTGCAACCAATTTTGTTAAGTTTCCCCTTAGTTCTTAATCTACTTATTGGTGTATATTACAACAGGGAGGGAGGGGACAATGGGCTGTTTATTATGCTAGTCCCTAAAGTTTTATTATTCGTTGGCTAAACAACTTCAGAATTTTTCATCTTGATTGATTGGTTCATTTAGTTGAGTGTCTTAACGCTTCAACATGTAATTGTATTTAAAAGAAAAGCTAATTTTGTGTATCATCATTGGGGTTGTGCATACATTTTTTGGCTAATGTCTTGTCCCTTTATTTCTCTGATATTAGAATCAAAATATTTAACTTTTATCTAACATGCTCTCTCAATGGTTAACTAAAAAACTTTAATTACTTCTATTGAATAATGATACATTGTTTCCAACCAGGGGCAGTCCGTCTCGTCAAAAATTCTTCAATAATTCTTCAACAATTCTTAGAAAATCACCAAACCTACCACGGTAATTGTCAGCTGATATAGCAAAAAGAAAGATGCAACTACTTCTATTATGTACTATTGTTCATTTATCTGAGTATAAATCATAAGTTATCACCAAACCTTGTTAGCTTAGAATTTTAGAATTGCCGTCTGCTGGTGGAATCAAAACAAAGATTTCTTTCTAAAGAATTTAGAATTAGGGAGATTAAAAAAATATTTTAAAAAACTTCTTAAAATTAAAATCTTTAAATTTTTTTCTTATCCAAAATATTTGTAACTGTTTAAAATCAAAAACAAAATATTTCAAAAAATTTTTAATCCTAAACATTTTCAAGCACTTTGTTTAACCCCCTGAAGTAGGTTAACGCAAAAGTTTCAAAATGATTCAATAACTAATTAATATCTCACTTTATGAATCTATAAAAAATGAAATAGGACAAATTCAATCAAAACAATTCGGATCTTTAAAGAAAAATTGAAAATAATTAGAAAATAATCAAACTTATGCCTAAAGCTCAAAATTAAATTCATATTTCATTATTTATCAAACAAGGATGACAACATCTATGAGAGCAAAGCTCTGATACAATAGGACAAATGGACATGAACACTTATAGAATGTCAGAACTGAATAATCAGAAGTGAAATGTATAAGAGTCGAAGCAAAATTGTTAGTAAACTTTGTTGAAAAACTGCTTAATACAGGATAATGTTTATGGACATACTCACATTTCTAGGACTTGATTATAGAGTTGCTTCGCTTATAATATTGTACTTTGTTGTCCCAGGAATCAGTATACCAAATAAATAGGATAATTAGATCACATAAAAATTTGTTATTAAAAAGTAAAAAAAATCAACATAATGTTTAAAATGGACATATGGACATTCTGGTAACAATTATAGAGTTGCTACGCTCTCTAAATTGTATCTAACTACTACAGGAATCACATGCAAAGTTTTAAAACAATAGGACAATTCTAATATGCCGCCCTTTTGATCGTTTTCAATTTGTTTTACATTAATGGTAGGGAAAGGGGGGACTCTGTGCTCTACAAGGCACTTTGGGGGAAATTACCCATATCTTAAATGATTAAAATGTTTGTAAGTTGTAATATTCGGAGAAGATTATAAGTTTTTAGGTTTGATTATTGCAGTACTTATTAAATCATGATTTCAGGAAAGCTTTTTTATTTTACTTCCCTAATTCGCCACTTTCCTCCAACGTGTTTAGCTATTAGAGACAAGAAGTTGCCAAGAAAGTCAAAATTAAACTACTACAAATATTATAAAATGTATTATTGTGAAAATTCATAGCTATGTAGTTCAGAATTTTATTGCTAGGTGTCGTAAAAACCTTTTTTGAATTAAAATATGTATATGAGATAAATTTTTAAATAATCTTAAATATTTTTCAAAGTATCACAGCTATTCACTCTTTAGGATTTTTATAAATTTATTCACTCTTTAACATATAATTTACGAGTAGTTTATGATTTAGATAAAATACCTAAATATTGTAAAAAAGCTTTAGTTCTGCCCATACATCTTTAAACTGGACGTGCAGGCAAACTCTGTCTATCCTTTTAGCATGGCTTTTAGTAAACAAAGCAAAAAGTGTTGAAATAATGCTTGAGTTTATTATCAAATTCTGCCAAAAGTTGCTTTATCTCATCATCAAGTTTAAACTGGAAATCTAAGAAATCAGCTCTAAAGCATTGTTTGCCAGAATAGCCTTCCCTTGTCCCTGGTTTCCAACTAGTAGTGTCCGAACTAATATAATCTTAATCTACAACAGGAAAAACACATCGTCTTATCCCTTAAGATCCCTGCAGTTTTGTAATTACATAATTCAAGTATGTTAGGGTGCTTCAAATATCCTTATTATTCAACTTTTATTTACTAAGTATATTTGCGATTACTTTTATTTAATAGATTCTTCCAATTTTTAACATTTACAAAACAGCCTGCTTTATTGCTTCAAGATCCATGTCAGATCTATATAGGAAATAAATGTCTATAAATGAGCTCAAGTTTTCCAAGGAATAAATGTTTAAAACTCATAGTGCTCTAATAATCCTCATTAAAATCTCATTGACCAAAGCGATAAGACCTTTATTCTATTTATTTATGGAATGAATAAAGTTTTTCAATTCATGTTGATATTTGAATTACATTGAAGTATTTAATCTTGATGTAATAAACAAAAAATATACGTTCTTAATATAGAAAATCTAAGAAAACTCTGTTTTAAAAGAATTTGATTGTGGCGACACTTCCGTAGTGTTCAAATATTAAAACTAAAACTTTAATCATATTAACCCTTTGGTGATGGTAATGTAAATAAAAAATATAATTGAAGAAATCTTTTTAAAATCATTTAAAATATTAAATATTTACTTCTTTCTTTTAGATAGTAATGGCGAGAAAGGAAAATTGAAATAGATAAATAGATATGTACTAGCCAATAGTGAGATAGTTATATCGAGCCAACTCAAGTATATATATATAGTTATGTATTGCATCGACAAAAATTATAAGATTAAAACCAGTTTTGTTAGCCCCTAGTGGCCGAAGGCATGGGATAACAAAACTGGTATTAATTATATAATATTTCTATTACTTGTAGAAAATTGTTTGTATTACAATGATATGATATGATTTTTCAGTATGGCTGAGAATTGGTTCCAATTCAGCAGGTATTAATAGGTTTCAAAGCCATACTGGAATAGTTATTTCTTTCATCGTATTATAAACGGCTTTCCGCGGATATAGAATGTAAAATTATAAGATTAAAACCAGTTTTCGGCATCTCGGGGCTAAAAAACTGGCTTTATGATTGTACATTTCTATATTCGTAGAAAACTGGATATAATACGATGCTAGACATAGTTTTTTTCGTATGGATGAGAACCGGCTCCTATCCACCGGATTCAAATGAATACGATAAAAAGTATTTTCAATTTTAAAATGATTTTTTAGTGGTATAAAAGTTTTCTTAGGCCATAACTAGAGTGGGATTTGGTAAACCTCTTCCTAATGCCCATCTGTTTGTCATGGTTAAGAAGGTTAATGGTTGGAATCCTTGTGTAACATCGCGTCATAACTAAAGATGTTAAAAATTGTTTCAAATACTGCTATTTCAGATGTGCTACATTTTAAGTTTGAGTAGGGGCCTATCAGACAAAAATAATGCAATCAAATATAATGCAAAATTATTTTGCAAGGCACCCTGCAAATTGTAGTGTGTTAATTTTCCCAAGAAAAGATGTATTTATTTACATTTATGTAAAACCAATAATATAACTTATAGTGTTCTGACAATTGAGAGGAAATCAAAAATAGGAAAACCTAAAATTTAGTTTTTTTAGCAAAGCTACTCTATAATTAACTTTGTCTGTCCGTCCATCAGTCTGTATTTGATACTGTGGGGTAAATAAAGCTTTTTTGAAGGCCCCTAGAAGTCATTTGTATTTACTTTGATTCAAAATCATATAAATATTAGAGTAAAACACTAAAGGGGGAAGGGGTTAAATATTTGTATCTCCCCATCCCAATAACCTTGTTACGACTCTCAATTGGGTCATTGAAAATCAACTAATGGTGTCTGTAATATTAACACAGCCAAGTAGCAGAAATCAAGTTGCTAGCAGACGAAAAAGGGTATTGTAAAAGAGAGGGGGGTTAGTTATCTGTATATGTATCTTTACTAAAGATCTGTTACCCAAATTAGAAAAAAAAGAAATTTATATTGTCTACTTTGTAAAAACACAAAAAGTATAATTTTTTTTTATTTTGTATTTCTTTCTAAATTATTACATAACCAAACACCCCCCCCCCCCCTTCCTTATCACACAAACATAGGAGAGTACTTATATATTTATTAAAAGTTAAACCCAATTGCTTGTTGGAGGGGGCTTGACCCTTCCACATTCGTTGTCTTAAGGTTAAATTGTGTTGGCCGAGCGGTTTGCGAGATTTTAAGCTACTGTCCTTACACATTGAGAATGGGAATCGAAACTAATTGACTTGTTGATGTTAAAGTAATTGGTGATAGAATTTAGTCTTCCACCTACAAAAAAAAACAAAAATTAAGTTGATATTTTAAAATTGTATCTTGTTGTAATGCTATAGCTATAAAAATTATATACACTTTATGATTGATAATAAGCTTGCAATTAATCCTTGCATTTATTGTTATCTTATTACTTATTTTACCGCAATAATTATGTTATTTTACCGAAATAAAATTTCTTCTAAATATTTTTTTTGAAATTTGGATATTATTAGTTTTTTTTTTTTAAGTGACACCTAGCGGGTAATAATATAGTTATAAATAATAGAAGTTTGGTGATTTTTGAGAAAAATACATTTTATTATTTTCTGATTCAATTAACATTAATTACTTTACTTATTTAGCCATTTTCCTAGATGGTGGAACGCCCGCTCGCTCCCTTCCATCCCTTCCTTTAAATCTATCTATCTTTTTATTGGCATAAATTAAAGAAGCTTAAATAAGTAAAAACTATATATAAAAAAGGCTTTTAAGTCATAAAATCCCCAAAATTTTGTATAGATTTATATCTTTTAAAGAAGGTATCTAAAGGTATAAGACAAAGGCCGATAGATTGGTGTACATCTCCAATGATAAAACACAAAATTACCCCTTCTGTGGATTAAAATTAGTGGTTGAAACGTTTGAATACTAAATTGAAATAAAGAAACCAAAGTTCACTGAAGTTCCCAAAGTTGTAAAGCCAATGAATAAGAAAACATTTATACATACAAACTAAGACTCCGATAATGTAGGCAGGTTAAATAATCTGTATTTATTAAATTTTACTTTTTAGTTTAAAGATTTAAAAATATTAGCGGCTTCGACCCTAGCCTCTAGGGGCTTTGCCCAAAGAGGTTTGATCAACCTAAATTTTTGAAGATTTGAAACTATATTGAGAGAGGATAAGAACACCGTACTAAGAAAAATAACCCTATACACTTCCCATCCCCCCGCCAAAAAAATTAAAAGTGGATGGTTGACTTCCCCCCCTTCCTTTGACTACTGTCCCTAGAGAGGCCTTGAGGGGCGTCGCCACTATTCTTTTATAAAATGAGATAAGCATATGTTTTTATTCCCGAATTTTTAAATTTTTTGCAATATTTAAAATCAAATATGTTTTTGGCTAATAAATTATTCAGGTGTCATTTATTATATTGTAAACATAACATGCTAAATTTTAATAGTTTTATTACTTAATTAACTAGGTAATTGTATGCGTATGTTGTTTAGTAGCGAATCTACTCTATAATATAATCTTTCTAGCAGCTCCAGGGGGCTCTAATCTATGGGTATCATAAGGAGTGGAGGTACCCTCTATCAATAAACCTTTCCTAGACCTATGAAGAGCTTCAATGTAAAGGAGAACCATTAATGTCGGTAAACTAGATCTTTAACTGTTTGACCATTTATTTCTTTATATACCTATCTATTTTATCTACCAATAATCTTACTGGTTTATAATTTGGAATCAATATTAAATAATGTTTATTTGATATAGTTTTAAAAAAATGTTTTCACATCCCATTAACATACATAAAGCATCCCTAAATTTATAACTCAATCGGTTTGATTGCTTGACAAAGAAAGACAAACCGTGTTACATTACATCGGTTAGAAAGATCCTTAACTACAGACATAAAAAACTTACTACTTTATATAACAAAATATTTATATGATATCTTTCTATTTCATCAACCCCCTTCCACCCCCTTCCCATCCCCTTCTACTCGATGATCAAACGAACCAATAAATGAGGTTCATATTAGGAACCTGAATTGACAACATTTTTTTCCCTGTCAATATATCCACGAATTCTCTATCCATTTAGTTATCAAACACAGGGTCATGATTTAGCAAATTAATTTTATTTGAAATTGCTCAAAATTTGAATATCATTGTGGTGTAATGTTAGCTTCTTTTGTTCTGTAACTAAAGGGAAGTGTGTAAAAAGGGTGGGGGGAAGGAAGTAATTATTTGGAAATTTTTAGTTAAAATTGTTTGTCAAAGAATCCTATTCCATTCTCCCTGCATCTATTGAATAGAAAATAAGATTTACTTATCAAACTCTGCAATCAATTCTCATGTCACAACTAGACCAGGGATTTATGTGATAGACCAATAAATAAAAAATCAAGTTTAAAGAAGATACTTTCAAACTTACCCCTTAAATATTGTAAATTTAAAATTATAGCTTTGATTGCTTAAATATAAAGAGGATAAGACAGGGTGTTGGTTAATTTTCTGCCATTGTCCTCATCCTCTCTGTAAAAAGATTCAAATTTGTGGGATTAGAGGATGGACAATGGAAGATAAATTAATTTTTATGTTTTAAAATGTACCTAGAACAGCTAACATTAAAATTAGAAAAGGAAGGAAGCAGTTCCACTGGCATTTAAGGGATGGTGGGCGGTTAAATAGCCTTAAACCATCACAAGACTTAGATTTTCAAAAAAGCCATACCGGGACCTAAGAAAAGCCTCCCTACAATGGGTTGGTTCATTTGTGTTCAGGGGGGGGGGGGGTGGTTTTAAGGGTTTTTCTATAGGCGATTTCTATGGACAGATATACATTCTGTTATTTTTATATAATTTAGTATTATCCCTTCTTCCCTGTATGCTATGTATCTCTGATTTTAATCTGTAACTCCAATATTTTACAATCAGTACCAGTGGCGTGCACAGGGTTTAGTCAGGGGGTGAAAAAGGCAATATAGGCCTTCAGAATTTAAAGTGGGGAGGGTGACACAACCCATAACCCTCATTTTGAACGCTTATGTTATTAGTTCGTCTTAAAGAGTGATTTTTTTAGCTACATTTTGTGTTCTAAAATTCTAGCCGTATGAATGTTAATTTTTGGTTATGCTTTTAAAATGAATTTAGACGAAATTTTAAAAAAGTAATTTAAAAAAAGATTTAAAGTTGTGGAAAGGTTTTGTGATTTTAATTATCTTTAGTCCTATTATCTATTTTTGACTTCACTCCCAATAGCGGCCTCTTGGGCACTTGAGGTGGGGAAGGGGGGGGGGGGAGGCATGTTCATTAGTTTAAAAAGAAATGTAAAATTTTTTCAGGGGTGATTTTTTAGAGGCGAATTTTCATGGTATGCTGGTGGTACCATCCCTATATAATTATAAATCTTCCCTAGACCTATAAGAAGCTACATTGTAAAGAAGAACCATATCAGTTTTGCAGTTAGACAAACAGACAAACGCACAGTGAGAATAGAAGTACAGATATATACAAAAAATGTATAAATAGACAGAAAGGTAGATGACCTTTCAACAAAAAATTATTCAACAATGCCCCCCTTTGATCAATTTAAATAGTGATATACTTTAACTTTAAAAACTCAAAGTGTCCATTCAAAAAAGAGAAAGGTGATGTTTCTAACATTTTCCATTTTCTTTCTTTATATAAAAGTAACAGGATGTTAGTCTGTATGTCTGTATCAAACGATCTCGCTAACCGCTGAACCAATATGGTTCTCCTTTACAATGTAGCTTCTAATAGGTCTTGGAAAGGGAAGGATACCAACAACATTCAAATTGAAATATAGCTTTTAGAAAAAATTAAACCCCAAGCCAACTTAAAAAAAAAAATTTTAAAGATACAATTTGAAATAACTCCTCCCTCCCCTTTTCATCTAAAGTGCCTCTAGAGGCCTCTAGGGGGCGTAGCCGCTAGTTATCAAAGGTACTTTATTATATTATTGTTTTGTATAATTTGCTGTTTTTATGTAAATTTTTTAAAAACCTCATTTAGCTATCAAATTACTTAAAATTCTCAATTTTGATAAGAAAATTTGGTAAATTCTTTCTGGCTTTCTTGTATAATAGTAGTTTCCTTTCTGATTGAATTGTGCCTACTTTTTAAAACAACTCTCATTTTTTTATCTTTTTTTACAATCAGATATTTGTTTTTAAAATCTTTCCCCTCGGTATTTTTTAATGCCAATTTTTATTTTTATTTCAAAATTTTATTCTATATGTGTACTATATATAATTTCTTACTCTTATATTTAAAGTCTTTTTAAAGGAGCTAAAAAACTTTTTAGCAGCGAAGCTTTTTTATACTTTACTTTGTTTCTTTGTCTGTCTGTCAGTCAGTCAGTCCATAACACAATGGGGGGAAAAGTGATTTTCTCAGCCGCTATTCCAGATAGATGGCTATTTTTTTGTGAAGAATCCCTATATTAATGATAATCCAGTATGTAATTTACTTTGTCTGTTAGACCTGCTACATAATATAAATATTAAAAATATAAAAATACCAAAGAAAAGTTTTGTGATTTTTTCTTTTATTTCAAAGGCGCTCTTAAAATCTCATTGACTGTATTTCCATACATGATTTTTTTTGTGGCTAGCATCTTCTTTGCTTGCTATATACTTATGGATGTTGTCATCCTCGTTTATTAATCAAGCAAAATAGGGGTGGAATAGTGACTCAAATAGCGTGCATAGGGAATTGTGTCATAAAAAAAGTAAAAAGTCAGGGAGGGAGGCGACATTAGACTGTAAATTATACCAAATTATTATTCAATTGTTGGTTTAAAAACTGTGGATACCAAATCATGATTAATCAATACAAATGTTTTCAACTTTTCCACCATTAAATTTAATATACAGAAGTAACAATATGTTTTCATAATTGAGGATGTAAATAATTCATTATCTTTTTCCTTAAGATCCCTGGTAAAGGTACTTTAAACCCAACCCCGCCCCCCCCTTCTTTAAAAGTTTAACTTTATTAGCATATTCCAAATTCTTTTATAGATCAGGAGTTGAGGGAATTGTATACTGGCCCTAATATTGAAATAATTAACTTTAACTTTATCAAAATAAATTTATTACCCTAAGGAAATAGCTTAAAACCATCTCAAGACTTAAAACAATGTTAATTACATGAAGCTTCCATGAAATAAAAATGAACACTCAATCGGTTCAGTGGTTAGTTAGATATTAATTGACATACATAAAATCCTTTTTTTATTGTTCTATTTATGAATTTTTCCATGAGGAAATATTTAGTGTGGCTTTGAATTAATTTCTTCTTAGTCCTACTTGAATAGTGACTTTTCAAAACAACAGATTTTTTTGTATTTTTATAGCTATTTCATTCTGTATATTAAAGTCATGGAATGGTTTCAGGCTATTTTTATGCCCATCCCTTTGAATTAATTTCTTCTTAGTCCTACAATATAAATAGTGACTTCTCAAAACCACAGATTTTTTTTTGAATCATGTTACTTTTATAGGAGGATACTGTTAATTTTACTGCAATTAATAGTATAGATTCCTCTTCGGAATTTGTCTAATTTTAATGATCTAATATTTATTAGATTTATTTAGTGAAAATAAGCTTTACTCAGCAGCTATTAAAGTTAGATGGTAAAGTTTGCTTGTGAAGATTATATCATCTCAAACGAGATTATTTAGTGTTTTTCGTTACAAGAAGATTTATATTACATTTTAAGAACATTGATTTATTGTTTCCTTCAATTCATATTAAATTGGGGTTAAATTTTAGGGCTGTTCATTCACTTCCGAACATGTTTCAGAATTTCTAACCATTGTAATCACCTATCTATAATACAAAGTAGAACAATGTCTGTCTATCTGTTTGTTTGTACCGAAGGATCTTGCTTACCACTGAACCGATCGGGTTCTCCTTAACAGGGTAGCTTCTAAAAGGTCCCGGGAAGGTTTATAACTATTATTAACCCCTCAATAAAATGAAAAATATTTCCTCCCCCCCCCCCCAAAAAAAAAAAAAAATTAAATAGTGGGGTCGACTAACGCCCCCCCCCCCCCCTGAAATCTTTTAAATCTTAAATACAAGAAATTAGGTTTATCAAACCTCTTGGGGGGAAACAGCAAAACAAAAAAAATGGAATTCCGTTTTTACCATTATAAAGCTTCCCTGAAATTTTCAGCTCGATCGGCCCATAAAAGTGGCGCTCGGCACTAATGGGTTAACAAACTAAATTGACTAAAATTTTTCCTTTATCAATATATTTATCCATGTATTTCAATATATTAATTCTTATATCTATGATTTTATGTCTTTTTGCGAATCAATATACAAGTGTGATATTATGCAGAAATGATCGCATAACCCAAATTTTGGAGGGTTGAATTAATTACAAGCATTTAGCATACAATGAGTGATTTACTTTTTAAATTGCAGCTACTCTATGGCTAAGGTATGTGGCTTTAGGCTATTATTCTGACGTCCCCCGTCATCCCTAAGACTAGAGAGCAAGCAACTTTTAGATATTAAAGTAAAAGAATATTTTTTGTAAACTGTTCTCTAATTAAGATTAATTGCTACAATTTGCGATCAATAGCAATTTCTATAGTCAACTTATAATAGCAGTATTACACTTTAAAAGTAGTTTGCAAAGTTAAATTTTACTGCAATTATACAGAAATAAGTAATTTTAAAACCCATATAAGTTTTAATTGGCCCTTTCTTCTAATTAGAAAGTTGTTTACGGTTTAATTCATATATGTGCTTCCAAAAATCACAATCATTTAACAATAAAACAATTTTACTTTTTAATTGTTTTAAAAGCGAAGCTTTTTTCATATAAATGTTATCTATTTTCGTTAGTTCACACATGTTAGAATTGCCCATTAGATTTCAAACTTTGCATTTATGATTCCTATAACAGTTGGGTACGATTTAGATAAGTGTAGCAACTCTAAAATCGTTAACAGTATGTCCGAACGTTAATTTAAAACATGTTGCTTTTATACAACCATTTTTGTATATGTTATAAAGTTATCCTGTTTATCAGACTTTTTGGAATAACGATTCCTATTACAACAAGGTAAAATGTCATTATCAAAGTTCCGACACTCTACATGTGTTAATATTCGTTCGTCCTATCTTTTCAAAGCTTTGTTTTTATGGATGTTGTTATAGAACATAATTTTTTGTTCAGAAAATTTCTATATTACTTTTAGTGTTAGTTGATAGCCTATTCATGTAAACTCTAAGTACATGCAGACTTGCGCTAGTTATAGAGTGGCTCTTCTATTAGTAACAAGGATGACAACATAGTAACAATTAGCGAAGCATAAAAAAATTTGAATTGAAACCTATATGAAGAACAAATTGTAAGAAAATAAATCATGAAATCGTTCACTTATGTTTTTATCTTTTGATAAATAATAGTTTTTTTAACATGACTGACAGACAAACGGCCAGACAAAGTGAATTATTAAGAAGCTTCGCTACTATAAAAAATGACTTCTCTAAGTGGGTGTTAGTTGATTACCTATTCATAGAAATATAATAGAAATATTATAGACTCTTCAAAAGTAAAAATATAGGTTACAAATAAATTTTAACTCTAGTATTTAAATAATCAAAGTTTTAAACAAATTTTGGGTACTGGGTAGTCCTGTGGGGTAAGTGACTCCCCGGATGGGTTAAACTATCCCCCCCCCCTTTATTTTCATTTTCTAATAGATAAAGGAGGAGGAGGGGGGTGGCATAATTCAAGAAAAGTCCGAATTCGTCACTCTTTTATATCTCTATTGGATTATAAGTAAAAATGTGTTAATATTCAAAAACATTATCCGTTACAAATTTTAATTTGTTAACGTCATGTTTTAGAAAGAGAAAAAGTGTAAAGAAAAATTGGATTAAAACTTGTAAAAAGCAAAGCTTTATACTTTTTTACATTTAAAGTCTGTATTGCTTCTATCACGGATAAAATTTAGCATGATGAGTCCTGTAATAATTTTGTTTAGCCTGAAAATTGTAGCAACCGAACAATTATTATCAAAACGTCCAAAAGGACTAAACAGGTTTTGAATGTGAAAACGTGTTCATACACAGGGATCTAAAGGGGTAAGACAAATGCCAATATATTAATATATAGCCACTATGATCAAAAACACAAAATTTGCCCATCTGTAGATCAAAATTAGTAGTTGAAAAGTTTAAACACTTAACTTAATAAACGAACCAATCAAAATTCCAAAAAGTCCCCAATGTTGATAAGCAAACGAAAAAGAAAACGTTATTATAAAACTTTGTGGACTAGTGTAATAAATAGCTCATTGTTCCCTCTCTTTGGTTTGTACAACTTTGGGGACCAGTGTAATTAAAGTTGGTCGACCTCCCTCCCTCACTTTCAATTTTAGAAAAATGAAGAAAAACCTTTTTTATTGGGGGGGGGGGGGTGGCGATTTTCTTGAAATGGTAGATTTATCTTATGAGGTTGGTGGTACCTTCCCCTAAAATAGTTATAAACCTTCCCAAGACATATGAGAAGCTACACTATAAATAAGTATTACATAATAGTAGAGACACAGACAGACAAACTCATAGACATCCTGTTATTTTTATATAAGGTAATATAAATCACTTTATTACATACAATAACAATTCTACTATGGTATCAAATTTAAAATTTCAGACAAAATTCATCAAAAATAAACTTTAGTATTCTTTTTTGTTTGTTAAGATCTAGGTAACCACTGAATCAGATGGTTTTCTGCTATTTTTCAGCCCCCAATATTCCCTTTATGTAGGCCCGAGATGCAAAAAAAATATTTTTTTTTATTTGTCTATTTTTGGACCATTGTATCTTGATAAATAGAGAAATCTAATTTCAAACATTTCACTTTTATAATACACCTTGTTCTCCTTATTTGCAGGGATCTAAAGGGATAAGACAATGGCCGATAAATTGATCTGCATCCCAAAAGATGGAACACAAAATTACCCCATCTGTAGATTACAATTATTGGTTGAAACGTTTGGATACTCAGCTTAATAAAAACAAAATTCATTAAAAGTCCCCAATGTTGTGTAGCCAACGAAAAAACTATCAAAAACTTTGGGGACTAGTGTAATAAAGAGTCCATTGTCCCCTTCCTTTCTGCCTTGTTGTCCTAATTGGTTATTTTAATTTTCTTGGATAGCAAAGCAACTCTAAAAGCATAATGTCTGTCTATATAAATAAAATTATAAAACAATTTCTGTCTCTAATTCTGTGTGAGTTATTAAACAAACATGGTTGCTAGATTTTTCTTCAGATCAGTGCATAGTTGCCAGATTTTTTTAAAGCGAAGCTTTACTATAATTAGGGTATGTCCGTCCGTCCAGAACGGTTAGTTCTTTTCCAAGCTATTTGCTTAGAGGGTGGTACACCTCTACTCCATATAGGAGACCTCCAAATACCTCTTGGGGCAAAGCGTTTAAAATGGACGTACGGACATTCTAGCAACGATTATAGAGTTGCTAAACTTTCTAAATCGTGACTAACTACTACAGGAATCACCATGCAAAATTTTAAATCGTTGGGACAATTAACACCTGTTTAAAAAAAGCTGTCCGTGACGTACTGTCCCTAATTACAGTTCCCAAAGGTAGCTACAAGATGACAGCATTAATAAGGTGTCAATTTCAAACTATTGCAGAGATTTTACTCTCCACATACATAAATTTGGATATATT
Organism: Acartia tonsa; assembly: GCF_053477335.1. NCBI lineage: Eukaryota > Metazoa > Arthropoda > Copepoda > Calanoida > Acartiidae > Acartia > Acartia tonsa. Next base: position 2,060,640 of record NC_137266.1, read on the forward strand.
TAACATTGATATCAAAGTATACAGAAAATGAATATTATTTATACCTAATTCATAGTTTTATTAGCTTTTCTAAATTTTAGTAGAACATTTAGATATCATTATTGTAAAAAAATTTAACACTCAAAACAATTAATTTTAAATCAAAGTTATTATTTTTATTGAAAAATAATATTTCTTAGTAATATTAGGAAACACTTAAAATTATCATTTGAGACACCTAGCGGCAAAATTAAAAACTACATATAATAGAATTTTATTAAAAATTATGCTTTCATTTACTAAAATAGTTAAATGTTTGTGTGTCGGTTTGTACGTCCGTAATAAAGTTTTGTTATCGTCAATTTAGGCATGTTAGAATCATCCTAGTGTTTAAAACCCCCTTATTATAATTAAATAAGTTTAAGTACAGCTTAGAAGTTAGACAGATAGATAGATGTTATCGTCCTTGTGGCATGTTAGAATCGTCCTAGTTGTTTAAAACCCCCTAATTATAATTAAATAAGTTATGTACAGCTTAGAAGATAGATAGATAGATAATATAGCTCCTAGAAAAATTTTATACAATTAAGTTAAGCATAGCAGGGATATAAAGGGATAAGACAATGGCCGATAAATTAATGTACTTTACATCCCCAATGATGATGTACAAAATCACCCCTTTTGTAAATTACAATTAGTAATTGAAACGTTTGCACACTCTGCTTAACCAAAAAAGTCTCCAAAGTTTTAAATCCAAGGAATAAGAAAACATTGGGGACTATTGTAATAAACAGCCCAATGTCCCCTCCCTGTAATGCATGGATATATTGACAGGGGAATTTTTTTTTGTCAATCTCGGTTCCTTACATAGACCTCATTTATTGGTCTGTTCGTTATACAGTGGAGGGAGGGGATATGTTATTTTAGCCAGCTGTAAGCATCACTTTCTCAAGTCCTCTAAATGTAAGTATGTCTTTAAACAATATCCTGTATTTACGTAGTTTTCCAACAGGTTTACTTAAAATTTTGTTTCTACTTTTATACATTTATATTCTGATTATTTAGGTCTGATACTCTTCAAGTATTAATGTTCGTTTGTCTTACCATTTCAGAGCTTTGCTTTTATGGATATTGTCATCCTTGTTTCATAATGATTTCTTATTCGTTGAATGAACAACTTTAGGAACTTTTGTTTGTGGGTTTAATAAGTTAGGTGTTCTAACAATTCAACCACTAATTGTAATATACTCAACTGTATTTTATTGCAGAGATTTAACAGTTAATGTTTAATTGTTAGCATTTGACTAAACATTATTGTACGCGGCAATCGTGCGTATAAATTGTCTGCATACTCAAATAATCTATTTGCTTCAATAGCTTTGTTTTATGATTAATAAAGATTTCATATTATTAAAGTGAAAAGGATAAATTTAGATTATAAATTATCATTTTTTTTTCTTCAAATTATTGGTTTTTATTGAAAATTATATTGTTTAATAGTTAATAGAAATGTTAAAATATAAATTTGAGAAGCCTAGTGGCCAAATTAAACACTACTTATAATAGAATTTTATCAAGACCTTTTCATTTAGAGATAGATAGATAGATAGAAGGATAGATAGATAGATAGATAGATAGATAGATAGATAGATAGATAGATAGATAGATAGATAGATAGATAGATAGATAGATAGATAGATAGATAGATAGATAGATAGATAGATAGATAGATAGATAGATAGATAGATAGATAGATAGATAGATAGATAGATAGATAGATAGATAGATAGATAGATAGATAGATAGATATATAGATAGATAGATAGATAGATAGATAGATAGATAGATAGATAGATAGATAGATAGATAGATAGATTAAAATTGGAACATTTGAAAGACCAAAACGGCTATAAGGCTGTTAGTAATTCACATGATTTAAGTAATTATTCTGAAAAAATATTCAAAAAAAATTCCTTTTGCAATAATTTACTAAAAGCCTTGTAGCCAAGCCTCGACCTTTCTCTTCCCTATTCACAATGGATTAAAATCGAATTTTATGTGCAAAGCCTTAAAAATTACAATTTAAGTAAGCAACTTACTTTTCATAAGTGTACCAAAATTATTGGTCTTAGCATTTATATGATAGGTTTCGCTCCTATGCTGTTTTCAAACAGCTGATTATACATACTAGCAACTACATCCATGCATGAACTTGAGGAAGGGGAGGGGGGGAAGGGGTTGTACCCATTTAGCTGACCCTTAAAAATTATAAACGTGGTCAATCATAATTATCAAAACAAGGTGTACTAGTAAAGTAACTTTTCATCTTTGTCTAAAACGACCAAGCATCTAATACTGGATTAACTTACACATGAGATGTGTTGTTGTTGTGGTGGTTTCTTAGTATAATACTAAAATTTAAAGGCTTAATGAGTATCTACTCTCCACTGTAATAAAAGCAATATATACAAAGACAATTCATACAGAACACAGTAGAAATCTAAATAATAAAGGCTTAAAACAAATATTTAACAGTGAATATAAAGTTTTGATACAAATTAAACTTTTTTAATTTTGTCCAACTAGTCAGTGTGATTTGTACTTTAGCATTATTCTCATTACTGCGCAAGTCAAAGATTCCTTCAAATTTCCTAGAAATATTTAGGGTTTTCACTTCTATTCCTCCTTATTCTATGATAGATAGATAGATAGATAGATATATAGATGAATTTCTGACAATTGTATAGTAACTTTAGAAGATAAATTTGGGTCATTACAAAGAATACCGAAGTCAAGCCAATATAAAATAAAAAAGTGCATTTTACAATGTAGCAGATTTTTAAGAAGTTAGATGATTTGTTATTTTTTCTAATTTTCATTTGTTAATCACTTTTCTATACATTTTATATTATGGTTGCTACTCCTAGCCATGGATAGTGATACATTGTATTTGAAGATAGAAAAAATAGCTTAAAACCCATTCCACGACTTAGTTCTAAAACATAAAAATAGCCTAAAACCTCTTTCCCTTGGTTATAAAGCATTAAAGAATATTTTAATGCTCTTATAAGACAGACAGATAGAAGCACATCTAGCTACTTAGAGGCCTATTTGAAAATATCAAATGGACACCCAATAAAAAAGATTTACAATTGTTTTTATTTTCTTGAAAGATTTGCTGTAAAAAAAACAAGGATGACAACATCTATACGTGGCGAAGCACTAAAAAATCCCCAAGAGAGAGAGAGAGTAAGAGAGAGAGAGAGAGAGAGAGAGAGAGAGAGAGAGAGAGAGAGAGAGAGAGAGAGAGAGAGAAGAGAGAAAGAGAGAGAGAGAGAGAGAGAGAGAGAGAGAGAGAGAGAGAGAGAGAGAGAGAGAGAGAGAGAGAGAGAGAGAGAAAGTATATACTATAGAAAATCACCAAACTTATTTAAAAAATGTTTTATAATGGATATAGAATATACGTGGATAATAGGATAGGGGAAAAATTGTAGTCAATTTAGAATTCTAACATGGACATCCATTATTGAATTTAAATTCTTTCATCCAGTAGGAGGAGAGGTGAAGGCGTAAAGGGGTTGGATGGTTATTTTAGCCAGCTACAAGCTAACAATACTCCGGTGGAAGATCTATTTGATAAAAAATACATTTTTTCTTCTATCAAAAATTCAAAGACAGACTGACAGACCAGGCAAGTTATATACTGGATGTTTTTTTTATAAGGGGTATGTTTACTTGCAAAATTAGCAGTCTATATTAAATAGCAGCCGAAAAATCACATTACGCGTTACAAACGGACTAAACTATACAGTGAATTATAGAGTAGCTTCACTACTAAAGATTGTGAAAATATTTTTTTCAAAATAAATTAACGAAATTCTTTTAGTTCATCTTTTATAGAAGGCTTTTTATTGCTTTTTACAAGGTTGATATATTATTTCTGGATATTGCACCAGATTTTCGTTTACTCTAATAAAGTGATACTCGTAGCTGGCAAACATAACGTCCCCCATACTTAACTCGATCCACTCCTCTCCTACTGGGTAAACGAACTGACCAATAAAAAAGGTCCATATATTAGTAAGCTAAACTGAATTAATAGATGACAAATTTTCCCCTGTCAATATATCCACCCATGCTATATCCATTTAGGGGATATATGACTTTCTTTAAAAAGCGTAGCAACTCTACCCTATTATATGAAATGGTAAGTTTTTTGATCTGAAGCTTTAAAATCTCACTAGCTACTGACTCCATTGAATTCTCCAGTATAGGCAGGCTTTACATAGATCCCAGGATGGTTTTATACTATTTTCTCTAAACCTTTCTTCCTTCGAATACAGTCATAGCCACTGGAGAAAAGGAAAACTTGTAGAATAGTTATTTATAGCATCGTATTATAGACAGCTTTTTAAAAACCTGCCTGTATTACGATGCTATACATGATTTATTAGTATTGTTGAGAACCTGTTTTAATCCAGTGGATATTAAGCGGTTTCAAAGCTATACTGAAAAACGTGTTAAGGAAAAGGTTTCGTGATTTTATGTATGATTTTTTCAATAAATTATTAAGTAGGAGTTTTTATTTACATTTTTCAAAAGTAACTTACCTAATAATACAGAGGCTGTTAGTTGTACAGACAAACGGACAAACTGTGATTTCACAAATGTACTTTTGCATAACACTTATTTTTTCTTAAGTTCTTGCTAACTATATAAATTTATTTATTTGGGGCTTTACATATGCTTTAAAAACTTGGCTGTTTATTACACTAGTCCTCAAAGTTTTATGATTATGTTTTCTTTTTCTTTTGGGGACTATATTAATTGGTTGGTTCATAAAGTCAATTGTCTATACATTTCTACCACTAATAATAATCTATAGAAGGGGGTAATTTTGTGTAACATTATTAGGAATGTACTCCAAAATATCGACCATTGTCTTATCATTTTAGATCCCTGTATATAACAATACTCATATTATTTTTAGGTAATGTCTTATCCCTTTATATCCCTGTTTAACAGTAATTTCATTATTTATAGCCATTGTCTTATCCCTTTAGATCCCTGTATATAACAATAATAAATTTATAGTATAGATGTATAAAGAGCTTACTATTTGATTTCCAATTGCAAAGACCTAGAGCGTTGCAGACGAAAAATAATTTCATTAAACTTTGCTTTCTAATTTCAGCTGTTCAATGCTTTCTTCTGCTTTTTGAAAAAGAAAGGGACAATTTTTGTGTAAAATTGCCATTTCTGTCTAAACTGAAGTGAAGTATTTAAAACTGCCATTATCAATTTCTCACAACTAGGCTCCTGACTATACAATTATATTCATAATCATCTTTTCCGATTTACAATACTGCATTTTTAAACCTAGTTATTTGTGATTAATAAGACATATTTCCAAATGATGTGAATCCTTTGTTGCAAATCAAAATTATCAAGTTTTTAGTGATATCTAGCGACAAATGTAGAACTAATATATTGCAGATGTTCCCAAATTTATTTTTTGCCTAAATTTACGTTGTTTTCAATTATTTTTCCATAAAGGGTTGAGCTCTCTCTCAGGTGATGGCAAATTAACTATGTCCTTATTTTAAGTAATTGGGTTATTGTCAGTTTTTTGAGATCAGTAGATATTTTTCAAAATATTTTTCAACAATTGAACAGTATTTAGACAATGCAAAACGAATTTAACTAGGATGAATGCAAATATCATTGCAGCTCAAACATAGACGTCCAAGAAAAGGGATAAAGGGGTGTTCACTCCTTTAGACTTTGAAATCTCTTATTTTACACCCCACAAGTTTTTAAAAATACGTTAGATTACTCCCCTTAAATGTATGGAACCCCTCATTCAAAGTAAAAAGCTTGGGCATCCTTGTGTTCACATTAGTTTACCATTTGCTTTTTGTTCTTTTGCCAGCACCCGGTTGTATTTACATTTTTGAAAGATTCAGCTGATTTGTGGTAAAGTCCACTTCTTCGATACTTTACAGATCTCCACGATGGAACCTGTAGTCCTGTCTTCTTGTCAAAGTTGTTCGTCCGAATAAAACAGTCTTCTTTCTTGTTAAGTCTTTATTGATCTTGTTGGTTCTACATTTTAAACATGACTGAATATTACAATGATTGAATGAGTATTTATAGTCAAATCAAATGAGTATTATAGAATACAAAAAGAGAATTTATAAACAGTACAAACATGGCGCCATATAAAGATACATATTACATAAAAAGGTCACTGTGATCACACCATAAGGACATGTTGTGTGTTGATGACTTGGTGTCCATTTGAACAGGCAGTATCTGGTGTATAGATGTATATCATTGCCCGTTTCCATGTTGATTGTAAAGTTGAACATTACAGCAGAATTTCAACTGGGATTGGTGGTATAAATGTTGTTTGGGGGCTTGGACACTAAAACAGATGTATATCATTGCCTGTTTCCATGTTGATTGTAAAGTTGAACATCACAGCAGAATTTCAACTGGGATTGGTGGTGTAAATGTTGTTTGGGGGCTTGGACACTAAAAGGGGAGGTGATTCCACAAGTAGTTGACCTTTTTGAAATCTAGTTTCAAAATTTCCATAAAGTGGGCATCAATTTAGGTTGGGGGCTGGAACCATAAAAGGGAAGGTAGATTACTTCAAAGTTTTGTCTCCATGGCGTGGCCACTTTACCACGAAATATATATATAGCAAACTTCCACAGAAGAAATTTTCTTCAAATAAAACAATAATATCTCTACCCAAGAAATCTCCAATTATATGTATACATCTCCACAAAGGAAAATCTCCATTTTGGGTCTGTAGATTCTACATAAGAATTCTCCAAATAATGTCTTCAGTTCCACAGGAATACTCTTTTCAATTAATACTTCTCCTTGGTCTGCATAGATATTTCTCACAGAAAGAAATCTTCACAAAAAATATGTTAGAAAGGTGCCACACCTTTCTGTAGTGTCTACTAATTAAGCTAAGACATGCAATCTTATCTCTTGAGATAAATTGTGTGTGTGTGTAGATTCATTAGTATCACATCATTAAAACATAGCATGCTTTATAGTCACTGGTCTGGTGGTCAGTCATCATCCTACTACAGATTTGAAAGACCCAACCCACAGACGGTACAAGGCCTTTGAGAAAGGAACAGGGTTACAAACACTATTTATCACTCTATATATATTACTTTAATATAACAATACTCCTATTATTTATAGCTATTGAAAAGTTGTATAATATTTGACGGACATATTTTACCACGGTTCAAAGATTTTAGGAAATTTGTCACAGATTTTGTTTAAATCCTCTCTCTCTCTCTCTCTCTCTCTCTCTCTCTCTCTCTCTCTCTCTCTCTCTCTCTCTCTCTCTCTCTCTCTCTTTCTATCTCTCTCTCTCCTTCTTTCTATTTCACTCTCCTTTTATCGGCCATTTCCTTTTCATTCCTTTATCTTTATCTCTATTTCTATTTTTATTGTTATCTCTTTTATTAACCCTATTTATCTCTTTCTTTTCTTCTCACTTTCTTTTTCCTCTTTTATTCACTATACATCTATTTCTTTCTCTTTCTAGCAATCTAACTCTCTATCTATCTATCTATCTATCCCTCTATTTATATTCTCTTTCTCTCTACTTTTATTTTTTTCGTTTATTTCTTTATCTCTTTTTTTATCTCTTTATTTATCTCTTTTGTTAACTCTACTTATTTATTTCTCTCCCTCTCCTTCTCTCTCTTAAAACTTTCCAGAAACCTATGAAAAGCTTTACTGTATAAAATACGTATCAGTCTAGCAGTTAGCGAGATCTTTTAAACTACAGACACACATTAGACATCCTGTTAATTTTTATTATTCTATCTATCTATCTCACTCTTTCTCCTTCTTGTTTCTCCACGCCTAATATACTAAATGTCGCCAAAAGTTTTTTTAGCTTTTTCTCATTTTCGAGTGTTTTAACATAACTACGATAATAATACTTATTTCTCGTATTCATTCGAATCCGGTGGATAGGAACCGGTTCTCATCCATACGAAAAAACTATGTCTAGCATCGTATTATATCCAGCTTTCTACGAATATGCTGTTTCAAAGGATCTACTTCCTAAGTCACTGTAATATCAGGGATCTTAAGGGATAAGCCAAGAAACAATAAATCAATATACATCTCTAGTGATGATAAACAAAATTAACTGTTCTGTAGAAAAAAAAACATATCTGTTAAAAGTTGGGACACTACACAAGTTTGGAGCTAACGAATAAGACAAAGTGGTAATAAAACTTTGGGTACTAGTGTAATTTACAGTCCAATGTCCCCTCACTACCAGCCTGCTATGTTACAGTCAATGAAAGGAGTCAAATTGTCAAAATATCGGATTTCAAACCCCTTGTTCTTCATGGCTATAAGATAAGGTGGTATGATTATCCATCCTCTTTGATTGCACGACATTTTACCCCTTCCCCCCCAAAAAAAAAAAAATAAATAAATATAGTTTGGACGTCCTTGCCTCTATGATTTACCCTACTCCTATATTTTGATTTTTATCTTCCCTCTCCCCCTCAAATAAAAAATCTTGAACGTCCTTGTCGCCATGCTTTACTTTTTAAAGTCTTTAGTGTTACACGGAGCGTGTTCTAAAATGTTTTCTGGGTAAACTACTTTACATAAAATGGCAGCACCAGAAATACTTATTTTTTTTAATTACCTCTTGGGGCTAAGCCCCTAGAGGCTAGGGGTGAGGCCGCTAGTAATAATATATTTGATTACTAAATATACAACCCTTATATAAAACCCTGATATTTTTCGACCTAACTTCTTGATTTATAAGTTGTTTAAAATTTGGTAAAATTTGTTGAAAAATAGTGTTGATATAGTGTCATAGTAGCTTACCAATAGACGTATTAGAAATAGAGTGATACTAATATAGGTAAAGAGTTAGATTGTAAATAGATAAATGGATGCTGAAAGAAATGGGGAGGCAGAAGACATTGGGTTGATTATTACACTAGTCCCCAAAGTTTTATAATAAATTCATCTAATCTAAATCTATCAAATTGCCTCTACCTAATTAATCTATTCTTTTCAGGGATCTAAAGGGATAAGACAATGGTCAAACAATTTATATACATCCCAAATGATCAATCACATAAATATCATTTATTTAGAATATAATTAGTGGTTGAAATGTTTTGACACTCAACTTAATGAACCAACCAATAAAAAATTCAATAAAAGTCCCCAAAGTTTGAAAATGTAGGATATATAGAAGTAGATTTATAAATATATAACGGATAGATTCACTGATAAATGCTTTATAGATAGATATATATTGATAAAAATGTTACTATGCTAAACAATATTATCCCTCTAATATCTAGTAGCTCTATTATCTAGGGAATAGGAGACATTGAGACCTACATTTGTTTATTTTTTGGCTTTGGGTTATATGGCTTAGAGACATTTTAAATTAGTCTTAAATCCTTAAAATGGAAGGATACGGGTTGTTAATTACTTTTTTGAACTACTAGCGGTTTCGCTCTAGCCTTTATGGGCTTTTCCCCAAGATGTTTGATCAAATGAATTGTTCGTATTTTAGATTTAAAAGAAAAAAATAAATTATTTTTAATTTTCTTTGGGGGGGGGGTAGAATTTTTTTTGTGGGGTGGGGTGGTGCTCGACCCCCCTATTTTAATTTTAAAAAGAAAAAAAATTGGAGCAGGGGGTTTTTTTTAATTTTTTTGGGGGGTTGGGGGTGTCCCACCCCCCGAGAAAATAGTTATAAACCTTCCCGGGACCTATGAGAAAGCTACCCTGTAAAGGAGAACCCGATCGGTTCTGCGGTTAGCGAGATCCTTCGCTACAAACAAACAAACAGATAAACAGACAGACAGACAAACATCGTTCTACTTTGTATTATAGATTGACTGCGCTTCTTGATTAACTTTGAGGGAGGAATGGAACAATGAACTGTTAATCACTAGTCCCCAAAGATTTATAATAATGTTTTCTTATTCGTTGGCAAACACCATTGCGAACTTTGGTGAATTTTTATTGGTTGGTTCACTAAGTTGAGTGTTCAAACTTTTCAACCACTCGTTGTATTTGTACAGAAGGGGTAATTTTGTTATTAAAGTACTATAAATCTATTATTTAGATTATCATCATTGGGGATGTAAATTAAATAATCGTCCATTTTCTTATACCTTTAGATTCCTACTTAACCTTAGTTAAATAAGATTCCTACTTAACCTTAGTTAAATAGAAAAAAGTTACCGGGTGGTATTTTTTTGTAAGGGAAATGTTTTTCTCCTTGGAGGCTTTGAAACCGCTGTATAAGCGCCATACTGATTAAAAGTAATGCATCACATAGTATTTTAAACAATTTTCCCTGGATAACAAAATTAAAATCACAAAACTGGTATAAATCTTGTAATTTTCCATTTTACTCTCCATGGAAAGCCGTCTTTAAATACGATATCATAATTTCCTGTAAATCATGAGTCAATGTCTTTTGTAAGAAGAGGTATATGGCAACCTTAAAAATAACATGGAATATATTAGTAATTATTCTGTTTGCTAGTTCATGTTTACTAGAAAATTAATTTAATTTTTAAAACAGTTTTTTTGAAAAACAACACTTTGTAATATCTTATCAAAAAAATTAATTTAATTACACAACAAAACCCATTTGCTAAACTTTAATGTGATAAATAAGTTAATTTTCTAAATACTTATTGATTTAAAATGTTGTATTAGTAGTTTATCTCTAAAATTGAGACACCTAGCGTTAAAAAAGTAAACTGTATAATTTAGATTTTTATTGAAAATTAGATAGATAGATAAATAGAGCGTTTAAATTTGTAGAAGGTTGGATGATGGATAGATAGAAAGATGAATATGTAGATAGAAAGATAATTACATAAAAGCTACATAAATAAGATGTATTGTATAAATGTGTAGAAGGTTAAATAATAGATAGATAGATATGAGGTAATGTAAAATATCTTATTACAAGAAAGTGTCAATAAATGAATAAAAGAACTCTTTCATTCAAATTTATGATTTTAAATATTTATAGAAATTGATACACTAATAATGATTAAATTTCATTCATTTATTTCAACAATAATTCTTTGTTTAGATTTTATCTATATACTAAAGTAACAGGATGTGTGTGTGTCTATCTGTCTGTACTATAAAAAATCTTGCTAACCGCCGAACCGATATGGTTTTCCTTTACAATGTATCTTCTCTCAGTTTAGCTTCTAGTATAAATATAAATCCTTGAAAGGTTTAAACCTATTTTTGGGAAGTGTACTACAGATTTAGATAACCATTCTATGGAAACTCTACACAATAGATTTTTGGGTGGGTTTAAGCTATTTTTAAAGCCTCTCCCATCCAATAGTTGCTAGGAACGTATCAAACAATATTGCCGACGAAAAAAAGTTTGTAAGTTGTAAAACTGCCATGTTCTATGCATCAATGCGGGGGGGTGGGGAGGAATTTCTTCCTATGTGTGAAGGTCAGTTTTTATAGAAACCTTTCTAAAAAAGATAATAATAATCATTATCTTAAACAATATATTTGGTACCCTTCCCAAAAATAGTTGTAAAACATCCTAGGACCTATGAGAAGCTTCACTCTATATAGGAGAACTATATGGGCCTCAGCGGTTAGCGAGATTTTTTTTTACACAGTAATAGACAGGCACACATTCTGTTACTTTCATATTATGATGATATTTTTTTTATATTTAAAGTAAAATTTATGTTAATACTTAAAGATTTCTTAATTTAAAAACTGTTCAAAAATGCATTGAAAATATTTCAATTTAGATTTTGAATTTGTTAGTTTTAATTTTAAAACTAGATGTCTCTATTATAAATAAAAAATAATTCAGTTTTAATCTTAAAACTTTTAATTTATTTCAGAGTTGTTCTCAAATGTGTTTATTTATTTTTTGATTTATACTTATAAAATAATAGTTGAATTTAATAATTTTGAAAATAAGCAATTGCAGATTTTAGTATATATCTAAAAAGTCTGCTAAAAAATAGAAATGTGTGTGTATCGCTAAACTAACGCATTGTAGTTCTGTTAAATTTATGTCGATGCAAAGCATCTATTTAATATCTTGTGAAACATTTTTTTTTTTTTTTGGGGGGGGGGTGATGCTCTCCCATGATATGATATGATAAGGTCATGTAAAAAAGTAACTGTGTGGGTGGCTACTGCTAGTAAGGGCGTTCATTTTTCGTTTGTCTATTGTATTCTATTAATCCTGGGTTATATTGCTTTCTAATACTAAGCTGGATTTCAATTGAATTCTGAAAAAGAAAAAAACAATAATGACAACATATATAAGTAGCGAAGCTCAAAAGTTATGGATGGATAACCGAAAAAAATGAACTATAGAGCAGTTTCTTTAAAAAAACATTGAACTAGAAAATCACGAAACCTTGCAAGATTTATAACGTGTAAATCTAGGAAGCGATCTAGCGCCTCAACCAATATGCAAATATTAATGAAACTTTGTGGGTATATGTAAATTGTAAATTAATTTAATCCCTAAAAATATCAGCCGTCTCTCCCGAACAGAAGTAAAGAAATCATGAAAACTTAAAAATCTAGGAATCGAACTAGCTCCCCAACCAGAAAATCTCGACAAAACTTGATTATAGTATACAGAATATAAAAGTATTCAATCCCTAAAAATTCCAGCCGTATATCTTGAATAGAGTTGAGAAAATCATGAAAACTTTAAAATGTAGGAATCGATCTATATACCCCAACCAATTGACGAACCTAAATGAAACTTGGTGAAAATATGAAGAATGTTAACATAATAAATCCCTGAAAATTTCAGCTCTCTATACATTTTAGAGGAGCCGAGAAAATCACGTTTCCTACTTTCTGTCTCTGACGGCCGGACGGATGGACATTTCAAATTATAGAGTAGCTTCGCTACCAAAAATTAGAATATGTATTTAACACAAATAAATAAATATAAGATAACTTAGCTTCACAAATATCTATCTATCTAATTCAAAAGGCCTATATAAAAACTTAATTAAGCAATATATTGTATAGTATGTCTTTAATTTATGTTTTTCTATCAGTTTATCTGTCTATCTATCTAACTATCTATTCAACTATCTATCCAACTCAAAAGGCTTAAGCATTTATTGTGTAGTATGGCTTTAATCTGGGCTTATCCAGGGATAATCCAAATTGTAAATGTACATGAAGTAAATATCTGTTTAGTGGCTTGTGTGTGTGTGTGTGTGTATGTGTGTGTGTGTGTGGTCGTGGGAATTTTTAACGTGTGCTGTGAAAAATAACTATAATCATAATTCGAAGTAGTAACTTGTTTGTTTAACAACTTTGGGGACTTTAGTCAATTTTGAGTGGTTTATCTTGTTTGGTGGTTGCTTCAATAAGTTGAGTGTTCGAACGTTGCAACCACTAATTTTAATTTTTTGAAGGGGTAATTTTGTGTATCATTATTGGGAATCTATATCAATTTAACGGCCATTGTCTTATACCTGTGGATCCCTGAAAGATATTATAAAATTGTTCAATGAAACTAGCAGCCAGGGATCTAAAGGGATAAGACAATGGACAATAAGCGATATATATGCCAATAAATATCTGCAAATGATTCTTCTGTAGATTACAATTAGTGGTTGAAACGTTTGAACACTCAACTTTTTGAAACAACAAATCAACAAATAATCTATAATACAAAGTAGAACGATGTCTGTCTGTCTGTTTGTTTGTCTGTTTGTCTGTTTGTTTGTAGCGAAGGATCTCGCTAACCGCTTAACCGATCGGGTTCTCCTTTACAGGGTAGCTTCTCATAGTTCCTGGAAAGGTTTATAACTATTTTCTTGGGGGGTAGGACACCCCAACCCCCCAAAAAATGAAAAATAACCCCCCCCAAAAAAAAAAAAAATATAAAAAAAAATTCGTTTTAAAACTAAAATAAAATAGTGGGGTCGACTACCCCCCCCCAAAAAAAAAAAATTACCCCCCCCCAAAAGAAAATTTTTTATAAAATTTTTCTTTTAAATCTAAAATACGAAAAATTTGTTTGATCACACCTCTTGGGGCAAAGCCCCTAGAGGCTAGGGGCGAAGCCGCTAGTAATTCAATAAAGAAAAATATTAATTTTTTTTTGAGGGGGGTGGGCGATTTCTCCTTTCCAAGACCTATGAAAAGCTTCACTGTAAAGCAAAACCATATGAGTACAGTATTCAGCGATTTACAGACAAAAACAGATCCTTTTACTTTTAACATTAAAGTAATATATATAGAGCGATAAATAGTATATGTAACAACCACCCCTTTTCAAAGACCTTCTACCGACTTTGGATTGGGTCCTTGAAATCAGCTGAATCTTTCAAAAATGTAAATACAGCCGGGTGCTGGCAAAAGAACCAAGAGCAAATTGTAAACTAATGTTAACGCAAGGACGCCCAAGCTTTTTACTTTGTATTGGGGTAAAATTAGGGGTTCTATACGTTCAAGGGGAGTAATCTAACGTATTTAAAAACAACTTGAGAGGTGTAGATAAGAGGATTCAAAGCCTAAAGAGATATACTCCTTTACCCCTTTACTTGGACGTCTATGTATCAGCTATAATGATTTCTGCATTTTACCTAGTTAATTTCGTTTTTGCATTGTTTAAATACTGTTCATTTGTTGAAAAATATTTTGAAAATTATCTATTGATCTCATAAAACTGACAAATACCCAATTACTTAAAATACGGACATAGTTAATTTGCCACCACCTCAGGGAGAGTTCAACCCTTTATGGAAAAATAATTGAAAACAACGTAAATTCAGGCGAAAAATAAATTTGGGAACATCTGCAATATATTAGTTCTATATTTGTCGCTAGATGTCACTAAAAACTTGATAAATATGATTTGCAAGAAAGCATTTACATCATTAATGAAAATGTCTTGTTAATCACAAATAACTAGGTTTAACAATTCAGTATTGTAAATCGGAAAAGATGATTATTAATATAATTTCATAGTCAGGAGCCTAGTTGTAAGAAATTGATAATGGCAGTTTTAAATACTATACATAAGTTTAGACAGAAATGACAATTTTTTCATAAATTGTCCCTTTCTTTTTCAAAAAGCAGAAGAAAGCATTAAACAGCTGAATTTAGAAAGCAAAGTTTAAGGAAATTATTCTCGTCTGCTGAGCTTTAGGTCTTTGCCATCAGATATCATTTAGTAATCTGTTTATACATCTATACTATAAATTTATTCTAAGGACTACGCTCTTTGAGGCCTCCAAGAGCACTTCAGGAGGGAGGATAACCCAATTTTGGTGGTGGTACCCTCCTAAAAATAGTTATAAACCTTCCCAGGACCTATAAGAAGCTTCCCTTCATAGGAGAACCATATCGGCACAGTTGTCAGCGATATCCTCTAGTACACGCAGACAGACAAAACAGATCCTGTTACTTTATATTATGAATAACACGAATTTAAACCAAAAAATATATATTATGTGGTTTTAAATTTTGCCGCTAGGTGTCTCAAATAATATTTTTTAAATATGTTTTTATCTAATGAAAATCTTTACTGATTCAACAAAGTATTTAAATTTAATTTGAAAATACATTAAAATGGTTAATGATAATTTTTTTTCTCATTATAATATATAAATATTATGGTCAAATATTTACTCAAAAACTAAAAGAATAGTAGAGATGAAATGCATAATTTCGTATACTAGGTTTATTCACGCATTCTTTTTTTGAAAGCGGAGAAATTTCACTCTCTGCCATTAATCAGTACTTTTATAAAACGTTTGCAAGAGAAAGTTTGCGAGATCTTAGTGGACAAATACTTAGAAGAAAAATAATTCCAAGTCTTTCGTTAGATATTGCATTAGCCCATTCTACAACATATATGATATATATTATTTTTATATTAAATCCAAGTAGGTATGTTTTTGTGTGCCTAAGGATCTCAATAACTGCTGTACCGATATGCTTCTCTATTATAGTGAAGCATCTCCTTGATCCATGGACAGTTTAGAACTATATTAGGGGAGGGACCATCCGTAACCCTCCCAAGACGATAGCACTTGAAAAACCCTCCCTCCCCACCCCTCCATCATACTTAGAATTAATATTAAAGTTTTTGGGTAATACTTATTTAACACCCCCCCACCCTTTCCTCAAGTACAACTAGATACCTCTGGGGGTGTAGCCGCTAGCTTATCTATAATACAAAGTAGAACGATTTATGTCTGTCTGTTTGTTTGTTTTTACCGTAAGATCTCGCTAACTGCTGAACCGATCGGGTTCTCCTTAACAGGGTAGCTTCTCATAAGTCCCAGGAAGGTTTAAAACTATTTTGAGGGAGGGTACCACCACCCTCCCAGGAATATATTTATATATTACTTTAATCTCCCAAGATAAATCGCCCAAAGAAAAAAAAATTACACTCCCCCCCAAAATTTTTTCTTTAAATTTAAATTTCAAAAAATGGGTTTTGGGATTCAAAATATCTTCTTTGAACTCCCCTATTATCAAGTGCCACTAGAATCCTCAAGGAGCGAACCCACTAGCAGATATATATATATATATTAATTGCATTTCAAAGCTATTGAAATTCTAAATAGTTGACTAAATATTTCCTTTTGTAGTATTTTTGTAAAACAGCATAAGAGAGAGAGAGAGAGAGAGAGAGAGAGAGAGAGAGAGAGAGAGAGAGAGAGAGAGGGAGAGAAAGAGAGAGAGAGAGAGAGAGAGAGAGAGAGAGAGAGAGATAGTTAGAGATAAAAAGTTGAGATATAGATAGATAAATAAGTGTCTCATATGCATGATTTCCAGAAAAAAGTATTGAATCTTCCTGTATTAAAGGTAGATTTGCCTTGTATATTAGGCGAATTTAGTGATTTTCACCTCATATCATAAAATTGAAATATCTGCGAAGAAGGAACAGCTAGGATTAGGTAATTAAGGTCTACGCCCCTTGAGGCCTCTAGGAGCACTTCAGAAGGAAGGATAATCAAATTTTGGTGGTAGAACCCTCCTAAAAATAGTTATAAACCTTCCCAGGACCTAGCAGAAGCTTCCCTTCATAGGAGAACCTTATCGACACAGTTGTCAGCGATATCCTTTAGTACACGCAGACAGACAAAACAGAACCTGTTACTTTATATTATGAATAACACGAATTTAAACAAAAAATATATATTATGTAGTTTTAAATTTTGCCGCTAGGTGTCTCAAATAATATTTTTTAAATATGTTTTCATCTAATGAAAATCTTTATTGATTCAAAAAAGTATTTAAATCTAGTTTGTAAATACATTAAAATGGGTAATTATAATTTTTGTTTTCTGATTATAATATATAAATATTATGGAAATAAATTTTACCCAAAAACTTAAAAAGCACATAAGACATGAACTATATGTTAGCTCACTGTTTCGGAACGCAATGCCAAGAAATACATACCGACACACTCACTCTTAACTTTCCGTGGCAGGAAAGTTTTACTGTTTCTGTAAGCGGAGAAATTTCACTCTCTGCTATTAATCAGTTCATCCAAAATACGTTTACAAGAGAAAGATTACTAGAATTTAGTGGACAAATATTTATTAGGAAAACAATTCCAAGTCTTTCGTTAGATGTTGCATTAACCCATTCAACAACATACATATACGATTTATATTATTTTTTATATAAAATTCAAGTAGGTAACAGAATGTTTTTGTGTTCCAAAGGATCTCAATAACTGCTGTACCGATATGCTTCTCCATTACAGTGAAGTATTCCCTTGGTCCATGGACGGTTTAGAACTATTTTTGGGGAGGGTACCACCACCCTCTCAAAATAAATCGTCCAAAGAAAAAAATTACCACCCCCCCACAAAAAATTCTAATTTTTTAAAATATAAATTTATAAAAATGGGTTTTGAGAATCAACTCTCCCTCCTCAAGTGAGGGTTCTAGAGGCGGATCCGCAAAGTAGCTTGATGTCTATCCATCTTTCTGACCGTCCCTTAAGATCTCGGTAACCACCGAACCGATCGGATTCTACTCTTCAGGGTTTATACCTATTGGTCCTGTGGTGGTTTCAAGCTGTTTTCTTGTGGGGTAGGACACCTCAAACCCCCCCAAAAACAAATAATCCCCACCCACATTTTTTTCACATAAAACTATTGGCAGCACCAGTCTTCTTTGGCACCAGTAGTACTTTTTTTTATTTATTTTTTTTTTTAATTACCTCTTGGGGTAAAGCCCCTAGAGGCTAGGGGTGAAGCCGCTATTATATGTTTATAGCTGTGCATTTCAAGGCCATTATATTCTAAATATTTGACTAAATATGTCCTTTAGTGGTATTTTTGTAAACCAGCATAAGAGAGAGAGAGAGAGAGTAAGAGAAAGTCAATTAGAAAGATAGAGAGAAAAAGAAAAGAGAGAGAGATAGATAGTTAGAGATAAAAAGTCAAGATATATATAGATAGAAAAAGATAGCTAGATAGAGAGAGAAAGATAGATAGAGGGAAAGAGAGAGAGAGAGAGAAAGAGAGATAGAGAATGAGAAAGAGATAAAAGAATATGGAAAAACAGAGAAAAAATGAAAATGTAAAAATATATAACCTAAAAATTGGTTGTTTCAAATGGACGTTTAAAAATTCCTTTATATTGTCATACTAAATATGTCCTTTTAAGTCAAGTTTCGTATTTATATATGAATTTTATAAAGATAGATAGATACAACTATTCTTACAAGGGGAATTATGTTCATACGTAGCGCAGCAATAAGAAGCTAAAAGCCCCCTCCACATTGTAAATAGATTTAAAATAAGGTCGGGTCCCCCTGCAAGGTCTCTTAATCAACAGCTAGGGCTAACCATTATCCAATATAACCATAATATGACCTGAAGTATTCAAACAAAAACTTCTCCCCACCACCTTACTTTTTTCATATTAAAAATAAATCTAATTTTTAAAAGCGAAGGTTTTCTATAATTAGGGTTGGTCCGTCCGTACGTCCATTTTAAACATGTTGATTTTTCTACTTTTTTAAAAAGAAATTTTTATGTGATCCAATTATCCGTTTGATCTGATTTTTTGTATATTGATTCCTGGGACAACAAAGAACAATATCATAAGCGAAGCAACTCTATAATCAAGTCCTAAAAATGTAAGTATGTCCATAAACATTATCTTGTATCAAGCAGTTTTTCAACAAATTTACTTACACTTTTGCTTCGACTCTTATACTTATATATTCTGATTATTCATTTCGGACACTATACAAGTGTTATTGTCCGTTTGTCCTATCGTTTCAGTGCTTCGCTTTTATGGATGTTGTCATCCTTGTTTAGTCATAAATTATTTACATATGCATGCATTGCAAATTGCAGATGAGCTTTGCTTTAAAATAAATCCTTATAAGTAAAGGTCATATTTTCCTAAGATCAGTCATATATTATTGTCCTGTTTTTGTTAATGGCTTCGCCCATAAATATTAGGAACTAGTAAATTTTGTATTTCTTATTTTTCCTCTACAGTCTTTATTTTTGTTCTCTCTCTCTCTCATTCTATTTTCCATCTCTCTTCTCTCTCTCTCTCTCTCTCTCTCTCTCTCTCTCTCTCTCTCTCTCTCTCTCTCTCTCTCTCTCTCCTAATGCTCTTCTTTCCTTCCCTCTCTCTCTTTCTTATTTTCTCTCTCTCTCTCTTTTTTAGATCTCTCTTTCAGTATTTATGTGAGAACATCGATAATATTTGACTAATGATTTTTCAATTTATCCCTCCATTTCTCTCTCTTTTTTCTATTACTTTCAATTTCTCTTTCTCTCCTATCTTCTTATCTCTTTCCCTCTCTCTCTCTCAGTGTGTGAGAACATTGATAATATTTGACTAATTGTTTGTCAAATGGTTCAAAACATAGACTACGCTATATAGAGTTACTAGCGGATACGCCCCTAGAAGCCTCTAGGGGCACTTAAGGTAGGAGGGGGAAAAGTCGACTTCATCACATTTTATATTTGAGTTTCAGAAAAGTAAAAAAATATTGGATCATGTTACTTGTCGATGCAGCGCTTATCACATGTTACTTGTAGATTCAGCAAACTCATACATGTTACTTGTAGATGCAGCAATTCCCCGCTCAATTCCCTATAGAGATGCTACTATAATTATAAATAGAAACAATTAAGATTAATTCGTTAGCTAAACATTTATTAGTAATGGTTTTGAATATATGCAAAAATATTATTAAATAATTACACATGATTTGAATACCAATCTGGTTGCACAAATTGTAAAATACATTATCATTATAGCGATCCCTCCACATGTATTCATCCAAATAACTTTGTAAGAAGGTTCAAGATGAAGGATGAAGGAAGTTGTTTGGGGTTTTGAAGTTCTTTAGAAATGACTAAAAAACTTATTTTCAATAAAAAATATAACTAACATTGTCTGCCTATCTCCTTTTTTAATTTCCCTTTAACATGTTACTTGTAAGTGCAGCAAAGTTAAACATGTTACTTGTAAGTGCAGCGCTGCATCGACAAGTAACATGATCCAAAATATTTTTTTTTCTTTGAGGGGGGGGGGAGGGGTAAAGACACCCTTCCCAAAAATAGTTTAAAACCTTCCCAGGACCTATAAGAAGCTTCACTGTAAAGGAGAACAATATCGGTTCAGCGGTTAGAGAGATCCTTTGCTACAACAAAAAAAAACGCTTACTACTTTTTATAATTAGGATAGGATACATGGATTTTCTTTTTTAAATTTTAAACAAAGGTGATTCTAGGCAGAGGCGTGTAGTAGATGTTGGTAAAACCCAGAAAGAGAGAGGACAATGTGCTGTTTATTACACTAGTCCCTAAAGTTTTACAATAACGTTCTCTTATTTGTTGGCTTAACAACTTTAAGGACCATTACTGAAATTTAATTAGTTGATATTTTTTTATATTTTTGTTCAAACGTTTCAACCACTCATTGTAATATATACAAGGGGTATTTTTGTGTATCATCATTGGGGATGTACATCAATTTATCCCTTTAGATCCCCGATTAATTCTATAACATTAAACTGTCTATGGAAGATATGAGCAAGAGATCTCTATAATAATAGAAGATCATATACAAGATTTGAGAATGGATATATAATCACTTAGATGTTGCACCAGATTTTCATATAATATAGTGAAACTCGCAGTTGGCTAAACTAACGATAATCAGATCCACCTAATTTAACTCCTCCCCTCTCTTTCTAATGGATGAACGAACTGACAAATTAATGAGGTCCATATTTACCTAAATTACCAACAAATTTCCCCTGTTAATATATCCACTTTTTGTATAACCATTAATAGAAGATCATATGCAAGATTTAAATACCTTTGAATAGGCGTTCAAACATGGACAATTATGGCCATAAGTTAGCGCAGCAATAAACAAAAATTATATTAAGATAGCACTATACTTGGCATGAGCCAAGGGAGTATTTGCCTTTACAAGAAATTTAGAATTAAATTTATTCCAGCACACTTCACTAATGTAATGGATTTTTTAATACTTGGATGTTACACCAGATTATCATGTACTCTAATAAACTTCAAATTTATAGCTGGCTAAAATAACCCCCCCACCTATCCACCCTTTACCCAGTTACTTTCCTTTCTACTGGATTAACGAACTGACCAATAAAAGATAGGGGAAATAGCAAAATTAAAGATATTTTTCCCATGTCAATATATCCATGAATATTCTATATCCATACACTAATGTATGCGTCTCTTATTATAGGGAGGAAGGGAACAGTGGGTTGTTTGATTGGTTGGTTCATTAAGCTGAGTGTTCAAACGTTTCAATCACTAATTTTACGCTACAGAAGGGTAATTTTGTGTATCATCATTGGGGATGTACATAAATTTATCTGCCATTGTCTTATCCCTTTATACCCCTGGTGTCCAGCGGCTAAAGAGGTAAAAATGATGTCCTACAGTTTTAGAATATTCAGGGAGGGAGGGAGGGGTCATTGGAATGAATTATATGATACTTGTACCCAAAGTTTTATATGCACATTATTATTTTTATTGGATTAAACCCTTTGAGAACTTTTATTAGTTTGTTCAAACTAGCAGTGTCCAAACATTTCAACCAATAATAAATTACATATTTAGTAATTTTGTTTGTAATAATTGGGGGTTGTATATCAGTTTATCATCCATTGTCTTATCCCTTTAAGATCTAACAATCTACAACCCATTCCTTCCAAAATCAGAATTTTATTTTTTCATAAAGATTGGGAGAAAGAATAATTTATTGTCCATTGTCTTATCCCCGTACTCCTAAACTTACATATACTTTAAATACATAATAAGTATATGCTAATAACTCTATGAAAAGTGTCAGTTTTTAAACATTTTTCTTATAGAATAAAGAGATTCTTTAATAGTTTTAATAATATTATCTGTCATATAATGTTTTAATGGCCCTAAAAATGAAAAAAAAAGTTTACCTAGAACTTTTATGGGTTTTTGTAGCCTAAAACCTTCTCTTGAGATTAGTTAAACTTCAAAAAAATGTGGACGATAAGTCTAGCTGTTTACGAGATCCTAACAGACAGACAAACATAATGTTACTCCAGATGTAGGCTATATACTGTGTCCCTAGCATCTACAGGCAGAAAAGTAGCATAAAACAATCCAAATAGAATTGTAATATCAACAAAAAAAACATACTAGTACCTATTTTAAGCTTTCCTAAATAAGGAATTTAATTGTTTAAGTGGTTTCAACGGACAAAAAAAGCAATATTTTATTTACGGTGTCTAGCGGATTGAACAGACGGACGTACAGACAAACAGATAACTAAAATAATAGAGTAGCTTCGCACCTAAAAAAGTAATGTTTTAAAACCAACCCTATAAGTGAGAAATATTTTGTATAAAGTGGGCTTTACGGTTTCGAACGGAGGGGCTAACGGACGTACAACATTTCCATTTATATAGAGAAGCTTCTCTACTAAAAATAAGTAATGTTTTAAAACCAATATTTGTTCTAATTAGTTTCTAGCGGAAGGTCAGACGGCCATACAGACAATTCTAATCATAGTTTTAGATAAAAAAAAAATAATGTTTTAAACCAATCCTTAGGTGATAAATATCTTATATAAAGTGGGCTTTACGGTTTCCAACGGAATGACAGACGGACGTACTGACATTTCGATTTATAGAGATGTTTTAAAACCAACCCTAGGTGAGAAATATCTTATATAAAGCGGGCTTTACGGTTTAAAACGGAATGACAGACGGACGTTCAGACATTTCGATTTTTAGAGATGTTTTAAAACCAACCCTAGGTGAGAAATATTTTGTATAAAGTGGGCTATACAAGTCTTGCTATGTAAATTATATTTCAGGGATCACAAGGGATAAGACTTCAACTTTTTTAGTAAATCAGTTTATATCTTACCCACATTACCAAAGATGTTTGCTTTTCCAGTATAGCTTCAAAACCGATTAATATCTGCTAGGTTAAAACTGGTTCCTAGCAATTCTGAAAAATTATTTAGAACATCGTATTACAGACAATTTTTTGGGAATATTAAGATAAAAGTCATAAAATCAATTCCAGATTTGTTGGCCCGGGCCTTTAACCCCTTTTGATTGGATAGTTCAAACTAGCAGTGTCCAATCTTTTAAACCATCAATTCAAATACGTAGAACTAGAATGGGTAAATTGTTTATCAGGATTGGGAATGTGGATCAATCCATCTTTTATTGTCTTATCATTGAAAAATTGGCCCTTTTATTTTCAAAAAGCAAAAGAAAGCATTTAACAGCTGAATTTAGAAGCCAAAGTTTAATGAAATTATTTCTCGTCTGCAGAATTTTAGGTCTTTGCAAATGGGAAGTAATCTGATTAAACATAAATCTATTGTCTTATCCCCTCAGATCCCTGAAAACTAATGTTATTCAAATTATTCCAAGATGATTTTTCTTCTTACTTTTAATATTTCATGTAAAATAGTCAGCATACAAAACTGGTAATTTACATTATTTTTTTTTTTAAATTAACTTTCAATGCTTTCTATTATATAAAGTAGTAAGGTTTTTTGTCTGAAGCAAGAACGTCCAATGGGGGGGGGGGGTAAAGGGGTGATTACCACAAACCCCTCAACCCCCAAAATTTAGAAGTTTGAATGTTTACCCCCCTCCCCACCCAAAAAAATGAAAAAGCTTGGACGTCCTTGCCTATATGATATAAAGATTACCCCTCCCAAATGAATTTTTGATTTTAACCCCAAATGAAAAAGCTTGGACGTCCTTGGGCCCTAGGATTGTTTTTGGCCATTTTTATAATCCTTCTTACTCTTTTTGTTTACTAAGCCCCCATATGTAGGGGCGCAGCCACTATTATTAATTATTATTAAATTATAAAGTAGTAAGGTGTTTTTTGTCTGTACCAAAGGATCTCGTTAACCGCTAAACCGATATGGTTCTCCCTTACAGTTTAGCTTCTCTATAGGTTTCTGAAAAGATTTAAAACTTTCTTGGGAGAGGGTACCACCATCTTCCCATGAAAAATTACCCCTGGAAAAAATGACTCCCCTCATAGAATAATGGACCCAACAATAGGTTTATACTTTAATGTCCCATAAAAAAATAATAAAGAAAATGAAATTTATTCTTGCAACTTTGTAGAAATGTCTTTCAACATAAGAAGTTTCTCAGGGATATCAAGGGATAATCAATGGCGATAGATTGATATACATTCCCAATGATTATAAACAAAAAAAACCTTGTAGATTAAGATAATTAGTAGAAAAGCTTGCACAATCCGATAAGTACCAAGAGTCTCTGTATCATAGTTATAAAACCTGTATAAATTACAGTGCAATTTCCCCTCCCTCCCTGGAAGTCACTTAATTTGCATTTTAGTGTTCTTTTTATGCCCTTTTTATAACTATTTTATATCAACATCAATTTATACTCCTCTAGAATTTTTCAGGGATATAAAGACAATTAAGGATAAGTTGATGTACAACCCCAATGATGATACACAAAATTATCCCTTCTGTAGATTAAGATTAGTGGTTAAAACATTTGGACACTCAGCTAAATGAACCAATCAAAATTTACTATAGTCCCCAAAGTTTTTAATTAAGCGAATAAGAGAATGTTACTATACATCTTTGGGGACTAGTATTTTAAACAGACCAATGTCCCCTCCCTCCCTGAGAATTTTTACATTTATAATGGTTGCACTTCCCCGCTTTTAGTCGGGGAGGTGTCGGGTTCGATTCTGGACCACATAGTTTACTAAAGACGTTAAAAATGTTAAATGGTACCTATTTCTACTATGTATGGTGTGTAAGAAAAGAGAAAATGTCTTGGTCCATAAACAGGCGCAACTCATTGATATAAACAGTTACAAAGGCACTTGGACTATAACTTAAAGTCTCAGAGGAGCTCTTCAAAGTAAATTTCAGATGCATAACTCTAGTAGTAACAAAAGCTGCAGAATAAATCTTAAGGGATAAGACAATAGAAGATAAATTGATGTAAACCCCAAATGAGCAAATTTACATAATAAGAAAAGGTTTGGACTCAGTTAGTTTGAATACACCAATTAAATAATATTATGATAAATGTAACAGAAGTTTTTTAGTTTGAAGTTTTAAAGAACGTTTATTGATATAATAATCACAAAAAAATCTCTCAAAGACCATATTAATAATCTTTTTATTATAGAGGCAAGGACGTCCAAGCTGCGGTACCCCCAAATTCATTGGGTGGGGGGGGGGGGTTAGGAATCAAAAAAAATTAAAGACAGGGAGGAAGGGGACATTTGGCTGTTTTTTACATTAATCCCCAAAGTTTTATAGTAACGTTTTCTTGTTTGATAGATTTACAACTTTGGGGACTCTTATTGAAATTAAGTTTGTTGGTTCATTAAGTTGAGTGTCCAAACGTGTAAACCACTAATTGTAAGCTTGTAGAAGGTGTAATTTTATGTATCATTATTGAGGATATACATCAATTTACCGGCCATTGTCTTATCCCTTTAGATCCCTACATGATGATAAATAAATAAATATAAATCACGAAACCTTATGAAAAAATATCTTTACACTTTGTAAATCTTCCAAAGAAAATCAGCCCTCTATCTTTCATAGCAACTGAGTACGTCTAATCCAACCTTAGCGTAAGAGACTGACTAATGGACAGACAGACAGACAGAGAACATCATAGAGTAGCTTTTCTATGAAAAACCAAACAAAAGTTAAAATACCAAAAATATGAGATTTAGATTATAATCTTTCATATTGGAAACGACGGTTTCCTTTTACCATTTAAAAAAATGAAATTCTTTAATTGACTTTATCTAATTTAATCTTAAATACATAGTTTCATTTTCCATCCTATTTTATATCCATATAATAAAGTTAACCGATATGCACCCCTGTCCTGGATAAAATGTTTATTTAAAAAAACATGCGCATTTAGTTTTTTTCATTTCCTGATTTAGTTTTGTCCCCCGATTCTAAAAATGTCTTTCTTAAAATCCTGGCTGTTCTATAAGATCTCCACTGATTTTTCAATATTTTTTTCAAATAACTAATATGAAATTTTGTCTAAACATGTTATAGTGAACAGTAAAAAGGGTCTTACACACCTTAGATTATACATTTCTTGAATGCCAACAAGACCTGACAGAATCAATAAAATATTAAAAAATATCTGCCGTTTTGACTGTTACTAACTGTTAAACATAGCCATTTTTGGTTTTAACCAGAAAAGACATTGAAGGAGCAGTTTTTCAGACTTGACTTAGAAAAACAAAGTTGTAGAACTTGCCAAGCCTAACAATAGGTGTAAGAAGGACATATGCCTAAGGCACACTGTTACAGCAGTCAGTGGCAGTGATTATCTGCATTGCAAATAGATAAAACAGTGCTTAGCAACATTGTTACCATTTTTAGACAGGAAGGACTCATAATAGGGGGACCTATACATCAGACACAAAAAAATCCAATGAAGACTTAACAGAATATAAGCAAAAAATTTGAACCTGCTAATGATGGTTTTGACCATTATCAACTGTTAAATTTCAGGACTTTTGTTCCCCCCTCCACCCAAAAAAACTCGAGTAACTGTTTTTATTTGTGCTATACCAATAAAAACAAAGTTGTAGAACTTGCTAGGCCTAAAATAACTAACATTATTGGCATTCATCTAGGACCAACTTTTCTGGACATTTTGAGACAAATTAAAAAATTGTGAAGTTTAACAGTGAATAATGGTCAAAACAGTGATTGGTTGGTTAAAATTTTCATCTAATACTGTTCTCATTGGTTAGTTGGGTTATCCCAGACCACACTTATATGAGTCCTTCCTTTAAAAAGATGAAGAACATCATTGAAACTTGTGGTTTTAATTACTTTCAACCCAGATAATCTCTATTACCACACCAACATAAACATCATGAAATCACTCTGTGGCTCCAACTGGGGTTAGGACAAGGAGACCATGACAGTGACCTACAAGGCCATTTCAATAAGTTTGTTGGAATATGCTTCTCCTATATGGAGTTGTGTCATTTCAGAGAACAGCTAGAAAAAGATACAAAGATCACAGAACCAAGCTCTCAAACCCACTACTGGTGACCTAATTAACATATACATCAAGAAACAAAAGTTTTACCAATCTAAGAACATTGTCTGTTGAAATTAAAACAATACCTATTTATCGGCATCAACCTGACCATCCAGGATATAAAAATGTTCCCAGACCACTGCCAGCACAGAGTATCTGAGTCAAAAGTAAATATAACTAAACATTTCAATGATGCTCTTCATTTTCTGACTGGAAGGACTCATTTTATTGTGATCTGAACAAACCAATGAGAACAGAATTAGAAGAAAATTTTAACCAACCAATCACTGTTTTGACTGTTATTCACTGTTAAACTTTACAAATTTTAGTTGTTTTCAAAAAGTCAAGAAAAGTTTGTCCTAGATGGATACCAATGTCAAGTATTGTCCCAAAGTGTAGTGGTTAGCGCACTATGCTTTGGTTAGGAGAAACCAAGTTCAAGTCCCTACATAGACTATGATTTGGTTGACAAATGCAATTGCAATTTGTCTGATTGTAATCATGCAACATTCCCTGAGATGCCCTTGGGTTTTAAGGGGGGGAGATTTGTAGGAAGTTAGGATTCTACATATCAAGCAACTTATATCATGCATCATGCTTTCCCCTGTCCATGCTCCTCATTCAAATGAGAGTGCCATTAATTAGGGTGGCTTAATATAGAACACCTGTCAAAACTCTAGGCTAGGGTGATGTAATAATTGAGTAGCTTCCATGATAATTAAGGGTCAGACTTTAATATTTTAAAGTTAGTACCTATGTTTTTCAACCTATTTTTAAAAAAATACACTATACAAAGAATACACTCAGCTGTTCATAAAGCTTACCAATCTATGATTGGTCAAAGGATTATCACCTACCATCTCTGTGGATCTGAATCCTAACTTCAGAGAATCAGGGCTATATACATACATACATGTCAATTATTGTTAGGCCTTGCAAATTCTACAACTTTGTATTTATTTGTAAAGCACAAAAAAAACCAATTACTCAAGTTTTTGGGGGGAAAAACTGAAAGTCCTGACATTTAACAGTTGAATACGGTCAAAAATGTCATTGGTAGGTTCAAATTTTTGGCATATATTCTGTTAGGTCTTCATTGGATTTTTTTATGTCTGATGTATAGGTCCCCCTATTATGAGTCCTTCCTGTCTTAAAATGGTAACAATGTTGCTAAGCACTGTTTTATCTATTTGCAATGCAGATAATCACTGCCACTGCTGTAACAGTGTGCTTAGGCATATGTCCTTCTTACAACTATTGTTAGGATTGGCAAGTTCTACAACTTTGTTTTTCTAAGTCAAGTCTGAAAAACTGCTCCTTCAATGTCTTCTCTGATTAAAACCAAAAATGGCTATGTTTAACAGTTAGTAACAGTCAAAACGGCAGATATTTTTTATTGATTCTGTCAGGTCTTGTTGGCATTCAAGAAATGTATAATCTAAGGTGTGTAAGACCCTTTTTACTGTTCACTATAACATGTTTAGACAAAATTTCATATTAGTTATTTGAAAAAAATATTGAAAAATCAGTGACAAAAGTAATATGCATTTTTGGAGATCTTATAGAACAGCCAGGATTTTAAGAAAGACATTTTTGGATTCGGGGGACAAAACTAAATCAGGAAATGAAAAAAACTGAATGCGCATGTTTTTTTAAATAAACATTTTATCCAGGACAGGGGTGTATGGTTCTCCTTTAAAGGGTAGCTTCTCATAGGTCCTGGGAAGGTTTATAACTATTTTGTGGTATCTCAACCCTCCCAAGAGAAATCGGCAAGAAAATATCACTTTTTAAAACTACAATCGAAATTAGGTGTCTACTTCTCCCCCCCCCCCCCCCCACTCTTCCCTCAAGGGCCTTAGGGGCGTAGCCGCTAGTAATAATATGAAAATGAAAGGCTTTTTTGTATGTTGCTTAAAATTTCAATAACTACTGAACCACCAATTGAGTTCTCCATTTTAAGGAAGCTTTGTATATAGGATAATTTCAGGGTTTTTTTTCTTTTTAAATAAAATTCTCATGGTCGTTTTAAGCTATTTTTCTGCCCTTTTCTAAATCCTAGAATACAAGCCCCTAGATGATAGGAGTGCATCTGCAAGTATTAAAAAATAATTCAACTTACTTTCTTTGAAAGAGCTCGAGCTTTTTTTTCAACCAAGTGGACAATCTCACACACACACACAACATGCGTACATACACACACATACATAGTACACACACACACATACACAGTACACACACACACACAAACTATGCTTACACACACACACACATACATAGTACACACACACATACACATACACATACACAGTACATAGTACACACACACACATACATAGTACACACACACACACAAACTATGCTTACACACACACACACATACATAGTACACAAACACACACACACACACACACGCACACACACACACACACACACACACACACACACACACACACACACACACACACACACACACACACCATTACTCAACAAGCACTATGAACTGATAAAAAAAGGATTAAATAAAACAATCGAGTATAGAATTTAAACGCTAGGTGCAAGTTATTATAATTAAATATTTTCATATATTTATTTCATACAATTTAATCAACTTTTTAACATAATGTATGAATAAATGCATATTTTAAAAATGGCTCATTTGCTTATAAATGATTTATTATACCAACATATTTAAGCGGTTTCTTTTTTCAGCATAAAAATGATAGTGCCAAAAAAGACCTGGAATTTTTTTATCCATATCTTCGTTTTATGTCAACATATATGAAGTTAAGAACTAGATTTTTTGTTGCTGTTATGAAGGTACAATGTATCTAAACACAGTATTATACCATTCGTATTTGATTTCTACTATTCTCAAACTTGAAGATAAGGATTGAAACTAAATTAACCAAGCCATCATATTCATAGAGAGAGGTGACAATGGGCTGATTATTACACTAGTCCCCAAAGTTTCAAGTTTCATTGGATTAACAACTTTTGAGACTTCTACTGAATTCTGATTAATTGGTTTATTAAGATAAGTGCTCAAATGTTCCAACCACTAATTTTATCTATCTATATATCTATCTATCCATCTACCTATCTATCTATATATCTATCTATCCATCTACCTATCTATCTATCATTAACATTAACATTAACTTTTCTAATTTTGTAAGCAGAGTGTCAAGTCTCTGCAATAAAATACAGTTGAGTATATTACAATTAGTGGTTGAAATGTTAGGACACTCAAATTAATGAATCATCAAATAAAAGAACCCAAAGTTGTTCAGTCAACGAATAAGAAATAATAATTAAAATACTTTGGGGACTATTGTAATAAAAAGCCCAATGACACATCACTCTCTGATATATATATATTACTTGCGGCTTCGCCCCTAGCCTCTAGAGGGGATTGGGTCCCAAAAGGTTTGATCAAACCAAATTTAAAATAAGAATTTTAAAAAAAGTTTCTTTGGGGGGGGGGGGTAGTCCACCCCACTATTTAATTTTAGTTTTAAAAAGAAAAAAAAATTTGTGGGGGGGGGTATTTTTCATTTTTTCGGGGGGGGGGTGGTCGTGGGGGTGTCCTACTCCCCCAAGAAAATAGTTATAAACCTTCTTGAGAAGCTACCCTGTAAAGGAGAACCCGATCGGTTAAGCGGTTAGCGAGATCCTTCGCTACAAATAAATAGACAGACAAACAAACAGACAGACAAACAAACAGACAGACAAACAGACAGACATCGTTCTACTTTGTATTATAGATTTCTTGGATGTTGCATCAGATATTTATGTACTCTTGAGAAAGTGATGCTCACAGCTGGCTAAAATAATAAAACTCCCATACCCTTCTAACTGTATAACAAACTGACCAATAAATGAGATCAATGATGTTAGAGGTTGAGAGATCTTATACAACAGATACATATACCCAGGGAAGAGGGTACATTGGGCTGTTTATTATAATAGTCCCTAATGTTTTCTTATTCCTTGGATTTAAAACTTTTGAGACTTTTTTTGTTTATTAAGCAGAGCGTGCAAATTTTAATTACTAATTGTAATTTACAAACGGGGTAATTTTGTATATCATCATTGGGAATGTAAAGTATATTAATTTATCGCCCATTGTCCTATCCATTTATATCCCTGCTATTCTTAACTTAATTGTATGAAATTTTTCTAGGAGCTATATTATCTATCCGTCTATCTTCTAAACTGTAATTAAGCTTATTTAATAATAATAAGGAGGTTTTAAACAACTAGGACGATTCTAACATGCCTAAAATGACGATACAGTCTCCTTATAACAGACGGGCGGAACAACACACAAACATTTAGCTGGTTTAGTAAATAAAAGCTTAATTTTTTGTAAAATTCTATTATATGTAGTTTTTAATTTTGCCGCTAGGTGTCTCAAATATTAATTTTAAATGTTTCCAAATATTACAAACAATATTATTTTGCAGTTAAAACAATAATTTTGATTTAAAAATAATTTTTCTGAGTTTTGCTTTTTTTACAACAATGATATTTAAATTTTCTACTACAGTTAAGAAAAGCTAATACAACTACGAAACAGTTTTATCATATATAATCATTGATGGCACATATGAAAACGGTTATGCTACGTTTTTTGTATGTGGAGCGTTAAATCTCTGCAATAATTGTACTTGGTCATCTAACTACTTGGATTCTTTTCGTAGTTAACCTGCTGAACGGTTAAAAGCGAAGCTTCTCTATAACTAGGGTCTGTACGTTACAGAAAGTCAGTATTTTTCGTTAATCTAAACAGTTTAGAATTGTTGTATCAATTTAAAATTTTGCATTGTGATTTAGTCACGATTTAGAAAGCGTAGCAACTCTATAATCGTTGCTAGAATATCCGTACGTCCATTATAAATCTATATAACTGTATATCTATTTAGTCTTGTACTAAACTGTTTAATTGAGAAAGAAATTAAATAAGTTGTAAAGTAATAATCTAATATAAATCACGAGTTTTAAACCACTAGGACAATTCTCTCATGCACAAAATGACGAAAGCAGCTCTTTATAACTGACCGAAACACAAGCATCCACCTACTTAAATTAATATTAACATACTTCTTATGTTTGTACCGAAAGATCTCGGATTGCCGCTGAACCGATCAGGTTCTCCTTTACAGGTTAGCTTCTCATAGGTCCTAAGAAGGTTTATAACTATTTTGGGGAAGAGTACCAGTTCATCACCCTCCCAAGAGAAAAAAATCCCCTCATCCCCAATTTTTTTCTGAATTTAATATTTTTAACTAAAATTAATAATGGAGGGCCGGGTGGGGGGCACCCTCAACCCCCAAACTTTTTTTTCTTTTTAAATCTAAAAAAAATATTGGTTATCAAATTCAAGCCCCCCACTTCAAGTGCCCCTAGGGGCGTAGCCGCTAGTTTAAAAACAAAAAGTAAAACTATTTTGTTGGGGGGAGTCAACTTATCTATCAACTTCTTTGATCTGTTTATCTAACTATCTATCTATTATATTTTGTCTTTGATATGTCTATCTAACTATCGATCTATTGTGTTTTTGTAAACAGTAGCTTATTGTCAACCCATCCTGCTATTAAATTACATTATATCTATCTATGCAGGGATCTAAAGGGGTAAGACAATGGCTGATAAATTGCTGTAAATTTCCACATTTTAATTTGCTGTAAAGTTAATACACAAAATACCCCTTCTGTAGATTATAATTAGTGGTTGAGACGTTTGGACACTCAACAACCCATTGTCCCCTTCCTTCCTGCTATCTATGTAATATTTAGTTGAAACTCAACAATGTATCATATTGACCATTGCTCATATTAGATTTCATTACTAGGCTATTCCTATAATGAATTAACATTATATTGTCACAATAGGTTTACGAGCGGCTGAGCCCCTTGCAACTAGCTTTAGGAGGACAGTAAAATAGACTAAAACCACCCTAGGATCTATGTGAGGCTTCCATAAATTTAAGAAACAATTGGTTCAGTGGTTACAGAGATTTTAATGGACAAACAGGATAATATAAACAGAGAAACATGATGATAATTTAGAAGTAAAAAAAATAATACACTGTTATATGGGAAAGATAAGAAAAATTATTCTAAGATTGAGAGAGAGAACAAGAAAGAGAATGAGAAAGATAGAGAGAGAGAGAGAGAGAGAGAGAGAGAGAGAGAATATGATATATATAGAGAGAAAGAGAGAGGAATAGAGAGAAAGTAAAAGAGATAAAAGAGATACTTATATATATATATATATATTTTGACATTTCTCCAATTTATTGCACTTGACGTACAAACAGACAGACCTAAACATTATAAAGTAGCTGTGCTACTAAACTATTTATTTTGTAGTGTGACATAGATGTGTAAGAAAGACCATAGAAACCGTCCCTGTCAAGACCTGAATGGATACATTCATATCAAGCAAGAGCCGAGCTTCCGGTCAGCTGTAGAAGGGGGGGGGGAGGGACTGACAATTACAATAAAATAGGGGAAGGAACAATGGGTAAAGGGGTAAACTGTGGGGGAAAACTAACAACAAATACAGGAAAATAGGGGAAGGAACAAGGGATAAAGGGGGAATTTCAAATTGTAAACTAATGTTAACACAAGGACGCCCAAGCTGTTTACTTTGTATTGGGGTAAAATTAGGGGTTCTATACGTTCAAGGGGAGTAATCTAACGTACTTAAAAACAACTTGAGAGGTGTAGATAAGAGGATTCAAAGTCTAAAGGGATAAACACCCATTTACCCCTTTACTTAGACGTCTATGTATTAGCTATAATGATTTCTGCATTTTACCTAGTTAATTTCGTTTTTGCATTGTTTAAATACTTTTCATTTGTTGAAAATTTTTTTGAAAATTATCTATTGATCTCATAAAACTGACAATAACCCAATTACTTAAAAAAAGGACATAGTTAATTTGCCACCACCTCAGGGAGAGTTCAACCCTTTATGGAAAAATAATTGAAAACAACGTAAATTCAGGCGAAAAATAAATTTGGGAACATCTGCAATATATTAGTTCTATATTTGTCGCTAGATGTCACTAAAAACTTGATAATTATGATTTGCAAGAAAGCATTCACATCATTAATAAAAATTTCTTGTTAATCACAAATAACTAGGTTTAACAATTCAGTAGTGTAAATCAGAAAAGATGATTATCAATATAATTTCATAGTCAGGAGCCTAGTTGTAAGAAATTGATAATGGCAGTTTTAAATACTTCACATAAGTTTAGACAGAAATGACAGTTTTTCACAAAAATTGTCCCTTTCTTTTTCAAAAAGCAGAAGAAAGCATTAAACAGCTGAATTTAGAAAGCAAAGTTTAACAAAATTATTTCTCGTCTGCTGAGCTTTAGGGTCTTTGCCTTCAGAAATCAAATAGTAAGCTCTTTATACATCTATACTATAAAGAGGGAGGTCATTTTCTAGTAAATCCCGTAAAGGTGTGTGTTATAAGGCCTAAAAATAGTAGTAGAACGATAAGGTGCTCTATATATTTGTATTTCCTATTGAATAGAACAATAGGGAAGAAATTTTTTTTTTTTTTTTTTTGATAACCGTACCTGGAATATCTGAAATTTCTATCAAACGCTTTGTTTGGCTCAAACTGACCCAAATAAAAAAAATATAATTATAATAAATCAACCTGTAAAGAATGACTTCTTCCTTTGTTTAATGGTATAGATTGTTCTTAACCTTTACCTTGTACCTATAGAAAACATTATTATTATAATTATATTTTTTTTTAATTTTTGTCAGTTTGAGCCAACAAAGCGTTTGATAGAAATTTCGTATTTTTTTTAGATAATCCAGGTACGGTTATCAAAAAAAAAAAAAAATTTCCCTATTGTTCTATTCAATAGGGAATACATATATCTAGAGCACCTTATCGTTCTACTACTATTTTTAGGCCTTATAACACACACCTTTACGGGATTTACTAGAAAATGACCTCTCCCTTTATTATTCAATCAAAGTCCCCAAAGTTGTAGAGCCAGCAAATAAGAGAAAGTTAGTGTAATAAACGACCCAATGTTTCCTCCCTCTGCACGATATGATATTGCACGATGATTAAACATTACCCCTAAAAAGTATGCATTTAATATTTTGACATCCCAAAACCATTGTGGAAGCTATGTGAAGCATTCTTAATATGTCAAAATTGTTCTGTGGTTCATTGGTTTACAAGACCTTAAAGGCCAAGAATAAAAATCTTACTTTTTTTTATAAAAGGACCCGATTTATATTGAGACGTTGGTGGTACTGTCTCCCAAAATAGATATGAACCTTCCAAGGGAATAAGTAAAGCTACTCTGCAAAGGAGAACCATAACAGTACAGCAGTACATAACAAAAACACACAAACATAGATAGATAGACATCCTATTACTTTTGTGTAATATAGGATAACCCCTTCTTCCCTGTATGCTTTGTATATCTGATTTTAATCTGTAACTCCAATATTTTACAATCAGAACCAGTGGCGCACACCGTGTTTAGTCAGGGGGTGAAAAAAGGGAATGTAGGCCTTCCAAATTAAAATTAAAATGGGGAGGGTGACACTACCCATAACTCTCATTTCGAACGCTTATGTTATTAGTTCGTCTTAAAGAGTGATTTTTAGCTACATTTTGTGTTCTAAAATTCTAGCCGTATGAATGTTAATTTTTGGTTATGCTTTTAAAATGAATTTAGACGAAGTTTTAAAAAAGTATTTTAAAAGAATAAAAGATTTATTGATGTGAAAGGTTTAGTGCAGTGAATTTTTTATATAATTTTATTTTATATTATCGATAACAGGAGTTATTTTTATCTTTTATCATGAATATGATAGAATCAAAAATTTAAACAAAATCTTTTATTGGGATCATTTTTTCCAGGGGCGATTTATTTTGGGAGATTGCCCTAAGAGGTAATTTTATAAAAAAAAATTAAGTATTTCTGGTGCTCCCATTTATTTTGAAGACACTGCACTGCCTAAAAACATTTTTTTTTGTGGGGGGGAATTCTCATTTTTGAAGAAAATAGCTTAAAACCACCACAGGATCAATAGGTATATACCCTGAAGAGTAGAATCCGATCGGTTCAGTGGTTACCGAGATCTTAAGTGACGGACGGACAGACATCATTCTACTTTGTATTATAGATAGATATAGCTAGAAAGGTAGATGACCTTTCAACAGAAATAATTAGTTAACAATGCCCCCCTTTGATCAATTTAAATAGTGATATACTTTAACTTTAAAAAAACTAAAGTGTCCATTCAAAAAAGTTAATGATGAATTTTCTAACATTTTTTTCACTTTCTAGCTATTTTTCTTTCTATAAATAAAAGTAACAGGGTGTTGGTGTGAATGTCTGTATCAAACGATCTCGCTAACCGCTGAACCAATATGGTTCTCCTTTACAATATAGCTTTTTATAGGTCTTGGAAAGGGAATGATACCAACAATATTTAAATTGAAATATAGCTTTTAGAAAAAATTAAACCCCGAACAAATTTTTAAAAAAAATCTTTTTAAAGATAAGATTTGAAATAACTCTTCCCTCCCCCTCAACTCATCTCAAGTGCCTCTAGAGGCCTCTAGGGGGCGTAGCCGCTGGTTATCAAATATAGTACTTAATCATTGTATTGTATAATTTGCTGTTTTTATGTAAAATTTTGAAAAACTTCGTTTAACTATCAAATTACTTACAATTCTCAATTTTGATAAGGTTTTGTCTCAATATCTTTAAAAGCTCAGGAGAGTTATTAGTGGGTGTGCATCCAATACAGAGAATATTTCCCACTTTGTAAATCATTATTCTAAACATATTCCAGAGCAAACTGATTCTTTTATTCAAGACACACCTGATCTTTTAAGGTTTCTGGAGGAAGCAAATAAAGGCCCAGATATTCCAAGCAATGCAATTTTAGTCTCAATTGATGTAGTAGGACTCTATCCTAACATCCCTCAAGATGAGGTAATAGATGCTTTTAGAGAAGCCATGCATGAACCTAAATATGGCCAATCAAGTATGTGTATAAATTTTTTAATAACACTTTTGCAATATGTGTTACAATTTAACAGCTTCATTTTTAATGAAAAATTTTACCTTCAAGAGTGGGGTACCAGTATAGGTACAAAAGTAGCCCCAACTTATGCAAATATTTTTATGAATAAACTAGAAACCGAAATGCTTAAAAAGTTTAAAGGAACGCTTCCGGCCTTTTGGAAACGTTATATTGATGATATTATATGTCTATTTGTTGGAAATGAAAATGATTTGTTAAAATTTTTGACTTTTATTAGTTCTTATCATCCTACTATTAAATTTACATGTGAATATAGATTAAATGATGTTATCGTTAAAACCAAATGGAAAAATGGCAACCTTGATGTCAATAGATTACCAATTGGAAATGTAAGACCTAGGTCAATTGATTTTCTTGATTGTACAATTTGGATTAATGATCTTTGTAAATTTGAATGTGATTTATTTACAAAAGATACAGACAGAATAACTTATTTAATGCCTCAAAGTTGTCACCCCAGTTTTATTTGTCGCAATATACCTTACTCTTTAGCATACAGATTAAAAAGAATTTGTACTTCGAATGAAAATTTTCTGTTAAGATTAAATGAACTCAAAATAAATTTATTAAGCCGTGGTTACAATGCCAAAATTATTGTAAATGCCTTTGACAAACTCAAAAATATTCCACGCAGTAAAACTTTAGAAAAAGTAATTCATCCAAAACAAAATAATAGAGTAATGTTTTCTTTAACTTATGACCCAAGAATTATAAATGTAAATGATAGTATAAAAAAGCACTATGTTATTGCAAATAAGGATCCCAGTTTTAAAATATCTTTTCCGAAAATGCCTATGGTTGGGTACAAAAGAGCACGCAATATAGGCGATCACTTGATCCGTGCTAAATTGTATCCCATCCATAGGTATGAAATGAGAAATAGAAATGGTTTCTTTAAATGTAGTAAACGTGATATTGGTTGTGATTTGTGTAACCATAGTCAAAACATAACAGAACATGTTGCTAGTCATTCAAAAAAGAAATATCCTATAAAATCTAAAATTAAATGCTCTGATAGTTATATTATTTATTCAATTCAATGTAAAAAATGTGATATGCAATATGTAGGCCAAACTACGACATCTGTGTGTAGACGCTTTAACAGCCACTCATGGGATATCATAAATAAAAAGAATGAGAAACCTGTACCAAAGCATTTTAACAGTAGAAACCACTCTCATTCAGATATGATTTTTACACCTTTTGAAAAATTAAATAAAAAAGATAAAACTTTATTAGATGTTCGTGAAAAATATTGGATTTTAGAAAAAAATACTGTAATCTTTGGATTAAACAGAAATTATTAATTGCCAGTTGCAACCTTAAATTTTTTTCTTTTACCTCCTTTTTTTGTCTTTATTATATATAACATTTTTGTAATAGTTATTTAACCCTTTAAACAGATGATTTTCAACAACCACCCAAATTTTGACCATTTTGACCGCCTGTATTGTTATCAAACTAATTTCCCCCCAAAAAACTCATTCTATTCTTGACAATGCACGAAGATACTGCTAAATTTTATGTGAAAAAATGTATATAAATAACCATGTAAGTTGTTTTATTTTATAGAATTTTTTATTACATATTTTAAATTTACATAGTCCTGTTGTTACTACGCTTTTTGTTGATATAATTGTCCTTGTTTCTTTAAATTTTGACCATTTTGCTAAAATGATTTGTTATGTTGTTGTGTATATAACCATTTCTTATACTTTTTTTGTGAAAAAAATTTAATATTTTTTTAGACCCTGATGATGTTTATGCCAATAAACGAAAAATTTCGGTGCCTGATGTGTTGATTTTTTGCCTTGTTGGGGAATAGAATAGTTGGTGCGCGTCCTTTTTATGAATATACTGATAAGAAAATTTGGTAAATTCTTTCTGGCTTTCTTATATAATAATAATTTCCTTACTGATAGAGTTGTACCTACTGTTTCAAACAACCCCCTGTTATTCAAATCAGATATTTGTTTTAAACTTTTCCCTTATTTGGTGACATTTTTTTCCTTTTCTTTTCATTTCAGTATCTTAATCTATAACTTTTTGGTTACGAAGCTACTCTATAATTCGCTTTGTCTGTCCGTCCTTCAACACAATGGGGGAATTTGATTTTCTCAGCTGCTATTCAAGATGGGTTTTTTTGTGAAGTTTCCCTATATTATTGATAATCCAGTATGTAATTTACTTTGTCCGTTGATCTGTAAGTCATGCTAAAAAATATAGAAATAGAAAAGAAAAACTCTATGATTCCCATCAATGGTTTTTTATTCCTTGCTACTTATTGATGTGTTCATCATTCTTTATTAATCAAGCAAAAAAGGGGTGGAATAAGGGTTCAACTAACAGTATAGGGAATTGTGTCATAAAAAAAAGTAAAATGTCAGGGAGGGAGTGGACAATGAACTTCATATTTCACTGGTACCCAAAGTTTCATAGACACTCAATCTTTAGGAATACTTTTATCAAATCTTTATTGGTCAATGAAATCAAGCTTTCAACCAATGATTTAAATATACAGATGGTGCAATTTGAATTGGGGATGTACATTAATTCATCCATTGTCATATCCCTTAAGATCCATGGAAAAGGTACTTTAATCTCACCCCCCTGGGCCCTCCCCACCCTCATTTAAAAGTTTAACTTTATTAGCATATTCCAAATTCTTTTAAAAATCAGGGGTTAAGGGAATTATTTATTTGCAATTCAAACATAATAAAAATAAATTTGATCCTTCAAGAAAATAGCCTAAAACCTAAAAGTGTAGAGCCCCATCGGTTCAGTTGCTACCGAGATCTTACGCTTCAGACAGACAGACAGACACTAGTTCTACTTTGTATTTTAGACTAGCGGCTGCACCCCCAGCATATTAAGGCTATGTATTCGAAAATCAAGAGGGGTAGGTTAAAGGACATAAATATAGCCTAAAACCATCCCAAGACTTAATTAAAAATGTAATAACATAAAACAATAATACTATGTAAAGCTTTCCAGAGAACTCAATTGGTTCAGTGGTGAGTGAGATTTTAATGGACAAACATAAAATTCTTTTATAAAGATATTTTTTATAGTTCTATATCAGGTGATCTAAATGAATAAGACAATTGCCGATAAATTGATGTACATCCCCAATGATGTTTCACAAAAATACTCCCCAAGAAGATTAAAATTAGTGGTTGAAATGTTTAAACACTCAATTAATAAAACAACCAATTAAAATTCACTAAAGTTGTTAAACCAACGAATAAGAAAACATTATTAAAACTTAGGGGACTAGTGCAATGAATAGACCATTGTCCCTCTTTCTCTCTGGTTCTATCTTTATACTTATCAATATTTCCATGAGGAAATACTTAGTGTGGCTTTGAATTAATTTCTTCTTAGTCCTACTATGAATAGGTAGTGACTTTTCAAAACAACATATTTTTTTGTATTTTTTTCATTCTGTATATTAAAGTCATGGAATGGTTTTAGGCTATTTTTATGCCCATCCCTTTGA
Source organism: Acartia tonsa (assembly GCF_053477335.1). Taxonomy (NCBI): domain Eukaryota; kingdom Metazoa; phylum Arthropoda; class Copepoda; order Calanoida; family Acartiidae; genus Acartia; species Acartia tonsa. Next base: position 2,101,905 of record NC_137266.1, read on the forward strand.
ATTAATTTCTTTTTAGTCCTACTAAACCCCGAACAAACATATTATGCAAATCTGAATTTTCAAAATAGCAGCTTTATTATTCATTTAGGATGATTTTACAATAAATATAAAATGTAGATGCCTCTTTTGGTTACAAAATTCCACTGTTATTTTTAATTAATCACCACCAACAAAGCACAAGATCTCAAAAACAGCATTTGGGGGAAATACTGGTGAACAAACATATTATGCAAATCCAAAACAAAGCAAAAAAAAGGTTTTTTTAGGCACTTTTCTACTCTTTTAAAGATTGATTATGATAAAATAATAATTTTTTAAGGGGTTTATGCATTAATTATTATGAAATATAGTATAAGGTAGAAATTAATGATTTTTCTAAATAAGAAATGTTTGAAAAAAATAAATTCGATCCCTATCACTTTAGAGGACAGCTGCTGACCCCCAGTCTTGTGGATGAACCTAAATAAATGTTAAAGATAAAAATTACCCTGAAAATTATACAAAAATGATTTTTGGTGTGTTGAAAAAATCTATTTTAAAATCTTGATTTTGAGGATGATGACCTTTAAGATGCCCCTATTGGTGGTGATGTTGAGCCAAATGTTATCAAAGTGCATGTCCATCATGAAAACTTATATATTAAACTATGATCCAATTTTTGTAGTTATAGCATTCTCCAGCCCAGCATTATTAAAAAAGAAAAGAATTGCAATTTTATTTACTTCAATTCATAAGGTGAATACTGTAGTTTTTAGAAGATGGTTATATTTCTTGTTGGAAGGCTCCATTGGAGGCTGCTATGACTACAAAAAATGGTACATAGGTTAATAGACAAGTTGTTGTAATGGGCATGTACTTAGATAACATTTGGCTCACCATCACCACCAACAGGAGCATCTGAAAGGTCATCATCCTCAAAATCAAGATTTTAAAATGAATTTTTTTAACACATAAAAAAACATTTTTGTATACTTTTCAGGGTAATTTTTATCTTTAACATGTATTTAGGATCATCCATAAGAATGGGGGTCAGCAGCTGTCCTCTAAAGTGATAGGGATAGAATTTCTTTTTTTCAAACATTTCTTATTTAGAAAAATCATTAATTTCTACCTTATACTATATTTCATAATAATTAATGCATAAATCCCTTAAAAAATTATTATTTTATCATAATCAAACTTAAAAAGAGGAGAAAAGTGCCCAAAAAAACTTTTTTTTTGCTTTGTTTTGGATTTGCATAATATGTTTGTTCACCAGTATTTCCCCCAAATGCTGTTTTTGAGATCTTGTGCTTTATTGGTGCTGATTAATTAAAAAATAACAGTGGAATTTTGTAACCAAAAGAGGAATCTACATTTCATATTTATTGTAATATCATCCTAAATGAATAATAAAGCTGCTATTTTAAAAATTCAGATTTGCATAATATGTTTGTTCGGGGTTTATGAATAGGTAGTGACTTCTCAAAACAATAGATTTTTTAAAATTTGAAAATACAGTGTGTTTTTTTTTTATGAGCACTTTTTTGAAAGAAATTTTACCCCACTTATAGTTATCAGAATTTAATGATTAATGGCTTATTTTCTTCGTTTTTTAAGGGAAATTATGAAACAACAAAAAAAATTACAGTTTTTGTTGAAAAAATAGTAAAGTTGAAAATTAAAAACTTAGGTGTCAACATATAAAAATGGTTTTAGTGCATTTTTCTTAAAATAATGGATTTTCTGTAGTCGACTTTGGGGGGCCAGTACTCCCTCCCTGGTTGAGATATGACCTTGATATGTTCTAGTACATGTCCCTAATAGTATCTGTATACATTTTTAGCTCTATATCTCAACTTTGAAGTGTTTAGCAGCCATTCTTGCAAAAGGTTGATTATTTGAGCATAAGAAAAATGCGCTAAAACCATTTTTAGATGTTGACACCTAAGTTTTTAATTTTCAACTTTACTGTACTTTTTCAACAAAAACTGTAATTTTTTTTGTTGTTTCATAATTTCCCTTAAAAAACGAAGAAAATAAGCCATTAATCATTAAATTCTGATAACTATAAGTGGGGTAAAATTGCTTTCAAAAAAGTGCTCATAAAAAAAACACACTGTATATGCCTATATTTACAATATATCTACTGAACCGATTGAGTTCTCCATTTTAGTAAAGTTTCATATATATGGCAGGAGTGGTTTTCAGTTATTTTATTCTGTATATTAAAGTCATGGGCTGGTTTTAGGCTTTTTTACTAATGATATCTTTTCTATGAATAGATTTATTTTCGGTAAGTGGTAATATTCTCCCCAAAAATAGTTATAAATCTTCCTTGAACCTATGAGGAGCTACATTGTAAAGTAGAATCATATATCAGTTCAGCTGTGAGCGAGATCCTGTAGAACAGACAAACAAACATACATCCTATTACTTTTATATATTTTTAAATTGCACATAGAGTTGCAATCATCGAAAAATTGATTGAGTAGCCTCAATTAATTTACTTTCTTTTAAAATAGCTACAAACCTTCTCCAAAACTAAAGCTTCACTGTTGTGAAGAACTATAATTATTCAGTAGTTAGAAAGATCTTTTGCTATAGACAAACAATCAGACAGACATACTGTTTTTGAAAGAAGAAAAAAATGCATTAATTAATTTGATATTATTATGTTGTATTTTAAGAACACTGATTTATTGTTTCCTTCAATTCATATTATATTGGGGTTAAATTTTAGGGACTGTTCATTCACTTCTGTACATGTTTTATAATTTCTAATTATTGTAATCGCATATTATTATAACAGCACAAACTGTTGCTTTCTTAAGATTATCTTTACATAAAAGATTGTTTTTGGATGATTTATTTTTAGGTTAAACTATGAATTTATGGATTTTTAATTTTTATACATTTATAATAGATACGAATTAAAATGATATAAAAGTAACAGGATCTGTGTGTGTCTATGTATTTGTTCTAAAGGTTCTCGCTAAATGATGGACCGAAATGATTTTCCTTTACAGTGTAGCAACTCATAGGTCCTTGGAAGGTTTATAACTATTTTAGGGAGGTACCACCAAAAGAACCCCTTCCACTTAAACCTCTAAGGTTCTCTAGAGGCGTAGCCCTTAGCTGCTAGTCTCCACATATATTTGATATTGTGTCTGTTTGCGAATAAATATGCAGATGTAAATAATAAGCAGAAATCATCGCATAACCCAATTTTGGAGGGTTGAATTAATTATATGCAATTAACATACAATGAGTGATTTACTTTTTAATATTGCAGTTACTCTATGACTTGATTATGTCTGTATTTCAGTAGCTATTCCATAAAAAGTTAATTTTGTAAAGGTCTTTCTGTCTCTGTGTGTGTAGCGAATGATCTCGCTAACCGCTGAACTGGTATGGTTCTCCTTTATAGTGTAACTTCTCAAAGGTCCAGGGAAGGTTTACTACTATTTTTGAAAAATGACCTGCCGCCCCCCCCCCCCCCTTCCAAAAAAAACTAAATTTCATTAAGGTAAAAAAAGATAGAAGTTGAAGATAACATGAAAAAAACCAGGAAAGGAGTTAATATTGGACTTTTTATTACACTACTCTTCGAAGTTTATAAAAATTGGTTTCTTATTCGGTGGCTTAAAAACTTTGAAGACATTTCTTGAATTTATAAATAATGGTTAATTATGTTGAGCCTAAAAACGTTTCAACAACTGATGATTGTAATCTAAAGAAGAGGTAATTTATAATACAAAGTAGAACGATGTCTGTCTGTTTGTTTGTAGCGAAGGATCTCGCTAACCACTGAACCGATCGGGTTCTCCTTTAAAAAAAAATCCCCCCCCCAAAAATTTTTTTTTTTATATTTATTTTTTTAATCTAAATTACGAAAAATTGGTTTGGTATAATTCGTACTATAAATGAGGAAAAGCTTCGCTTTTAACAAGTCCTGACTTAATCCAATTTTTCTTAACTCTTTTCTCTTTCTAAAACATGACGTTAACAAATTAAAATTTGTAACGGATAATGTTTTTTGAATATTAACATATTTTTCTTATAATCCAATAGAGATATTTTAGAGTATAATGTTTTTAAATATTAACACATTTTTACTTATAATCCAATAGAAATACTTTAGAGTCATAATATTATGAATACTAACATATTTTTTTTTAATCCAATAGAGATATTTTTAGAGTAATATTTTTTTTTAACACTGAGCTCCCCTCCTCCCTTTATTTTTTAGTCAAATGAAAATAAGAGGAAGGGGGTTAGTTTTTTCCCCTATACCCAATGCCTAACTCGAGCGGGGGACCCTACACAGTACCAGAGGGACTAACCTAACTTTCACAAAAGTTATAAGATAATCAAATAAGCAGAAATTATTCTCAATATATATTTTTTTTTCAAATAACTTACATTATTTCTGTATTAGAGTTTACTGATTTATTTTTAACATATTTTTACTTTTGATGAGTCTAAATATTAATTCTATTGTATTTCCATGAATAGGTAATCAACTAACACCCACTTAGAGAAGTCATTTTTTATAGAAGCGAAGCTACTTCATAATTCATTTTGTCTGGCCGTCTGTTTGTCAGTCCGTCAGAGCATGATGCTTTGAGAAACATGTGATTTTTTCAGCTGCTATTCAAGGTAGACGTCATATTTTTTGTGAAGATTCGCTCTACTAATAAACATTCAGTACATAGTTTACTTTGTCCGTTGTGCTACAAAAATCTTTATAATAAAGTAACCAGATGTCTGTTTGTCTGCCTGTCTGCCTATTTGTTTGTACCAAAACCTCTCTCACCGCTGAACCATTATGGTTCTCCTGAACAGGGTAGCTCCTTACAGATCCCGGGAACATTTATAACAATTTTGGGGGAGGGTACCACCACCCACATAAAACCTTTTTTTTTACTTTTTCTTTTAAAATCTAAATTAATGAATTGGGTTATCAAATTCAAATCCCCCCTCCTTAAGTGCCCCTAGAGGCCTCTAGGTGCATAACCGCTAGTAATATATATTCAAAGATATAAAAACAAAAGTGAAAATTTTCATGATTTTTTTCTAATAATTTATTCTTGATTTCTAACCTGCTAATAAAATCTGCTAATAAAATGTAATTTTTGTGCTTTGCTTATTATGGATGTTGTCATCCTTGTTATTAATAAAAGAGCCACTCTATAACTAGCGTAAGTCTGCATGTACATGGAATACACATGAATAGGCTATCAACACCAAAAGTAATTTTAAATTTTTTTTTTAAACTGTACTTAATAAAATCATTGATATTGAAAACAGTCTGAGTAAAATGGAAGATGAAGAAAATTATCGTAGGTTAGAGACTTCTGGGTATTTCCACATTTTAAATGCAGAAAAGGCCTCAAAAACATTTAGTAGTTTGCTAAAAAATTCAAAAAAAGCTGACTCTATCTCACAAATTAAGAATGACTTAGGTGAATCTTTTACATGTGAGAATGAAAGGAATGAGTTTTTAACAAACCACTTTAAAAACAAATTTGGCACAGCCTTTATTTCCAATTCTTCTCTCTTTGATTTTTTGGGCAATAATGTAAATCACCCAAAAATATTAGAACATAAATTAAATAACACACATAGAGAAAAATTAGAGGCAGACATTTCTATTAATGAATTAAAAGAGTCACTTTGTTCAGCTAATTTAAATTCTAGTGTAGGACCAGATGGTATTCCTTATAGAATGTTGGTTAAGTTTTGGGACATTTTAAGCTTACCTTTACTGAGAGGCTTTAAAGAAATGATTAATAAAAAACAGTTAAGAGGCATGCTAAGATGTGGTAAAATTAGACTTATAGCCAAAAAAAATTCTGACCTTTCAAAAATTAAATCTTGGAGAACAATTTTTTGTTTGTCTACTGTGTACAAAATTTTCTCTGGGGTTATTGACAATAGGTTAAAAAAAGTAATTGATAAAATAAATATCAGATCTCAAAAAGCCTATTCTTCTAAATACACTATTCAGGAAAATTTGATTCAAATTTATGAACTAATTTCTAAAACTTTAGCTTCCAACTCGTCTCTAGCAATTGCTTTAATTGACTTTCACTCAGCCTTTGACTGTATTGGACATGGATATTTAAGAGATGTATTGGAATTTATGAATTTTGGCCCAAATATGATAAATATGATTTTAACATGCATGAATGATAGATTTGCCCACATTCTGACCGATACTGGAATAACACCTAACTTTCCCATGAAAGTTGGTTATATGCAAGGTGATAGGCCAAGTCCTAACATTTTTAAAATTGCCCTAACCCCTTTATTACTTATTATATCAATTAACAATGAAATTGTAATACCAAGAGCTATACCTTTTAAATTGACAGACACAGATACACAGCCAGACCCTGAATCAGCATTTGCCGATGATTGTAATGTTGCATTTACTCCAACTGCCATTGCTTTACAAACTATTTTTCAAATTCTTACCTACTTTGCACAAGTTTCTAATTTAAGAACTAATGTAAACAAAACCAAAATTTGTATTATAGGAAGGAAGCCATCAAATGATTTTTTTCTGGAATTTGATTTAATTGGTATTGAATTGGTTGATGATTTTGATATTTTAGGTTTACATTTTGATTCAAAACTGTCTAATATGCAAAATAATTGGAACAAAGTTGTCGCTAAAATGTCAAAAGTTAGAAATTTTTGGGCACTTTTCTACCTTACTACACCTGGAAAAATTGCAATTATAAAGGGATTCATGTTACCTTTACTTAATTATGTAGGGGCAGTTGTCTTTCCATCTGAAGATATAATTTTGCAAATTGAAAATCTCATTATTTCCTTCTTATGTCAAAGTAGACCAATTGCAAAATCTAAAATCTTTTCAAGTGTTGAAAATGGAGGTTTAGGAATACCAAAAGTAATAGATTTTTTACGCTCTTTAGATATTTTAATGTATAAAAAATCCTTATCTATAGTAGATACTTGGGCTTTAGAAATAAAAAATACTAGATGTCAAGCAAATGATCCATTTTATTTCAATGAAAAATTAGATAAGAATATTAATCCTATTTTATCTAGAATTATTGAATCATATATAATATTTTCAAATTCATTTTGGCTAAACCATGATAACATAAAAGATATGAGAATTTTTAAAAATAATTTCTTTTGTAATAGTGAAAAACAAATTGTAAGCAGGGCAATTTTTACAGAAACAACATGGGTACGCTATGAAAATGATATTAAGTCAATTTGTTTTGGAGACCTGTTAAATATTGATAATATATGTCTAGATTATAGAAACTTTAACATCAAATCAAAGGTCAACTTCAATTACATGGAATTTTTAAGACTTCGAGGATTTGTTCAGCACAATATTGCTTTATATAGGTGTAAACTTTCAAAACCCCAAACTAAAATCAGTTCACTTTTTTTAAAGCCAAAAGTAAAGTCAAAACATTTTCGTTACTTCTTATCAAATGATGATCAGAGGATAGAAAAGTGTAAGTCTTACTTAAATAGGTATAACTGGGCGAAAATAAGAGAATTTGACATAGAGAGAGAGCGTAAATGGCAAAAAGTATGGACTTTTTCCTTCTTACCAATAAATATCCGAGAATTTGCATTTAGGTCCATAAACAATTATAACTATTTTAACGCTAATATCTCAAATTTTAGGCTAGAATCTCCAGAATGTACACTTTGTAAGCTTGACCGGAATCTACCCGCACCGAGAGAAACAACACAACACTTTTTTCTGGACTGTCCCGTCACCACAAACTTTACAACAAACTACTTCACAGAATTTCTACAGAATATGGAATTTAATTTCGACTCAAGCTGGCTGTTATTAGGAGTCCCAAAAACGCTCACCAGTAATATTATTAATGTAGTTAATATTGAAATTACACTTGTGTTATTTTTTATCTTTCAGTCAAGACTGAAAAAAAGCTTCCATTAAATTCAAATCTACTTGAATTTATTTCCTTTCAAAGAAAATTTTTGTTTAAAAACAAAAATTATAAATTAGGATATGAAAAAATAACAACATTTCAATTTGACCCGGGATAAATGTCATGTTTTGAGTATAGAAAGAAAACTACCTGCAAATGAGGGCATTTTTAAAAAGTGTTTGTTTATTTAAATTCGTATGTAATATATATATACTATACTCTACACTTACAACAAACACACCAAATCGTTAGACACACTTAAGTATTTCACCTCAACTTCATCTCACCTGTAAAATCTACAGGTGGGTATTGATAAATAAAGTGTAGTAAAAAAAGAATGATCCCGAGGATAATTATTTCTTGTGATTCTTAACTTTAACCATATGAATTTAAGCCTGTTTTTCATATGGTGACATTTAGACCTTCAAGAAAAATTACCTCATCCAATAGAGGGTCAGTATACAACCTTAACAATAATCTTGAGGTGGAGCTTTTGGTGATCTGCCCATTAAAGCATTCTGCAGTTTTCATTTAACAGGCCACACTTATTTATCCCTCCTTAGCAATTTTAAGTTCAGCTGTGTATCCATTATACACATTTTTATATTAAGGATTAGTACCTATTGACCTAATATTTTTATCATGAATATTATATTTTACTTCTCGATGACGATTATTTTTCTTTCTGGAACTTACTGAAGTTTTTTTTTTTTTTTTGTATAAATTGGACATATTTTGAGAAGATATTATGTTGAATTAGTATTGACCTAATTTAAATGTACACTTTTTATGTTAAACGGCAAAATTTCTTTCTTTGTATTGCTTACTTCTGCTTTACAATGAACTTACACTTTCTATAAGAGAATATCTTGGATTAGTCCTTATTTAATATTGTTATAATAACTCTTATAATTCATATGTTAACTTTTTATGTATATAGTTAAGACAAATAAAGAATCAAATAATAATAATTTTAAATTTTTAGAAAACTTTTTAACGTCTATATAAAAAAATACAATAGAAAAGACCAATGATAGGCCTGTATACATTTTAATTGACCAAAGGTAGGCCAGTATTTTTTTTTATAAAAAAAGCTTAAATATTTTTTTTCATTTTATTTGTTTAAACAGTGAGAGAGGTGTGAGCTATAAGAAAAAAGACGTTCGAGGAGGGGGGGGGGGGTGATTACCTCCCCCAAATTATTATTTTTACATCCCCCCCCCCCTTATAAAAAAGCTTGAAATTCATTGATTGTAGGTATACCTAGTGAAATGAAAATTAACAGAAAATAAACAATTACATAGTAAAATATGTTTTATTGTTAAATGATTGTGAGTTTTGAAATCACATATATGAATTAAACCGTAAACAACTTTCTAATTAGAAGAAAAAAGCCAATTAAAACTTCAGGGGTTTCTAAAATGATATATTTTTGTAGAATTACAATAAAATTTTAGATTTTTTATACTGCTTTTAAAGTGTTATACGGATTTTATTAGATGACAATTGAAATTGCTATTAATCGCTAATTGTAGTAATTTATCTTAATTAAAAGACAGTTTTACAAAAGAATGTATACTTTAAGATTGTTGCTTAGTCACTAGCCTCTAGGGGAGGGCCGGGAGAGGTATGAAAAATAGCTTAAAATTACCCCAAGATATTTTATAGATTTACTTAAGATATTTTTTTTTTGGAGGGGGGGATCATTTTCTTTTAAGGTTAGATTTATCTTATGAGGTTGGTGGTACCTTCCCCTTAAATATTTATAAACCTTCCTAGGACCTATGAGAAGCTACACTATAAAGAAGTATTACATAATAATGGAGACACAGACAGACAAACTCATCCTGTTACTTTTATATAAGGTAATATAAATTACTTTATTACATACAATAACAATTCTACTATGGTATCAAATTTATAACTTAAGAACAAAAATCGTCAAAAATAAATTTTAGTATTTGAGTTATTTGTTTGTTTGTCTGTTAAGATCTAGGTAACCACTGAACCAAATGGTTTCTGCTATTTTTCATCATCCTACGTTCCCTTTATATAGATTTATTGCCCCTAGATGCCAAAAATTATTAAATTTTTTAGTATAATCCCTCTTGTTGCAACGCCTTTTAAGGGGCGTTTCGTCGTATTTTCACTTTAACTTAGATAGGTTAGGTGGCTAGAAATAGGAGAAAATATGACCAAACGCCCCTTAAGAGGCGTTACCACGAAAGGGACTACACCAATTTTTTATAATTTGTCTATTTTTGGACCATTGTATCTTGAAAAATAGAGAAATCTAATTTTAAACATTTCACTTTTATAATACACCTAGTTGTCCTTATTTGCAGGGATCTAAAGGGATAGGACAATCACTGATAAATTGATGTACATCACAAAAGATGAAACACAAAATTCCCTCTTCTGTAGCTTACAATAAGCGGTTGAAACGTTTGGATACTCAGCTTAATGAATCAAAATTCATTAAAAGTCCCCAATGTTATGTAGCCAACGAAAAAACTATCAAAAACTTTGGGGACTAGTGTAATAAATAGTCCATTGTCCCCTTCCTTTCTGCCTTGTTGTCCTTATTGGTTATTTTCTTGGATAGCAAAGCAACTCTAAAATTATAATGTCTGCCTATATAAATAAAATTATAAAACAATCTCTGTCTCTAATTCTGTGTGAGCTATTAAACAAACATAGTTGCTAGATTTTCCTTCAGATCAATGCATAGTTGCCAGATTTTTTAAAGCGTACCTTTACTATAATTAGGGTATGTCCGTCCGTCCACAACGGTTAGTCCTTTTCAAGCTATTTGCTTAGAGGGTGGTACACCTCTACTCCATTTAGGAGACCTCCAAATACCTCTTGGGGCAAAGCGTTTAAAATGGACGTACGGACATTCTAGCAACGATTATAGAGTTGCTAAACTTTCTAAATCGTGACTAACTACTACAGAAATCACCATGCAAAATTTTAAATCGATGGGACATTTAACACCTGTTTAGATTAACAGAAAAAGCTGTCCGTAGCGTAAAGTCCCAAAGGTAGCTGCAAGGTGACAGCATTAATAAGGCATCTATTTCGAATTATTGCAGAGATTTTACTCTCCACATACATAAATTATTTTATTTAATAGAATGGTGTATAGGATTGCCGAAAATGATTATTATTTATAACTAATTCATAGTTTTATTAGCTTTTCTTTGATTTGGTAGAACATTAAGATATCATTATTGTAAAAAAAATTTACACTCAAAACAATTATTTTTAAATCAAAGTTATTATTTTCATTGAAAAATAATATTTCTTAGTAATATTAGGAAACACTTTAAATTATCATTTGAGACACCTAGCGGCAAAATTAAAAACTACATATAATAGAATTTTATCAAAAATTATGCCTTTATTTACTAAAATAGCTAAATGTTTGTGTGTCGGTTTGTCCGTTTGTAATAAAGATTTGTTATCGTCAATTTAGGCATGTTAGAATCATCCTAGTGATTTAAAACCCCCTTATTATAATTAAATAAGTTTAAGTACAGCTTAGAAGTTAGACAGATAGATAGATGTTATCGTCCTTGTGGCATGTTAGAATCGTCCTAGTGGATTAAAACCCCCTTATTATTATTCAATTAGTATAAGTACAGCTTAGAAGTAAGACAGATAGATAGATGTTGTCGTCCTTGTGGCATGTTAGAATCGTCCTAGTGGATTGAAACCCCCTTATTATTATTAAATTAGTATAAGTATAGCTTAGAAGATAGATAGATATAGCCACTGGAAAAATTACACACAAGTTAAGAATAGCAGGGATATAAAGGGATAAGACAATGGCCGATAAATTAATGTACTTTACATCCCCAATGATGATGTACAAAATTACCCCTTTTGTAA
>NC_137266.1:2118735-2178735 GCF_053477335.1 Acartia tonsa
GTGTTCTAACATAACTACAATAATAGTTACATTTACATTTCCTTTTTTTTATTAAATAAGCCATATCAATGAAGATTCATATAGGTCCTTCGATGGTTTTAGGGTATATTATGTTTAGATTTAGGTCTCGAGATAGTTTTAGGCTATTTTCTACAAACCGTCTAGAAAGTTTTTAAAAAGCCGGCTGTATCAAAGTATTTAAGTAACACCTTTCTAAGGGATCTTAATGGATAAGCCTAAAAACATTAAATTAATATACATCTCCAATGATGATAAACAAAATTAACTCTCCTGTAGAATAAAATTATCAGTTAACAAGTTAGAACACTACAAGGTTGGAGCTAACGAATAAGACAAAGTGGTAATAAAACTTTGGGTACCAGTGTAATTTACAGTCCAATGTCCCCTCGCTACCAGCCTGCTATGTAACAGTCAATGAAAGGAGTCAAATTGTCAAAATATCGGATTTCAGCCCCCTTGTTCTTCAAGGCTATAAGATAAGGTGGTATAAAAATCCATCCTCTTTGGACGTTCTTTTCAATATGCTTTACTTTTTAAAGTCTTTAGTGTTACACTGAGCGTGTTCTAAAATGTTTTCTGGGGAAACTACTTTACATAAAATGGCAGCACCAGAAATACTTAATTTTTTTTAATTACCTCTTGGTGCTAAGCCCTTAGAGGCTAGGGGTGAAGCCGCTAGTAATAATATATTTGAATACTAAATATACAACCCTTATATAAAACCCTGTTATTTTTCGACCCAACTTCTTGATTTATAAGTTGTTTAAAATTTGGTAAAATTTGTTGAAAACTAGTGTTGATATAGTGTCATAGTAGCTTACAAATAGACGTATTAGAAATAGAGTGATACTACAATAGGTAAAGAGGTAGATTGTAAACAGATAAATAGATACTGAAAGAATTGGGGAGGCAGGATACATTGGGCTGATTATTACACTAGTCCCAAAAGTTTTATAATAAATTTTTCTTATTCATCTAATCTAAATCAAATTGCCTCTACCTAATTAATCCTTTCTTTTCAGGGATCTAAAGGGATAATACAATGGTCAAAAATTTTATATGCATCCCCAATGATTATACACATAAATATCATTTATTTAGATTATAATTAGTGGTTGAAACATTTTTGACACTCAACTTCACGAACCAACCAAATAAAATTAAATAAAATTCCCCAAAGTTTGATAAATAGATAGATAGATAGAAATAAATTTATGAATGTATAGGATAGATTTACTGATAAATGGTAGATAGACGGATATATATTGATAAAAAGTTTACTATGGTAAACAATATTATTCCTCTAATATCTAGTAACTCTATTATCTAGGGGACATTGAGACCTACACTTGTTTATTTTTTGGCTTTGGGTTATATGGCTTAGAGACATTTTAAATTAGTCTCAAATCCTTAAAATGGAAGGATACGGGTTGTTAATTACTTTTTTGAACTACTAGCGGCTTCGCCCCTAGCCTCTAGGGGCTTTTCCCCAAGATGTTTGATCAAATGAATTGTTTGTATTTTAGATTTAAAAGAAAAAAAAATTTATTTTTAATTTTCTTGGGGGGGGGGGGGGGGTAGAATTTTTTTTGTGGGGTGGGGTGGTGCTCGCCCCCCCTATTTTAATTTTAAAAAGAAAAAAAATTGGGGCGGGGGGGTGTATTTTTCAATTTTTGGGGGGTTGGGGGTGTCCCACCCCCCGAGAAAATAGTTATAAACCTTCCCGGGACCTATGAGAAGCTACCCTGTAAAGGAGAACCCGATCGGTTCTGCGGTTAGCGAGATCCTTAGCTAAAACAAACAAACAGATAAACAGACAGACAGACAAACATCGTTCTACTTTGTATTATAGATTGACTGCGCTTCTTGATTAACTTTGAGGGAGGGATGGAACAATGAACTGTTAATACCCTAGTCCCCAAAGATTTATAATAATGTTTTCTTATTCGTTGGCAAACACCATTGAGGACTTTGGTGAATTTTGATTGAATTGTTCATTAAGTTGAGTGTTCAAATTTTGCAACCACTCGTTGTATTTGTACAGAAGGGGTAATTTTGTTATTAAAGTACTATAAATCTATTATTTTGATTATCATCATTGGGGATGTAAATTAAATAATCGGCCATTTTCTTATACCTTTAGATTCCTACTTAACCTTAGTTAAATAGAAAAAAGTTACCGGGTGGTATTTTTTTGTAAGGGCAATGTTTTTCTCCTTGGAGGCTTTGAAACCGCTGTATAAGCGCCATACTGATTAAAAGTAATGCATCACATAGTATTTTAAACAATTTTCCCTGGATAACATTAGTTTACAATTTGCCTTTTGTTCTTTTGCCAGCACCCGGCTGTATTTACATTTTTGAAAGAATCAGCTGAACTCAAGGACCCAACCCAAAGTTGATAGAAGGCCTTTGAAAAGGGGTGATTGTTACATATAATATTTATCGCTCTATATATATTACTTTAATCCCTGGATAACAAAATTAAAATCACAAAACTGGTATCAATTTTGTAATTTTCCATTTTACTCTCCATGGAAACCGTCTTTAAATACGGTATCATAATTTCCTTTAGATCATAAGTCAATGTCTTTTGTAAGTAGAGGTATATGGCATCCTTAGAAAATAACATGGAGTATATTGGTAATTATTCTGTTTGCTAGTTCATGTTTACTAGAAAATTAATTTAATTTATAAAACAGTTTTTTGAAAAACAACACTTTGTAATATCTTATCAAAAAAAATAATTTAATTACACACAAAAAACCCATTTGCTAAACTTTAATGTGATAAATGAGTTAATTTTCTAAATACTTATTAATTTAAAATGTTGTATTAGTAGTTTATCTCTAAAATTGAGACACCTAGCGTTAAAAAAGTAAACTGTATAATTTAGATTTTTATTGAAAATTAGATAGATAGATAAATAGAGCGTTTAAATTTGTAGAAGGTTGGATGATGGATAGATAGGAAGATGGATATGTAGATAGAAAGATAAATACATAAAAGCTACATAAATAAGATGTATTGTATAACTGTTTAGAAGGTTAAATAATAGATAGATAGATATGATATAGTATTAAATATCTTGTCACAAGAAAGTGTCAAGATATGAATAAAAGAACTCTTTCATTTCAATTTATAATTAAAATATCTATAGAAACTAATACACTAATGATGATTAAATTTCATTTCATTTATTTTAACAATAATTCTTTGTTTAGATTTTATCTATATACTAAAGTAACAGGATGTGTGTGTGTCTATCTGTCTGTACTATAAAAAATCTTGCTAACCGCCGAACCGATATGGTTTTCCTTTACAATGTATCTTCTCTCAGTTTAGCTTCTAGTATAAATATAAATCCTTGAAAGGTTTAAACCTATTTTTGGGAAGTGTACTACAGATTTAGATAACCATTCTATGGAAACTCTACACAATAGATTTTTGGGTGGGTTTAAGCTATTTTTAAAGCCTCTCCCATCCAATAGTTGCTAGGAACGTATCAAACAATATTGCCGACGAAAAAAAGTTTGTAAGTTGTAAAACTGCCATGTTCTATGCATCAATGCGATGGGTGGGGAGGAATTTCTTCCCATGTGTGAAGGTCAGTTTTTAAAGAAACCTTTCTAAAAAAGATAATAATAATCATTATCTTAAACAATATATTTTTGATTAATTTCATATATTTTCTTCAATTGTGTTTAATGCGAAAATGTACCAGCACAATTTCTTTTGGGAGGGTGGTGGTACCCTTCCCAAGAATAGTTGTAAACCATCCTAGGACCTATGAGAAGCTTCACTCTATATAGGAGAACTATATAGGCCTCAGCGGTTAGCGAGATTTTTTTTTACACAATAATAGACAGACACACATTCTGTTACTTTCATATAAGGTTGATTATTTTTTTTAAATCTAAATTTAATTGTAAAAAAAATATGTTTTTACTGAAATATTTCTTAATTTAAAAACTGTTCAAAAATGCATCGAAAATATTTCAATTTAGGTTTTGAATTCGTTAGTTATAATTTTAAAACTAGATGTCTCTATTTTTAGTAAAAAAATTAGGTTTTAAGCTTAAAACTTTTTAAAATTTATTTGAGAGTTGATTTAAATGTGTTTATTTTTTTATCTGTGCTTTAAAATAAATAGTTCAATTTGAAAAATATGAAAAAATCAACTCTATATTTTAGTATATATTTAAATAGTATTTTAAAAAATAGAAATGGATAGAGTTGCGGCTACTTATGATAAATAGTTGGGGAGGGGGGAGATCCCCCACGAAGGTCCTTGTAAAGGTATGGAATGGGGGCAAGCAATGGCGTTCAATTTTCGTTTGTCTATCTAAGTCTAATTATGCCACGTTATCTTCTTAGGTTATATTGCTTTCTGTAATAAATTTATATTACTTTAATCTTTCTGTGACCAAGATAGATTTCAATTCTGAAAAAGTATGCAAAAAGTAAAAATAAAAACAAACAGAATATATAACACAAAATAAAAAACATAAGTGAATATAAAATAATTTTTCTTTTCAAGTAGAAATGAGAGAATATCTACATATCCAATTCAAAAGGCTTCTATACCAAAATACTTAAACAATATATCCAATTATATAAAGTAGTAAGCGTTTTTTGTCTGTCCCGAAGGATCTCGCTAACCGTCGAACCGATATTGTTCTCCATTACAGTGAAGTTTCTTATAGGTCCTAAGAAGGTTTTAATCTATTTTTGGAGAGTGAGTCTTCACCCCCTCACCTCCCAAAAATTTTTTTTTACTCTTTTAAAACTCAAATTTAAAATGGGATGAGGTCGACTTTTCCCCCTCCTACCTTAAGTGCCCCTAGAGGCTTCTAGGAGGCGTAGCCGCTAGTGTTATAATAAGGCGTTAATCTATGTTTTTATCCTATATCTATCTATCTATCTATCCATCTATCTAAATATCTATCTTTCTATCAATCTATCTATCTATCTATTTAAGTAGGACGAATGGTGACGGACCCAACATGTAAAATCCTCAGAATGAAAAACTCAAGGCATCGAACTTTTAAATTTATTCAACGTTTCGAGGGCAAAACTGCCCTCATCATCACAAATTTAATTCGTCCATGTACATTATTAACAAAACACAAATTGAAACTCTACCTATTTATCTCACTAACTATCTATCTTTCTATTTAATATCTATCCAACTATCTATCCAACTCAAAAGGCTTGAGAATTAAGCATTAATTGTGTAGTATGGCTTTAATCTGGGCTTATCTAGGGATAATCCACATTATACATGATGTAAATATCTTTTTTAGGGGCATGTGTGTATGTGTGTGTGTGTGTGTGTGTGTGTTTGTATGTGTGTGTGTATGTGTTTGTGTGTGTGGTCGTGGGAATTTTTAACGTGTGCTGTGAAAAATAACTATATTAATATATAACTATGCTAATTGCAATATTTAAAAAAAAAAAGTTATACAGTACAAAACTTTGATTCTTTTGAACTTTGATTCTTTTCAACCCCCATCCCTTCTACCCCTTCCCTTTACACCAAAACCAGCGGTTAAATTGCTCAGTTTCAAACAAACCTTTGTACAGTAAACAACCATGATAAAGAAGGGATAACCATATTCATTATAATACATTTAACTTTTTCTTTGTATTTTTGAGCACTTTTTCATTATTTTGTTGTTGCTTTACTTTAAAATAACCTAATTTTTTAAAAAATATGTATCTGATTCTACTATAAATATATGAAATATGGTTAATTTTGTGCAGGTTGTCAAGGATTAAATGTAATTTAATCGAAATTTATTCCTACAATTTGTGCTGTGTGTTTTTCATTGGATAGTATCTTTTCAACAACATCGCTGTGTATTATTCCACTATAATCATAATTCGAAGTAGTAACTTGTTTGTTTAACAACTTTGGCGACTTTAGTCAATTTTGAGTGGTTTATCTTCTTTGGTGGTTGCTTCATTAAGTTGAGTGTTTAAACGTTGCAACCACTAATTTTAATTTTCTGAAGGGGTAGTTTTGTGTAACATCATTGGGAATCTACAACAATTTAAGCAGCCAGGGATCTAAAGGGATAAGACAATGGGCAATAAGCGATATATATATGCCAATAAATATCTGCAAATTTATTCTTATGTAGATTACAATTAGTAGTTGAAACGTTTGAACACTCAACTTTTTGAAACAACAAATCAACAAATAATAATAAGAAAAACAATTATTTTGGGGGGGTGTGGAAAATTTCTCCTTTCCAAGACTTATGAAAAGCTTCACTGTAAAGCAAAACGATATGAGTACAGTATTCAGCGATTTACAGACAAAAACAGATCCTTTTTACTTTAATTAAGGACTACGCTCTTTGAGGCCTCTAGGAGCACTTCAGGAGGAAGGATAACCCAATTTTGGTGGTGGTACCTTCCTAAAAATAGTTATAAACCTTCCCAGGACCTAGCAGAAGCTTCCCTTCATAGGAGAACCACATCGGCACAGTTGTCAGCGATATCCTTTAGTACACGCAGACAGACAAAACAGAACCTGTTACTTTATATTGTGAATAACACGAATTTAAACCAAAAAAAATATATATTATGTAGTTTTAAATTTTGCCGCTAGGTGTCTCAAATAATATCCTTTTAATATGTTTTTATCTAATGAAAATCTTTATTGATTCAATAAAGTATTTAAATTTAATTTGAAAATACATTAAAATGGGTAATTATAATTTTTGTTTTCTGATTATAATATATAAATATTATGGAAATAGATTTTACCCAAAAACTTAAAAAGCATATAAGAGATAAAATACATATCGTTTCACTCTTAACTTTCCGTGGCAGGAAAGT
Source organism: Acartia tonsa (assembly GCF_053477335.1). Taxonomy (NCBI): domain Eukaryota; kingdom Metazoa; phylum Arthropoda; class Copepoda; order Calanoida; family Acartiidae; genus Acartia; species Acartia tonsa. Next base: position 2,125,606 of record NC_137266.1, read on the forward strand.
TTTTCTGTTTCTGTAAGCGGAGAAATTTCACTCTCTGCTATTAATCAGTACTTACAAAAAACGTTTGCAAGAGAAAGGTTGCGAGGTCTTAGTGGACAAATACTTAGAAGAAAAACAATTCCAAGTCTTTTGTTAGATATTGCATTAACCCATTCAACAACATACATATACGATTTATATTATTTTTTATATTAAATCCAAGTAGGTAACAGAATGTTTTTTGTGTGCCAAAGGATCTCAATAACTGCTGTACCGATATGCTTTTCCATTACAGTGAAGCATTACCTTGGTCCATGGACGGTTTAGAACTATTTTAGGAGAAAGACAGACCGCAACCCTCCCAAGAGCAATAGCACTAAAAAAATCCTCTCCACACCCAAAAAAAAAAGTTATACTTAAAACTAATATTAAAGTTTTGGGGTAATGTTTATTTAACACCCCCCCCCCCCCCCCCCCACCCCTTACTCAAGTACAACTAGAGACCTCTGGGGGCGTAGCCGCTAGCTTATCTATAATACAAAGTAGGACGATGTCTGTCTGTCTGTTTGTTTTTACCGTAGGATCTCGCTATCCGCTGAACCGATCGGGTTCTCCTTAACAGGGTAGCTTCTCATAGGTCCCAGGAAGGTTTAAAACTATTTTGAGGGAGGGTACCACCACCCTCCCAAGATATCTCGCCCCTGAAAACAAAATTACCCCCCTACCACTATAAAAATAATTTTTTTTTTAAACTAAATTTTTAAAAATAGGTTTTGGGATTCAACCTCCCCCCTCCTTAAAAGGACTCTCCACAGAAAAATCAACTTTGGATTTTTGAAAATCTAACCTGAAATTATTATTCTCTGTTCAATTTTAGGCATTTTTTGTTTTTGTGGCATCGCGATCGAAGCCCTTTGAAATTTTTTACCTCCTTTAAGTGAATCCTCCCGCCATTTAATTTGTGCTGCTTTAGTGATTTTTAGCTTCTATTTTTGCCGCCGTTGCCGCATTCATCGCCCTTCTCCGCCGCTACTCCGCTATTCATCGCTTTTTAATACATGCTCCCCTCTCCCTTGTTCAGAAATTAAATGGAGGGTGGGGGTGTTGTGTATAGCTACGTACGCAATGTATAGCGGAGTAGCGGCGGAGAAAGGCGATGAATGCGGCAACTGCGGCAAAAGATGGTTATATTTGGCGGAGGCGAACACAAAATGAAGGCGGCAGGATTGTCCAGTCAAGGAAGAGGATAAATCGTAGAGCGGCCGGTTGCAATGGAGCAAATGTTCTTTAGCGGCGAACATATATTGAGTGGAGGAAAGTGTAGTATATATTGTTATAGCGGCAGTACAAATAGGCGGCGGACAAAATTTTCAAAGGGCTTCGATCGCGATGCCACAAAAACAAAAAATGCCTAAAATTGAACAGAGAATAATAGTTTCAGGTTAGATTTTCAAAAATCCAAAGTTGATTTTTCTGTGGAAGGTCCTTTTAAGTGCATCTTCTAGGGGCGAAGCCGCTAGTATATAGTTATGTATATATTGCTGCATTCAAAAGCTATTGATATTCTAAATACTTGACTAAATATGTCCTTTAGTAATATTTTTGTAAACCAGCATAAGAGAGAGAGATAGAGAGAAAGAGAGAGAGAGAGAGTAAGAGAAATTCAATTAGAAAGATAGAGAGAAAAAGAAAAGAGAGAGAGATAGATAGTTAGAGATAAAAAGTCAAGATATATATAGATAGAAAAAGATAGTTAGATAGAGAGAGAAAGATAGGTAAAGGGAAAGAGAGAGAGAGAGAGAAAGAGAGATAGAGAATGAGAAAGAGATAAAAGAATATAGAAAAACAGAGAAAAAATGAAAATGTAAAAATATATAACCTAAAAATTGGTTGTTTCAAATGGACGTTTAAAAATTCCTTTATATTGTCATACTAAATATGTCCTTTTAAGTCAAGTTTCATATAAAATATGTTTAAATACATAGATACACTATAATATAAAGTAGTAAAGGTTTTTTTTTGTATGAAGCTTAAGATCTTATAAACTGCAGTTGTCTGAATGGGTTGTACTTTAAATAGAAGCTTTATAGATGACAAGGGATGGTTTTAGGCTATTTTAAGGAACTTCCATACCCCATCTAGAGGCTAACTAGTATTCTTATTTAGTACCAAAGGGATTAAAGCATATAATTAGTGTTCATAAAAACAGATCTATAACATAGCTGTACATACAGATTAATTCCTCCTCCCCCCCCCCCCCCTCCTTTTTCAATGACCTTTTTCAATGACCTTGGTTGTGTTAATATTCCTTATACCATTGGGTGATTTCAAAGACCTAATTTCAAAGTCGGCACAAGGTCATTGCGACAGGGAAATACAGTTATTTAACACTTTCTCCCTCTAGTGTTTTACTCTAATGTCATAAAAAAGGGAAGAGAAATATGGACATTATAAGATATTAGGAATGACAAAAGATCACAAAACCTTTATAAACAAGAATGACAACATTCATAAAAGCAAAACTCAGAAACGGTAGGACATATGGACATTAACAATTGTAGAGTGTCAGAATTGTTTAATAAGAATTGATAAAAGTCGTAACAAAATTTTAAGTAAATTTTTTTAAAACTGCTAAATACAGAATAATGTTTAAAGACATACTTTCATATTTGGACTTGATTATAGAAATGATAAGCTTATAAAATTGTGCTTTGTTGTCCTAGGAATCAGTATGCCAAAAATTAAATCAATCGAATAATTATATCACATAAAAATTAGCTGTTAAAAAAGTTTTAAATATAGTTTACAATGGACGTACGGACATTCTGGAAATGATTATAGAGTTGCAACGCTTTCTAAATCGTACATAACTACTACATGAATCATTAAACAAAATTTGAAATAGATAGGACAATTTTAACATGCCTAAATTAACGAAAAAAGCTAACCGTTACGGACGTACGGAACGACCCTAATTATAGAAAAGCTTAAATTTTAAAAAGGGAAAGATATATAGGTATGGACATTATAAGATATTGAGAATGACAAAAAGATCACGAAACCTTCATAAAAATTTCTATATGTTTTGGTTGTATGACTTGGGATTTAAAGGGATAAGACAATGGCCGATTAAATGATGTACTTGCCCCAATAATAATTCCAAAATTAACCAATTTTCAGATCAAGATTAGTGGATGAAACGTTTGAACACTCAACTCAATGAATCAACGAATTCAAAAGTCCCAAAAGTTTTTTAAGCCAACGAATTAGAAAACTTTATCATCATGCAACTTTTAGGACTAGAGTAATAAACAGCCCATTGTCCCCTCTCTCTCTGGATAACAAGGACAGACAGACAAAGTCAATTGTGTACTTTGTCCTTGTTTGGACGACTATTCAAAAATATTTAAATCTTACATATGATCTTTTAATGGATACAGAATACGTGGATATATTGTCAGGAGAAAATTTGTTGGTAATTTAATTAATATGGACCTCATTGATTTGTCAGTTGGTTCATCCAATAAGAGGAGAGGGGAGGAGATAAAGGGGATGTATCTATATTTTAGCCCGCTGTGAGTTTCACTTTATTATTGAACATGAAAATCTGGTGCAACATCCAAGTAATAATAAATTCATTTTTAAATCTTGGAAATGATCTTCTATTGTAAATTATTATAGAGATCTCTTGCTCATATCTTCATAGACAATTTAGTGTTTTAGAATTATTCCTTATATTAAATGTTTGTCTGTCTGTTTGTTTGTTTGTTTGTCTGAACCGAACAGTGTTGCGGAGCCGGAGCCAGGAGCCGTGGAGCTGCCATAATTTCCTGGAGCCGGAACCGTAATTTTCGTTAAAAAACGGCTCTGGACTAGAAAAGTTAAGAGATTTTTTATAAATTATAATTTGGTAACTCTGTTTTGTCGTGTGCAAATGCCGCTTTTAAGTTTTTTTAAGTCCATTTTTATCAAAAATTTAACTTTTAAAACCTTCAAAAGTCAAAAAAAGACATGACAAAAAATATGTCCAGTTTTTCTTTATTTTAGGTCGGAGCTGGAGCCACCATCATCACAGACGGCTCCGCGGAGCCAGAGCCTGAACCGGAGACGCACCAAAATCAAACGGCTCCACTAAAAAATTGCCACTAAAAAAATCCCCCCCCTCCCCCCCCCCCCAAAAAAAAGAGGTTTTTGGGATTCAATTCTCCCTCCTCAATTGCCCCTAGAGGCCTGTAGGGGCTTTGTATTCCAAGGGGCGAGATGGTCTAAAATAGCTAAAAACCAACCCAAGACCATAATCTAAAAATATAAATAGCTTGAAACCTCCATAGGACCTGAATGAAGCTTACATAGAATAAGTTGAGAAGTTATTAAGATCTTAAGCTAATAAGATCTTAAGTATAAAGAAAAAAAGCCCTCTATAACTCTATTCATTTTGTAGTCTATGCTTTCAACCATTGACAAACAATTAGTCAAATTTTATCGATGTTCTCACACACTGAGAGAGAAGAGAGAGAGAGAGAGAGAGAGAGAGAGAGAGAGAGAGAGAGAGAGAGAGAGAGAGAGAGAGAGAGAAGGAGAGAGAAAGAAAGAAAGAGAGAGAGACAGAGTATGAGAGAGAAAGATATATAGATATATATAGAGAGAGAGAGAGAGAGAAAGAGTGAGAGAGAGAATGAGAGAGAGAGAAAGAGAGAGAGAGAAAGAGAGAGAGAGAAAGAAAGAAAGAGAGAGAGAAAGAGAGAGAGAGAAAGAGAGAGAGAGAGAGAGAGAGAGAGAGAGAGAGAGAGAGAGAGAGAGAGAGAGAGAGAGAGAATGAGAGAGAGAGAGAAAGAGAGAGAGAGAGAAAGAGAGAAAAAGAGAGAGAAAGAGAGAAAAAGAGAGAGAAAGAGAGAGAAAGAGAGAGAAAGAGAGAGAGAGAGTTAGAGTTAGAGTTAGAGTTAGAGAGATAGAGAGAAAGTAAGAGATAGAGAGAGACAGAGTATGAAAGAGAGAGAGAGAGTGAGAGAAGGAGAGATTGAAAAATCATTAGTCAAATATTATCGATGTTCTCACATACTGAGAAAGAGAGAGAGAGAGAGAGAGAGAGAGAGAGAGAGAGAGAGAGAGAGAGAGAGAGAGGGGGGGAGAGAGAGATAAAGACTGAAAGAAAGTAAAAGATAGAATATTTTTGTTTTCTTTTTAAACCTTAAATGAAAGAGGATATGGGTGGACTTCCCTTATCCCCTCTAGAGGCTTTTATAGAGGTGCAGTTACTAGTTAAATTTATTCAAGCACACTTCACTTATGTATGCGTGTCTTGCGGCAAAAGAGGTAAAAATAACAGGGATCTAAAGGGATAAGACAATGGTAAATTAATGTACATCTCTAATGGTGATACATAAAATCACTCCTTTTTTAGCTTAGAATTAATAATGGTTGAAATGTTTGAACACTCAAATTAATAAACCAACCAATCAAAATTCAATAAAAGTCTACAAAATTAACCCAACAAGTAGGAAAACGATATAATAAAACTTTGGGGATTTGTATAAAAAACAGCCCAATGTCCTCTCCCTCCCTGGTGTCTTGCGCGGCTAAAGAGGTAAAAATGATGTCCTACAGCTTTACAATATTCAGGGAGGGAGGGGATATTGGACTGTAGATTATACTGGTACCCAAAGTTTTATAAACACATTCGTTATTCTTTGGGTACTTTTATTAAATCTTGATTAGTTTGTACAAACTCGCAGTGTCTAAACATGTCTACCAATAATTTTAATCTATAGTTGGAGTAATTTTGTTAATTATAATTGGTGCTGTATATCAATGTATCGTCCACTAGCGACTTTGACCCTAGCCTCCAGGGGCTGTGCCCCTAGAGGTTTAATCAACCTAATTTTTCGTATTTTAGATTTTAAAAAAAAATAGTTATAAACCTTCCCGGAACCTTAGAGAAGCTACCCTGTAAAGGAGAACCCGATCGGTTCAGCGGTTAGCGAGATCCTTCGGTACAAACAAAAAAAGCTTACTAAGATTGTCTAATCCCTTTAAGACCGAAGAATATGCAATCCATCCATCCCCCCTATTATTAGCAAGCAACCAAAGTTACATTGAGAGAAAGAATACTTTATTGACCATTGTCTTATCCCCGTACTCCTAAACTTACATATACTTTAAATACATAATAAGTATATGCTAATAACTTTATGAAAAGTGTCAGTTTTTAAACATTTTTCATAGAATAAAGAGATTCTCATTCTTTTTAAATAATAGTAATATGTCTAAATGGCGTATGAGCCCTAACTTTTGCCTTAAAAATGAAAAAATAGGGTAATTTAATTACTTAGGTAATTGTAGCCTAAAATCTTCCCTGAAAATTGTAGATCGATCAGTACAGCCGTCTACGATGTCTTAGCAGACATATAGACATGGAGTTCTTTTTTTATTTAGGCTAACAGATGGGTCCTTGGCAAAAAAGAGAAAAGATGAAATAGAAAAGTAGCCTAGAACAATCTAAATAGAATGATAATATCAACAAAAAATGAGGAATTTAATTGGTTCAGTGGTTTTAACGGAGATAAATAAAAACAATATTTGATCTACGATGTCTAGTAGAGGGACGCCAGACGGACGTACAGACGAACGAATATCTACTAAAAAAAGTAATGTTTTAAAACCAACCCTAGGTGAGAAATATTTGTTATAAAGTGGGCTTTACACTTTCTAGCGGAGGGACGAACGGACGTACGAATTTATTCGAATTATAGAGTAGCTTCGCTACTAAAAAAAGTCAAGTTTAAAACCAACCCTAGGTGAGAAATATTTTGTATAAAGTGGGCTATACAAGTCTGGTTATGTAAATTTTATTTCAGGGATCACAAGGGATAAGACTTTAACGTTTTTAGTAAATCAGTTTATATCTTACCCTCATTACCAAAGATGTTTGCTTTTCCAGTATAGCTTCAAAACCGATTAATATCTGCTAGGTTAAAACTGGTTCCTAGCGATTCTAAAAAATTATTTAGAACATCGTATTACAGACAATTTTTTTGGAATATTAAGATAAAAGTCATAAAATCAATTCCAGATTTGTTGGCCCGGGCCTTTGGTCCCTTTTGATTGGTTATTGTCCAATCATTTAAACCATTAATTTCAATTCATAGAACTATAATGGGTAAATTGTTCATCAGGATCAATCGGGGATGTTCATTAATCCATCTTTTATTGTCTTATCATTAAAAAAATTGTCTCTTTTGTTTTCAAAAAGCTAAAGAAAGCATTTAACAGCTGAATTTAGAAGCCAAAGTTTAATGAAATTATTTCTCGTCTGCAGAATTTTAGGTCTTTGCAAATGGGAAGCATTCAGTAATCTGTTTATACATCTATACTATAAATCTATTGTCTTATCCCTTAAGATCCCTGAAAACTAATGATATTCAAATTATTCCAAGATGATTTTTCTTGTTACTTTTAATATTTCATGTAAAATAGTCAGCATACAAAATTGTAAATTAATTTAAATCTTTCCAACATCAACTTACGGTTTTCTAAAAGAAAATGATAAGGTATTTTGTCTGAAGCAAGAACGTTCAATGGGAGAGGGGGGGTAAAGGGGGTGACGACCTTGGGTCTTAGGATGGTTTTAGGCTTTTTTTATTATTCTTATGAGGCGCTAGTCCAAGATTATAGAGTACTGAGATCTTTTTTGTCTGTACCAAAGGATCTTATTAACCTCTACACCGCTATGATTCTCCTTTACAGTGTAGCTTATCAGAGGTCATGTGAAGGTTTTTAACTATTTTGGGGAAGGGCTCCACTACCCTCCCAAGAGAAATCGCCCTTAGTAAAAATGCCCCACCTCCATTAAAATTGTTATTAGAAATTATATATAAGCTGAAAATAAAATGAATTTTTGCAACTTTGTAGAAATGTCTTTTAACATAAGAAGTTTCTCCGGGATATCAAGGATAAGACAACGGCGGTATATAAATACTTTCCCAATAATTATAAACAAAAATATCCCTTCTGTAGATTAAGATAATTAGTAGAAAAGTTTGCACAATGCCATAAGTACCCAGAGTCTCTGTATCATGGTTATAAAACTTTGGATACCTGTATAAATTACAGCTCAATGTCCCCTCCCGTCCTGGAAGGTACTTAATTTGCATTTTAGTGTTCTTTTTATGCCCTTTTTATAACTATTTTATATCAACATCAATTTATACTCCTCTAGAATTTTTTCAGGGATTTAAAGACAATTAAGGATAAATTGATGCACATCCCCTATGATGATACACAAAATTATCCCTTCTGTAGATTAAAATTAGTGGTTGAAACATTTGAACACTCAACAAAATGAACTAAATTAACTATAGTCCCCAAAGTTTTTAATCAAGCGAATAAGAGAACGTTACTATACAACTTTGGGGACTAGTATTTTAAACATTTTTTAAACAGCCCAATGTCCCCTCCCTCCCTGAAAATTTTTACATTTATAATGGTTGCTCAACCCTGCTTTTAGTCGGGGAGGTGTCAGGTACGAGTCTAATAATTGAGACAATAAATGGTACCTGCTTCTACTATGTACAGCACGTGAAATTAATAGAAACAGTATAGGAAATGCCTTGGTCCATAAACAGGCGCAACTCATTACTGTGCACAGTTACCAAGGCACTTGGACTATAACTTAAACTCTCAGAGGAGCTCTTCAAAGTAAATTTCAGAAGCATATCTCTAATGGTAACAAATGCTGCAAGGGAATCTTAAGGGATAAAACAATAGACGATAAATTGATGTAAACCACAAATGAACAAATTTACATAATAAGAAAAGGTTTGGACTCTGCTAGTATCATTACACCAATCAATTAATATTATGATAAATCTAACAAAAGTTTTTTAGTTTTAAAGAATGTTTATTGGTCAGATAATAATCACAAAAAATGTTCACATTTCAAAGTGGACAATTTTTTAAAAAATCAAATCTCTCAAAGACCATATTGGTAAAGGACAGATGAAATTATTTTTTGATTTTTTTTTTTGGGGGGGGTTAAAAAAAAAATTTGGGGGAGGGTAATCTTTTTATCATAGAGGCAAGGACGTCCAAGCTGCGGTACCCCCAAATTCATTGGGGAGGGAGAATCAACACTCCTTGGACGTCCCTGAAATTATGGATTGACAAACGGACAAAGTGAGTTATAGAGCAGATAATTAGTTGTCATTAAAAAGAGAGGAAGAAAAAATATAAAGAAAGACATTAAACACAAAGAGGGAGGGGACATTTGGATGTTTATTACACGAATCCCCAAAGTTTTATAGTAACGTTTTCTTGTTTGTTGGATTAACAACTTGGAGACTATTATTGAAATTCACTTGCTTGGTTCATTAAGTTGAGAAATCAAACAACTAATTGTAATAAATAGAAGGGGTAATTTTGTGTATCATTATTGAGGATATACATCAATTTACCGGCCATTGTCTTATCCCTTTAGATCCCTACATTAAACATGATGATAGATAAATAAATATAAATCACGAAACCTTATGAAAAAATATCTTTACACTTTGTAAATCTTCCAAAGAAAATCAGTCCTATCTTTCATAGTGGCCGAGTAGGTCCTGGTCTAATCCAACCTTAGCGTAAGAGACGGACTAATGGACAGACGGACAGACAAAGAACATCATAGAGTAGCTTTTCTATGAAAAACCAAACAAAAGTTAAAATACCAAAATATACATAAGATTTAGATTATAATCTTTCATATTGGAAACAACGGTTCCTTTTTACCATTTAAAAAAACGAAATTCCTTAATTGACTTTATCTAGTTTAATCTTAAATACATAATTTTATTTTCCATCCTATTTTATATCCTTATATTAAAGTAACAGGAGCTATTGGTGTATCTTTCTATGTACTAAACCGATATGGTTCTCCTTTAAAGGGTAGCTTCTCTTAGGTCCTGGGAAGGTTTATAACTATTTTGGGGTATCTCAACCCTCCCAAGAGAAATCGGCAAGAAAATTTAACTTTTTAAAACTACAATCGAAATTAGGGGTCGACTTCATCACCCCCCCTCTCTTCCCTCAAGGGCCTGAGGGGCGAAGCCGCTAGTAATAATATGAAAAAGAAAGGCTTTTTTTGTATGTTGCTTAAGATTTCAATAACTACTGAACCAATTGAGTTCTCCATTTTAGGGAAGCTTTGTATATATGATGATTACAGTTTTTTTTTCTTTTTAAATAAAATTCTCATGATCATTTAAGCTATTTTTCTGCCCTTTTCTATATTTTAGAATACAAGCCCCTAGATGATAGGAGTGCATCTGCAAGTATTAAAAAATAATTCAACTTACTTTCTTTGAAAGAGCTCGAGCTTTTTTTTCCCAACCAAGTGCACACTCACACACACACACACAACATGCGTACATACACACACATACATAGTACACACACACACACATACACAGTACACACACACACACACACACATACACTGTACACACACACACACAAACTATGCTTACACACACACAGACTATGCCTATACACACAAACACACACACACCTGGAGAATTATACAATACAAACTATCTACCTCTAAAGCGCTCGCGCCTTTTATTCAACTGAGCGCATACTCAAACACATCCATACACAAACACACACACACACACATTTTCTCAACAAGCACCATCAACTGATAAAAAAAAGATTACAATTGCACTTAAATGAAACAATTTAGTTTTAAATTTAAACGCTAGGTGCAAGTTATTATAATTAAATATTTTCATATATTAATTTTATACAATTATATCATCTTTTTATCATAGTTTAGTAATAAGTGCATGTTTTAAAAATGGCATATATGCTTATAAATGATTTTTTATATTAATATATTTTAACAATTTCTTTTTTCAGCATAAAAATTATAATACCAAAAAAGACTTTCATCAAGTAACAATAATAACATGTGAATATAAACTAGGTTTTTTTGTTGCTGTTATCAAGATAAAAAGTTTCTAAATACAGTCTTATATCATTCGTATTTGGCTATAAAAAATCAAAAAATTGAGAAAGTAAGGTTGAATCTAAATTAACCAAACCATCATATTTATAGAGAGAGTGGACAATGGGCTGACTATTACACTAGTCCCAAAAGTTTCAAGTTCCATTGGCTTTTGAGACTTCTACTGAATTCTGATTAATTGGTTTATTAAGATAAGTGCTCAAATGTTCCAACCACTAATTTTATCTATCTATCTATCTATCTATCTATCTATCTATCTATCTATCTATCTATCTATCTATCTATCTATCTATCTATCTATCTATCTATCTATCTATCTATCTATCTATCTATCTATCTATCTATCTATCTATCTACCTATCTATCTATCTATCTACCTATCTATCTATCTATCTATCTATCTATCTATCTATCTATCTATCTATCTATCTATCTATCTACCTACCTATCTATCTATTTATCTATCTATCTATCTATCTATCTATCTATCTATCTATCTATCTATCTATCTATCTATCTATCTATCTATTTATCTATCTATCTATCTATCTATCTATCTATCTATCTATCTATCTATCTATCTACCTATCTATCTATCTATCTACCTATCTATCTATCTATCTATCTATCTATCTATCTATCTATCTATCTATCTATCTATCTATCTATCTATCTATCTACCTATCTATCTATATATCTATCTATCTATCTATCCATCTACCTATCTATCTATATATCTATCTATCCATCTACCTATCTATCTATCACTAGCGGCTACGCCCCTAGAGGTCTCTAGTGGCACTTTGAATGTTTTTTTTTATTTAAAATATCTAATTACAGAAATAATTGGTTTATGTTTCGTTGGAGTCTCTTTTTCGGAAGGGGTAATTTTTTTCTAGGGGCAATTTCTCCTGATAGGGTGGTGGTACCCTCCCCCAAAATAGTTATAAACCTTCCCAGGACTTATGAGAAGCTACCCTGTTAAGGAGAACCCGATCGGTTCAGCGGTTAGCGAGATCCTTCGGTACAAACACACAAACACACAGACATCCTGTTACTTTAGTATAAGGATTAACATTAACATTGTGTCAAGTCTCTGCAATAAAATACAGTTGAGTATATTACAATTAGTGGTTGAAATGTTAGGACACTCAAATTAATCATCAAATAAAAGAACCCAAAGTTGTTCAGTCAACAAATAAGAAATAATAATTAAAATACTTTGGGGACTATTATAATAATCAGCCCAATGACACACCACTCTCTGATATATATATATTACTTGCGTCTTCGCCCCTAGCCTCTAGGGGCTTGGGCCCCAAGAGTTTTGATCAAACCAAATTTAAAATAAGAATGTAAAAAAAAAATTCTTGTGGGGTAATTTTTTTTTGTTTGAGAGGGGGAGGGTTAGTCCACCCCACTATAAATTTTAGTTTTAAAAAGAAAAGAAAAATTTTGTGGGGGGGGTAATTTTTTATTTTTTCATGTGGGTGGGGGTGTCCTACCCCCCCAAGAAAATAGTTATCCTTTCCGGGACCTATGAGAAGCTACCCAGTAAAGGAGAACCCGATCGGTTCAGCAGTTAGCGAGATCCTTTGCTACAAACAAACAGACAGACAAACAGATTACTTGGATGTTGCATCAGATATTTATGTACTCTTGAGAAAGTGATGCTCACAGCTGGCTAAAATAATAAAACCCCCATAACCTTCTAACTGTATAACATACTGACCAATAAATGAGATCAATGATGTTAGAGGTTGAGAGATCTTATACAACAGATACATATACCCAGGGAGGGAGGGGACATTGGGCTGTTTATTACAATAGTCCCCAATGTTTTCCTATCCCTTTGATTTAAAACTTTGGAGACTTTTTTAGTTTATTAAGGAGAGCGTGCAAATTTAAATTACTAATTGTAATTTACAAAAGGGGTAATTTTGTGTATCATCATTGGGAATGTAAAGTATATTAATTCATCGGCCTTTGCCTTATCCCTTTAAATCCCTGCTATTCTTAACTTAATTGTATGAAATTTTTCTAGGAGCTATATTATCTATCTGTCTATCTTATAAACTGTAATTAAACTTATTTAATAATAATAAGGGGGTCTTAAACCACTAGGACGATTCTAACATGCCTAAAATGACGATACAGTCTCCTTATAACAGACGGGCGGAACAACACACAAACATTTAGCTGGTTTAGTAAATAAAAGCTTAATTTTTTGTAAAATTCTATTATATGTAGTTTTTAATTTTTCCGCTAGATGTCTCAAATAATAATTTTAAATCTTTCCAAATATTACTAAACAATATTATTTTTCAGTTAAAACAATAATTTTGATTTAAAAATAATAGTTTTGAGTTTAATTTATTTTACAACAATGATATCTAAATATTCTACTATAGTAAAGAAAAGCTAATAAAACTATGAATTAGGTATAAATAATATTCATAATCTCTGTTAATTCAAAGACAAGTTAAACAGTTTATGTATGTGGAGAGTAAAATCTCTGCAATAATATCAATTAATGATATTTATAAATAAATTCTTGTAGCTGACCTTTGAACGGTTGAAAGCGAAGCTTCTCTTTAACTAGGGTCTGTACGTCACGGAAAGTTAGCTTTTTTCGTTAATCTAAACAGGTTAGAATTGTTGCATCAATTTAAAATTTTGTATGGTGATTTAGTCACGATTTAGAAAGCGTAGCAACTCTATAATCGTTGCTAGAATATCCGTACGTCCATTAAAAATCTGTATATATATTTATTTTAGTACTCAACTGTTTAAGAAAGAAATTTAAAAAGTTATAAAATAAGAATCTATAATACAAAGTAGAACGATGATGGGACACTCCCAACCCCCCAAAAATGAAAATACCCTCCCACCCCCCCCCCAAAAAAATTCTTTTTAAAACTAAAAGTAACATAGTGGGGTCGACTACCCCCCCCCACAAAAAAATTACCCCCCCCCCCAAAGGAAATTTTTTAAAATTTTCTTTTAAATCTAAAATACGAAAAATTAGTTTGATCAAACCTCTTGGGGCAAAGCCCCTAGAGGCTAGAGGCGAAGCCGCTAGTCTAATATAAATCACAAGTTATAAACCACTAGGACAATTCTGTCATGCATGAAGTGACGATAGCAGCTCTTTATAACAGATCGAAGCACAAGCATCTACATACTTAAGCTAATATTAACATAACTATGAGTGGGGTAGGTTTGCTTTCAAAAAAGTTCTCATAAAAAAAAACACACTGTATATAAATATGTTATTGTTTATAATATGTAATATTATCATGTTTAATTTGTTTATGATTTGTCTAATAAGAAGAATAAATCATTTAAAACACAACACTTCTTATGTTTGTACAAAGATCTCGGATAGCCGCTGAACCGATCAGGTTCTCCTTTACAGGTTAGCTTCTCATAAGTCCTAAGAAGGTTTATAACTATTTTAGGGAAGTGCACCAGTTCATCACCCTTCCAAGAGGAATCACTCTAAGAAAAAAATCCCCTCACCCCCCAATTTTTTTTTATTTATTTTTTTAACTAAAATAAATAATGTGGGACTTGGGGGGGCACCCTCCACCCCCAAACTTTTTAAAATCTAAAAGCCCCCTCTTCAAGTGCCCTTTGAGGCCTATAGGAGGCGTAGCCGCTCGTTTAAAAACAAAAAGTAAAACAATTTTTTGTTGGGGGGAGACAACTTATCTATCTGTATATCAACTCCTTTGATCTGTCTATCTAACTATCTATCTATTGTTTTTTTGTAAACAGTAGCTTATTGTCAACCCATCCTGCTATTAAATTACATTATATCAATCTATTCAGGGATCTAAAGGGATAAGACAATGGCCGATAAATTGTTGTACATTTCCAATGTTAATACACAAAATACCCCTTCTGTAGATTATAATTAGTGGTTGAAACGTTTGGACACTCAACTTAATAAGCCAAGGCCAATACAATTTCAGCCAAAGTCCCCAAAGTTGTTAGGCCAACGATTACGAAAACGTTATTATAAAACTTTGGGGGCCAGTGTAATAAACAACCCATCCTTTCTGCTATCTATGTAATATTTAGTTGAAACTCAACAATGTATCATATTGACCATTGCTCATATTAGATTTCATTACTAGGCTATTCCTATAATGAATTAACATTATATTGTCACAATAGGGTTAATTATCGGTTGAGCCACTAGTGTTTGAAAGGCAGCAAAATAGCCTGAAACAATCCTAGAATCTATGAAAGGCTTCCAAAATTTAATAAACTAATAGGAAGACTTATATGTATAGAGACATAGAGTAAGAAGGAGAGAGAGGATTAATCTAAGAGAGAGAGAAAGGGAAAGAGAGAGAGAGAAAGAGAAGGTAATGAAAAAGCGCGAAACAGATAGAGATAAAAGAGTGAATATACATATATTTTGACGTACAAACAGACAGATAGACCTTAACATTATAAAGTAGCTGCGCTACTAAAATATTTATTTTGTAGTGTGACATAGATGTGTAAGAAAGACCATAGAAACCGTCCCTGTCAAGACTTGAATGGATACATTCAAATCAAGCAAGAGCCGAGCTTCCGGTCAGCTGTGGGGGGAAACTGACTAATACAGAGAGAAAGGGGAAGGTCAGCTGTGGGGGGATACTCACAAATAGATGGAAAAAGGGGAAGGAACGATGGGTAAAAGGGGGGATTTTTAATCAAATATTGTGAAAAATCTGGGATCTTCAGGGATAAGACAATGGATGATAAATTAATTAACTTCCCCAGTGATGATAAACAAAATTCCTTTTATTATAGAATAAATTATCGCTTCAAAATTCTTTGTAAAAAGTACCCAAGGTTTTAAGCAAGCAAAAGTCATGTAGTAGATTAACTTAATAATTATCATATAGACAGATAGAAAGATAGATATTTAAATTTTAAGGCAAAAATAAAGTTATTAAAAAAGGCCTATCTGTCTGTCTACATATATTAAGATATGCCTCAATAATTTGTTATAACTGAATTATCATAATATAAATGATAGATAGATAGATAAATATTTAGGTTTTAAGGGAATAATATAAAGTTATAAAAAAAGGCCTATCTGTCTACATATGTTAAGATATGTCTCAACAATTTTTATAAAATTACAGTGATTGATCATATGATAGATATATAGATAGATAGATTTATAGATAGATAGATAGAGTGAGAGATAGATAGATATTTAAATTTTAAGTGAATAATAAAGTTATTAAAAAGATTATCAGTCTACATATATTAAGTTATATGCCTTAATAATTTGTTATAAAATTATAACTATCATATGATAGATAGATAGATAGATAGAGTGAGAGATAGATAGAAATTTAAATTTTAAGTGAATAATAAAGTTATTAAAAAGGCCTATCTGTCTACATATGTTAAGATATGTCTCAATAATTTGTTATTACTGAATTATCATAATATAAAATGATAGATAGATAGATATTTAAATTTTAAGAGAATAATAAAGTTATTAAAAAAGGCCTATCTGTCTACATATGTTAAGCTATGCCTCAATAATTTGTTATTACTGAATTATCATAATATAAAATGATAGATAGATAGATATTTAAATTTTAAGAGAATAATAAAGTTATTAAAAAAGGCCTATCTGTCTACATATGTTAAGCTATGCCTCAATAATTTGTTATTACTGAATTATCATAATATAAAATGATAGATAGATAGATATTTAAATTTTAGGAGAATAATAAAGTTATTAAAAAAGGCCTATCTGTCTACATATGTTAAGATATGCCTCAATAATTTGTTATTACTGAATTATCATAATATAAAATGATAGATAGATAGATAGATTATTTAGATTTTGAGTGAATAATAAAGTTATTAAAAAAGGCCTATCTGTCTACATATGTTAAGCTATGCCTCAATAATTTGTTATTACTGAATTATCACAATATAAAATGCTAGATAGATAGATAAATATTTAAATTTTGAGTGAATAATAAAGTTATTAAAAAAGGCCTATCTGTCTACATATGTTAAGATATGCCTAAATAATTTGTTATAACATTACAGTGATTGATCATATGGTAGATATATAGATAGAGAGAGTGAGAGATAGATAGATATTTAAATTTCAAAGGAATAATAAAGTTATTAAAAAAGGCCTATCTGTCTACATATGTTAAGATATGTCTCAATAATTTGTTGTAACTTAATTATCATAATATAAAAAGATAAATAGATAGATAGATATTTAAATTTTAATGGAAAAATAAAGTTATTAAAACAAGGCATATCTGTCTACATATGTTAAGTTATGCCTCAATAATTTGTTATTACTGAATTATCATAATATAAATAGATAAATAGATAGATATTTAAATTTTAAGTGAATAATAAAGTTATTAAAAAAGGCATATCTGTCTACATATGTTAAGCTATGCCTCAATAATTTGCTATAACTAAATTATCATAATATAAAAAGATAAATAGATAGATAGATATTTAAATTTTAAGTGAATAATAAAATTATTAAAAAAGGCCTATCTGTCTACATATGTTAAGATATGCCTCAATAATTTGTTATAACATTACAGTGATTGATCATATGATAGATAGATAGATAGATATAGATAGATAGATATTTAAATTTCAAAGGAATATTAAAGTTATTAAAAAAGGCCTATCTGTCTACATATGTTAAGCTATGCCTCAAATAATTTGTTATGATATTGAAATGAGCAGATGTTTATTTGATAGATACATTTCAATTCAGAGTTGATACTCTATAATTTACTTTGTCCGTACGTCAATACCTTTGATTGTTAGTAAAAGTTCCAACTAATATAATGTATTGACCTTTTAAAGGCCATGACATACCTCCCAACATCATTATTTTAAACTACAGTTAATCTGTATAATCCTATAGACAACCAACCCTTTGATTGCATGACCTTTGTCTGCATGTCCTAACTGTGCATGGTAATGAGTTCTCCCTACTCTGATTTTTTAAGTCACTTATTTGACAAAGCAGCATTAGGTACTATTTTTATCGTCTTAAGTTATGACGCAGTATAGGGCTCAGATTTAAACCAATCAACATTCAGACTACGATTGGATGCGCTACATGTTGTGTTACAGTCACGGGTCTAAAATATACTTCATTTATTGAAAATTTAAGCTGCGCTTCTTTTGAATGAAGTATAATATCATCCTTGTTTAAATGCTTGAACAATTAGTTACTATAACTCCATATACAAATATTCTAAGAAAGTGATATGGATTCATAGAAACAAAAATTCTGACGGACAAACGGACGAAGTAAGTTACAAACAAGATGCTTAATTGGAAATTTTAATAATAAATGTTAGACCCAGGGATCTAAAGGTAAAAGACAATGGCCAGCAAGTTGATGTACAATCCCAATGATGATAAACAAAATTATCCCTTCTGTAGATTATGATCAGAGGTTAAAAAGATTGTACACTCAACTTAATGAACCAACCAATATATGAAAGACAAAGTACTTTATAATGATACACTGGTCGTAGGAATCTTTTAGCTGTCTATATTTAATAGCAACCGAGAAAATCACATTTCCCTCATAGCGTTTCGGACTTACTGACTAACGGATGGACTGACTAACAGACATAGTTAATTATAGAGTAGCTTTACACCTAAAAATATGTTCTGACATTTGACTGACACTATAATGCAATTTTGAAGAGAGAGAGGGGACACTGGGCTATTTATTACACAGTCCCCAAAGTTTTATAAAAAACGTTTTCTTATTCGTCGGAGTAGCAAGTTTTGGTTACTTTAGTTAGTTTTGATTGGTTGGTTTTTCAAGTTGAGTGTTTAAACGTTTCAACCACTAATTTTAATCTACAGAATGGATAATTTTGTGTATCATCAAACATCATGGGGGATGTACATAAATTTTTCAGCCATTATCTTATTCCTTTAGATCCCTGGTAACTTCGAAACTTAGATTTTTATAATGATTGTCCGTTTCCTAGATCATAATGGGCAGATGTGTACTAACAAATTTGTATTATGTTGGCACATGTTGCGTTTTTACAGATTAATTTCAAATGTCCAGATTTTTGTTGAAATTTTTAAATGATCTGTTATATCATTGTTTAGTTGTGTAATAAAGGGAATAAGTTTTCTTTATAATCAAGTAGTAAAGGGGGGGGGGGGGAGGTGATCCTCCATATTTAAAAGCGTAGCTTTTCTATAATAAGGGTCGGTCCATCCATACGTCTGGAACGGATAGCTTTTCCCTTTAATTTGGACATGTTAGAATTGTCCTGTGAATTTTAATTTTGCATGGTGATTCCTGTAGTAGTTAAGTACGATTTATATAGTGTAGCAACTCTACAATCCTTACCAGAAAATAAGTACACCCATTTTAAACATGCTGATTTTTAAATTTTGTAAAAAATTTTTTGTTGATATAATAATCCGATTGATTTGATTTTTAGAATACTGATTCCTAGGAGAACAAAGTACCTTATTATAAGCGAAGCATCTCTGTAAATAATTTCCTTAAACATTTTCCTGTATTTAAGCAGTTTTAAAAAAAATTTACTTACAATTTTGCTTCGACTGTTCAGTTCATTTATTCTACAAGTGTTAATGTTCGTTTGTTCTACCGTTTCAGAGCTTCGCTTGTCAACCTTATTAATTTTAGTCTCTAGAAGAAGAAAACGTGTAATTTTTTCTAGGGGCAAGTTCAAAGAAGATAAAGTATAGAATAGAATCCAGGTAGAAGATTCTGCCTGGCTAGCCTGAAATAAAATTGGAACATTTGAAAGACAAAAACGGCTATAAGGCTGTTAGTACATAACATGATTTCAGTAATTATTTAGAAAAAATATTCAAAATAAATCCCTTTTGCAATAATTTACTAAAAGCCTTGTAGCCAAGCTTCCACCTTTCTCTTCCCTATTCACAATGGATTAAAAATGAATTTGATGTGCATTTTAAGCCTTAAAAAATTTAATTATGTAAGAAAATTTACAAAAAATATTGGTCTCAGTATTTATATTATAAAACTAGGTTGCGCTCTTATGTATGTTTTTAAACAGCTGATTTATACATGATAGCTACTACATCCATACATTAGCTTGTGGTAGGGGTGGAGGGGGGAGGAAGGGGCAGGACCCATTTAGCTCACTCTGAAAATTACAAATGCGGTCAATCGTACTTATCAAAATTAAAACAACAAATGTTAAGAACTTTTCATCTCTGTCTAATCTGACCAAGCAACTTATGCTGTCTTCACTTCCATACGAGGTATGTATCAGAGAAATGGTCTCTCTGAGATGCTTATGTTAATGGGTAGATAAGTACCTTCTGACTACAGAGAATTATTTTACATTGGTCTAAAGTAATGCGCGATACACTACAATACATAATTTTAATTATGAAGATCAAAAAATTTTTAACAGTATATTAGATTTAGATACAAATTAAATTTTTCTAACTTTGTCCAACTAGTCATTGTGATTTGTACTTTAGCATTATTGTCTTTACTGCGCATGGCAAAGATTCCTTCAAATTTCCCAGAAACTTTTATGGTTTTCACTTCTATTCCTCCTTATTCTATGGGCAAGTTCTTTGGTAAAATTAAGGTACCATTTCCAAAATAGTAATAACCTTCCCTGGACCTATAAGAAGCTTCACTGTTAGCAATGGCCTACAGACAGAAAAACATGGATTTTAAAATTTGGGTTACCAGTATATTTTTCAGACCAATGTCCCCTTCCACCCTGATGATTTAAATCTGAGATCTAAAGGGATAAGACACTAACTATTAGGTTGATTTTCATCCCCAATGATGATACTTAAAATATTAAAGTAAATTTATTCTTAAAATTATCCCTTCTCTAGCGTAAAATTAGCGGTTGAAACGTTTGAACACTCAACTTAATGAACCAACTAACAAAAATTTACGTATGTCCCCAAATGTTTTAAGCCAATCAATGTGAAAACGTAAGTATAAAACTTTGGGGACCAGAGTAATGTCCCATCTCTCTCTGGATTTAAATACCTTTATTTGATTGTCCAATTCAAACTTTAGTGGCTTAGCTACTCAATAATTTGCTTTCATTCAAATTAACAGAGGACAGATGTGATTACAATGAAATACAATTTCAGGGATCTAAAGGTATAAGACAATGGCCGATGAATTGATGTTCATTCCCATTGATGATACACTGACAAAATGGGACAATGGATTGTTTATTACACTAGTCCCCAAAGTTTTATGATTTCTTATTCGGGTCTATAAACTTTGGGGACTTTAGATTTAGATTGTTTGATTCATTAATTGAGTGAACAAACGTTTTAACCACTAATTTTAATCTATAGAGTATTTTTGTATGAAGAGTTGTTTTTGTGTATAATCAATTTATCGGCCATTGTTTTATCCCTTTAAGTCCCTTTATTTGCAAGACATGTGGAAGTGGTTAAACACCTTTGGAATGGGCGTAGCCGCTACAAAGTTCCCAATAAGGAAGGAAAAGTAAAAAGAGTTGTAAAAAAAGAAATTCAAATTGCTCAGAAATTGATTTACACTGTGTTACACATCTGTTGACAGTTAGATAGATAGATAGATAGATAGATAGATAGATAGATAGATAGATAGATAGATAGATAGATAGATAGATAGATAGATAGATAGATAGATAGATAGATAGATAGATAGATAGATAGATAGATAGATAGATAGATAGATAGATTGATAGATAGATAGATAGATAGATAGATAGATAGATAGATAGATAGATGGATAAATAGATAGATAGATAGATAGATAGATACCAATTTAACTTCATTAAAAAGGTTGTTTTGAAATATTTTTTTAAATGGTTAAAATTTGAATAGGAATTTCTTTAATGATGTAGAAAGCTTTTAATGATGTTTTAAGTGATTTTTAAGGGATACAGAGACGAATTACATTAGTTTTGGACTTCTTGATAAGGTAATGTTTCTTTGTAGCACAACAACTCTATAATTCACTTACCGTCTGTCCATCGATCAGTCGTCCAGTATGTCCGTCCGTAATGCCATACTTTTAAAAATAGACTGCTCATATTTTGGCGTAGATACCCTTAGCCAAATAGGATCCATTATACAACTTTCTTGGTCCGTCGGTCTGTCGGTTATGCAACAAACGATAATTATATTGTTTTTTTTAGAAAGGTTTAGTTATTTTCTATTTTTTCATAATCACACATTCTCTATATTTCTTTTTTTTTCATGGTAAATGATAAGTTGTTTTCCAGCTTACTTTGTCCGTTTGTTCATTTATGATTTTTTATTCTACTTATGGATGTTGTCATCATTGTTAAGGATCGCAGCTACTCTGTTATTCATTACTTCTATTATCTATTTTGTCAATAATTATTCTTTAATGAGGATTCATTCATTTCTGTACAGCAGCGATCTGCAGGGATAAGACAATTGACGATAATTCGATGTACATTCCCAATTATGATAAATAAAAATATTCTCTCTTCAGTATAAAATTATTTGAAAAGTTTTGACACTGATATACATATATATAACTTTGGGTACCAGTATAATTTACAGTCCAATGTCCCCTCCCTCCCTCTCACACCAAGTGCCCAACATTATAAAATAACAAACATATGTAAAACTTTGGGAACCAATTTAATCTACAGTCCAATGTCCCCTCCCTCCCTGTTGTAAGTGTGTCCTCTCACAGCAAATGCTCAACAGTATATAATTATAACAAAAGTTGGGTACCATTATAATTTAGATTTTAATGTCCCCTACCTCCCTGTTGTAAGTGTGTCCTCTCACATACAACACATTCCAACAAATATAATATAATAACTTTGGGTACCAGTATAATATACAGTCCAATGTCCCCTCCCTCCCTCTCACAGCAAGTGTCCAACAAATATAATATAATAACTTTGGGTACCAGTATAATATACAGTCCAATGTCCCCTCCCTCCCTCTCACAGCAAGTGTCCAACAAATATAATATAATAACTTTGGGTACCAGTATAATATACAGTCCAATGTCCCCTCCCTCCCTCTCACAGCAAGTGTCCAACAAATATAATATAATAACTTTGGGTACCAGTATAATATACAGTCCAATGTCCCCTCCCTCCCTCTCACAGCAAGTGTCCAACAAATATAATATAATAACTTTGGGTACCAGTATAATATACAGTCCAATGTCCCCTCTCTCCCTCTCACAGCAAGTGTCCAACAAATATAATATAATAACTTTGGGTACTAGTACAATTTACAACCCAATGTTCCCTCCCTCTCTGATGTAAAGTGTGTCCTCTCACAGCAAGAGCCCAACAAATATAATATAATAACTTTGGGTACCAGTAAAATTTACAGTCCAATGTCCCCTCCCTCCCTCTCACAGCAAGTGCCCAGCATTATACAATAACAAACATATGTAAAACTTTGGGTACTATTATAATTTACAGTCCAATGTCCCCTCCCTCCCTCTCACAGCAAGTGCCCAGCATTATACAATAACAAACATATGTAAAACTTTGGGTACTATTATAATTTACAGTCCAATGTCCCCTCCCTCCCTCTCACAGCAAGAGTCCAACACATATAATAACAAACATATGCCATAATCACAGCTAATGACTTACATAATTATTTACCAAATTTATCTACTTTGTTATTTACTAGCGGCTACGCCCCTAGAGGCCTCTAGGGACACTTGAGGAAAGGGTGGAGGTAAGTCGATTTTCCACTTTCAATTTTAGTTTTAAAAACAAGATTTAAAAATTTAGAGGGGTGATTTCTTTTGGAATTAGTTCCTGGAAAACCCAATCAGTAGAGCGGTTTGCGAGATCTTAAGCAATAGACTATGACATCCTGTAACTTTATATAAGGATATCTGTATCTCTCTCTCAATATTTCTCTCTCTATGTATCTATCTCTCTCTCTCTCTCTCTCTTTCTCTATTTTACTCTCTCTGTTTCTTTCTCTGTCTCTCTCTTTCACTATTTCTGTCTCTCTCTCTCTGTCTCTCTCTGTCTCTCTCTGTCTCTCTCTGTCTCTCTCTGTCTCTCTCTGTCTCTCTCTCTGTCTCTCTCTGTCTCTCTCTCTCTCTCTCTCTCTCTGTCTCTCTCTCTCTCTCTCTCTCTCTCTCTCTCTCTCTCTCTCTCTCTCTCTCTCTCTTTCTCTCTCTCTCTCATTCACTCACTCTCTCTTTCTCCTCCTTCTCTTTCTTTCTTTCATTTGTATAATGACTTGTAAAAGATCATAAATTCTGCATATCAATCTATTATAATCAAGAACAAGCATATGGAAATTAGCGGGGGGTGCCCCCCCCCCCCCTCCTGCTCATCAAATACAAATTATTGACACTCTCAAGTTGATTATGCTCACATTAGGGGGGGTGACGGGTTTAATACTCTTTATGATTTTCAATATATGTAATCAGTATCTTATAATAATAATAATCAATGTTTATTCAAATATGTAAATTTGGGTTATTTCTATGTTCTGAAGTAATAGGATGAATGTCTTTTTGTTACTTAAGATTCACTAAACGGCATTGACCTTTGTTTGGGCAGGTTTTGGGCTATTCACAAATATCAAAATGAAAAGGCTATTTTAAGTCCTAAATAAAGGTTGTATGGTTTATAGCTATATAAAGAAAAAGATTTCTAAAGCAGAAAGCTTAATGTATGTCTTTCAAATTTTAGGCACTAATATACTGTAGCTGCTAAAAGAAGAAATCACAGGAAAATATCAACACCAGCAAAAACCAGGGATCTAAAGGGATAAGACAACGGGTGATAAATTGATATTCATCCCCTATGATTATACACCAAATTAGAAAGTGGTTGAAACGTTTGAACACTTAATTTAATGAACCAACCAGTCAAAGTTTAATAACAGCCCCTAAAGTTGTTTGACCAATGAATAAGAAAACGTTATTATAAAACTTTAGGGACTATTGTAATAATCAGCACAACGTCCCCTCCCTCCCTGGTAAATATGCTATGGTGTTATGAATAGCTACTGATATCATCATATGAATGAAGTGATGGGGTAATGACTAGGAATCTGAAGAGATAAGACAATGGAAAATAAATTAATTTCTCGTATTCATTTGAATCCGGTGGATAGGAACCGGTTCTCATGAATACGAAAAAAACTATGTCTAGCATCGTATTATATCCAGTTTTCTACGAATATAGAAATGTACAATCATAAGATTAAAACTAGTTTTTTTAGCCGGTGCCTTCGGCACCACGGGGCTAAAAAAACTAGTTTTAATCTTATAATTATACATTCTATATCCGCGGAAAGCCGTTTATAATACGATACGAGAAATAACATCCACAATAAGGATTTACAAAATTATCACTTCTGTGATGAAAATTATTGGTGGAAAAAATTGAAAGCAACTAGACAATATTTTTAAAATACCCAAAAATTTTGAGTCAGTAAATAAGATAACGCGGTCATTAAACTTTGGGTACCATAAAAATTTCGGATCTACTTCAGTTCACGGTAAAATATTGCTAGTAAGCTGCCAAACGGCTGAACGTACAGATCATACCAGCACACCATTTTAAGCGGCATAAGAAGGCCTACAAATAATCTGGAATAGCCAAGATCCAATTATGCACAGGGAAAGCTTCACTGAAGAAAAAACGCGTAAAATAGGCCTTTTTCGCGCATTTCTCTGCACTCTGAGATAATTATGCATTATTGATTTATGGCTATTCCAAATTATTTGTAGGCCTTCTTATGCCGCTTAAAACAGTGTGCTGGCCTGATCTTTACGTTCAGCCGTTTGGCAGCTAGCAGCCTTCAAAATTCATAGATTTTTGGAAATATTGCTTACCATCATCCTTGTTTGTATTAGAACTAAGTAACTACAGAATGTTCATCCATTTCATCTTTCCTTGTCTTATCCCTTAAGATCCCCAGGTTTTCAAATTAGGTTATGAAAGAATTGTAGTAAAACTTAACATAATTATTTAGGACAATGTCATTTTATTGATGTCGAGTTGAAAAAATAATTAAAATTTTTTGTATCTACTTTCTTTATTTCTAAGAGTAAAGCATTTGTTTATATTTTTTTACTGTAAAAATTTCTTTGAATTAAAAAGCTAACACCTTTTATTTCCTAGAAGAACTTATGGTATAATAATTATTATACTACCTTTTTTACACCTTAAAAAAACGAAACTTTTCTACATTTAACCCTAAACTTACACAAAACCTGGTTGGGGACATTTCATAGACGTCCAAGGGGGGGGGGGGGTAATGGGGCGATAAAGATTTTTTAAAGGGGGGGGTAAAAAAAATTTGAGGCGCGCTTCGCGTGTCATTTTACCCCCCCCCCCAAAAAAAAAAAACGAATTACCCCCCAATTAAAAAATTTTTACCCCCCCCCCCAAAAAAAAAAGCTTGGACGCCCCTGGGACATTTGATATACTTATACCAAATTTTAAACAACCAATCTTATTCTTTGGGTCAAACGCCATGTGTATTTTTACCGAATTTGTCAAAGTTTTATAACAATGGTTTCTCATTTGTTTCCTAAATTCTTTTTAAAAATCCTGTTTGGTTGATTCAAATTAACTCATCTATTTACCATCTATTGTCCCTTCCCTTAAAATCCCTGTAAAACCTGAATATCCTATAATAAAGTAACAGGATGTTTGTCTGTCTATCTGCCTGTTTGTACCAAAGGATCTTTCTAACCGCTGAATTGATATGGTTGTCCTTTAAAGGGTAGCTTCTCATAGGTCTTGGCAAGGTTAATAACATTTTGGGGGAGGGTACTAACCTCTCAAAAGAAGTCGCTCATAGAAGAATATAAGATAAAAAATGGGTTATCATATTCAACTCCCCCCCTCCTCAAGTGCCCCTAGAGGCCTCTAGAGGCGTAGCCGTAGTTTTAAATATAGATAGATAGATAGCAAAAGACAAACACAAGAATAAGTTTGAAATGAAATTGTATAGGTCAAACCTTTAATTATACTAATCGAAATATTATACTTGGATGTTGCACCAGATTTTCATGTACTCTTATAAACTGATGCTCGCAGCTGGCTAAAATAACGGCACCCCCTTCCTACCCCTTAACCCTAATCACCTCTCCTCTTAGTGTATGAATGACCTGACCATTAAGAGAGGTCCATATTACAAAGCTAAATTTTTCCCTGTTAATATATCCACGTATATCCTATATCCATATACTAAACAAATAAAACCTTATTGTAGCAGACATCACACAATATGTATAATATTACATCTGTCTATGTGTGCCTTCATCCATAGAGTAAGGGATGGAACGATAGAAGAAACGGCGAAATTTTTTTATATTTTTTTTCAATTTTGTAACCCTCCCCCCCTCCCGACTACCGACGAACAACTATTTTAGGTTAGGTTAGGTTTTAGGCTAGGGAGCCGAGCGCTGCGGCTAGGCAGGCAAGGGGGCCGAGCGCTGTGGCTGAGGATAATACCAAATTTTGTATATCCCAAATGATGAAAAATAAAATTGATTCTTCTGTAAATTAATATAATAGGTTGAAAGATTGGGTTTTAAGTACTAAATCTAATAAAAATACTTAAATGAGGAGGTATCTAAAACTTTGGGTACCAGAATTTACAGTCCAATGTCCCCTCCCTCCCTGAAGCGTAGGTCAAACCGCAATGTAAATACAACCTAGTATAGCAAACATAGACAGAAGTATAGACGTAAAAGTTTGGTTTTAGGTTTCATATTATTGTGTATCAAAATATATGAAAATAAATTTGTTTGGTTTGATGTTTCAATGGCTATCTATCTATCTATTTGTCTATCTATCTATGTATCTATCTGTCTGTCTATCTGCCATCGATCGCAGGGATCTTCAGAAATAAGAGTGAAGACAATAGGCGATAAATTAACATACTTATACCCCAATGGTGATTTACAAAATTTCCCTTCTAGAAGTATAAAAGATTATTTGTTGAAAAAATTTGGACACTGTTTTTTTACCAACTTATCAAAATTCAATAACAGCACCCAAAGTTTTTGAGTCAACGAACAAGATAACTTGGTTATAAAACTTTGGGTACCAGTGTTATTTACAGTACAATATTCCCCACCCTCCCAGATCTATCTTTTTTATCTCTTTAAAAAATCACTTTTAATGTCATTAACAGCTTTCTAAACTAAACTTTTAACTATTCAAAAACTGTTAAAAGAATTTTTTAAAGAAGTTAAATTGGTATCTAAATCTCCAGCTCTGTAAATTTTGCAATCTTTTTTATGTTATCTTTATTTTGGCGATACTACCTAGGTTCTATAAGTTTAAAGGGATCCAGGATACCTTTGTTTGATATATTTTGGGCAAAGTAGACAGATCCATAGTGATCTATTCATGGTTACCCGGGCAGAACTGATTAGGATTTAGGTTGTTTATTGTTATAGTAATTTTAATTGTATTGTATATTATATTTTTTTGATTTCATGACTTTTTTTTGTTTAATTTTTATGCCCAAATAAATATGTTTATGTTTGTTTATGTATAGTATCGGATCCATCTATCTATCTAAACTCGCAACCGTGGCTTAACTTGTAGCGCATTCGCTTGTCGTCGGGGGGTTCTAGGTTTTAATCTCGGCTGAACACTTTGTCATACTCAAAGAAATTAAAAATAGTCCCATTGCAATTGTCAGGCGCGCTAATTTAATATTTACATATTTACTTTTTCGATAAATCTATCAATCTATCTAAAGACATGTTAATCTATTTATCTATTCTTTTATTTGCAAAGCGCCTGTCAAATTAGTTTGAAACTTCCTTTTCTGACAAACAAATCTGTCAATCTGTATATTTAATCAATCTATCTATATATCTAAAAACATGTTATTAAATCTATCTATTCATTTATTTGCAACGCTTCTGCCGAATTAGTTTGAAACCTTCTGTACTAACAAACATATCTATCTGTCTATTTATTTAATCAATCTATCTTTCCATCTTTAAACATGTTATTTTATCTATCTATTTCTTTATTTGCAAAGCGTCTGCCTAATTAGTTTGAAACCTTCTGTACTAACAAACCTATCTATCTATCTATTTAATCAATGTATCTATCTATCAAAAACATGTTGATCTATCTATGTATTTCTTTATTTGTAAGGCGTCTGTCTAATTAGTTTGAAACCTTATGTACTAAAAAACCTATCTATCTATCTACAAAGAAGATAATCTATCTATCTTAAACATGTTGATCTATCTATCTATTTCTTTATTTGCAAAGCGTCTGCCAAATTAGTTTGAAACCTTCTGTACTAACAAACATATCTATCTATCTATTTGGAAATATTTAATCTATCTATATACAAACATGTTTATCTATCTATTTCTTTATTTGTAAGGCGTCTGTCTAATTAGTTTGTAACCTTCTGTACAAACAAACATATCTATCTATCTATTTAATCAATCTATCTATCTACCTAAAAAGCATGTTAATATATCTATCTATTTCTTTATTTGCTGTGCGTCTGCCTAATTAGTTTGAAACCTTCTGTAGTAACAAACATATCTATCAATCTATCTATCTAAAACATGTTAAAATATCGAACTATTCCTTTATTTGCTGTGGTTCTGCCTAATTAGTTTGAAACCTTCTGTAGTAACAAACATATCTATCAATCTATCTATCTAAAACATGTTAAAATATCGAACTATTCCTTTATTTGCTGTGGTTCTGCCTAATTAGTTTGAAACCTTCTGTACTAACAAACATATCTATCTGTCTATCTAAAAGCATATTGATGTATCTATTTATTCCTTTATTCGCAAAGCGTCTGCTACTTAGTTTGAAACCTTCTATATCAAGAAACCTATCTACCTATGAGCCATTTAATCAATGTATCTACAAACATATCTATCTATCTACAAACATGCTAATCTATCTATCTATTCCTTTATTTGTTTGAAACCTTCTTTACTTACAAACATATCTATCCATTTATCCAAAAAACATATTAATCTATCTATCTTATTTCTTTATTTGCTGTGCGTCTGCCTAATTAAATAGTTAGAAACCTTGTGTACTAACAAACCAACAATTAATTCAGATGGGCGGATATTTTAATATGAAAAAATACAAATCCTATTATATAAAATAGTCTTTTTTTTGTCTGTAGCTAAAGATCTCGGAAATGGCTGGTCTAAATGGGTAATGCTTTTTAGGGTAGGTTTATATATGTCTTAAAAGGTGGTTTTTGACTATTTTCCTGACATTCCTCTGCTAGAGGCTAGGGGCGAAGCAACTATTAAAGTAATAAGGTTTTACAAATTATCCGATTGAGCTTTTCATTAGTATAGCTTCATATAGGTTCTAGGATGGTTTTAGGCTGATTTGTTTTAAGATTTAGATCTAAAGATGGTTTGAGGCTATTTTTCTGCCCTTCCCTAACCCTGGAATACAGGGGCCCTGTATAATTTCTTTATCAGGGAAGAAGAGGACATAGAACTTTGTTATATCAACTTGTTATCCAATTTATTAACTTGAAAACTTTAGAAACCTCTTCAAAATCTTAAATAGTATATATATTTAAACTATCGGTGTACAAACTTTAAACCAATAATCTACAGTAGGGAGGGTTATTTTGGGTATGTATATCAATTTATGTCCATTGTCTCATCCCTTAATAACCCTGATCATTTAGTTAATTTCTAAAATCCACCCATCCCCAACCCCCCAAAAGTTACATATTTTGGTCGCGTCAAGTCGGCTAATCAAAATAAAAGTTTTGGATTTCATTTGGTCGTTTTGCAGGGATTTATAGGGATAAGACAATGAAAGATTAATTTATTTTCATCCTCAATAACAATTCGGACACTGTTAGTTTCGACCCAGGAAATTAAAAGTACCCAAAGGTTTGTAAGCCAACGAACAAGATAAAGTTGTTATGATATTTTAGGTATTGTTATAATTTAAAATCCAATGTCCCCTCCCTCCCTGGTGATTTGTAAATGTTTGCATCATATTTGTAATATTCTATTAGACAAAATAATACTAGAATCGTTATTTATCGCATCGTATTATAGACATCTTTCCACGGATATTAAAATGAAAATTGTTTAAACCAGTTTTGTTAGCCTCAACGGGCCTAATGCCCAGGCTAACAAAACTGATATCAATTCTACAATTTTGCAATATGGCTGAGAACAGGTTATAATTCAACGGATATTATTCGGTTTCAAAGCCATACTGGAATAAGTATGACATCATCTTTAAAAGGCAAAACTAAACAAATCAGTCAATGGGAAAAAACAACATCGCAAAATTGCTTAAAAGACATTATGATTGACATGGATATATTTATTTATACTAAAATTTTACAGTTACTATGATTAAAAATAATTGCTATTAGTTAATAAATAACCGTTTTAAAACTATATAAAAAATATAAAAAAGATTATCACTTTTTAATTGAAGTTGTTAATTCAATAGACCGATTATAACATGCCTGATTTTGCTATATGGGATCTTATAAAGACGGTCGTTCAAAATAGCATTAATTTGTATATTTAATTGTACATTAGGCAACATCATATAGCATTCAATTCCTATTTAAAAATACGGCTAAAGTTACTCTATAAGCTAACTCTAATTTGTATATTTAATTGTACATTAGGTATCATCATATAACAATCATTAAATGTTTACACTTAACTTATAGGATAAAGAGATAAGTAGATATAGTTTTTATATAAATGGCCATAACACAGAAAGTTGTAATTAAAAGTAATATAAAAACAAACCTAAAAGACAAACATAGTCAATAAATAAATGTAAGAGGATGTTTGGAGATGCGACATCCAAATTTCAAAATTCTTTGAACGTATGACAAGATTCTTATAGAAATGCTTCGCATCTAGTTCACTTTATTTATACTCTCTATAAATTTAACACAATATAAAACTTTGATCTAAATATTGATTGACAGGTCATAGTAATTATCGCGCGTACTTCAGGCATAAGACACAGACACTCTGGTCAGCCCTTAGGCAGTTTTAATGTATTTTTATGCATTTTCAAGTCTATTATTACCAATATAACACCATATATGGGTAATACTAGCCTAATCATGGTAATCTATATGTGATTGAATATTGTTATATGCTTATATAAAACATTATATCTATTGTTGAAGTAATCATGTAACCATTATGTAATACTAAGTATACCTATAGCCATAGCTACATTTACGTCACAAGTTTAACATACAAACACCTTATTAAACAGACAAGGACTTAGATCCTGGTAAATAGTTGTCGTTATAACTTGCACTTCTTAAAATCTCTCAGTTATTCATTGACTCTTGAACTATTAAGTTCTTCTCCTGGCTTAAAGGTAATGATCTTAGTTAATTTAGCATGCATTGTAGTTTAAATTTAGCATGAATTGTGCCTAGGTCTTATGTTAGAGGTCTAACACTATGCACAATTAGATGCTTTGGACTTAAGGCACTTTCCTGTCCTACACTACTTATGTTTATTATCTCCTATCCTGTATATATTTCATACTTAACTGATTCACTTGTAATGTAAATACACTTTATAAAACCATCTTCCTTCTTAAGTGCTTAATATACTTATCTGATATAGATCGAACATCATAACCAGCCATTTATTCTTAGCTTAAAGCAATATAATACAGCGCATGGGTATTTGTTGAACTGCCATGGGTTCAACCAAATTGGTATTATACTTGTGGGAATAAAAGGAAAAAGCATTCTTCACTGACGAGCCGACGCTGAGAATGTCTATGTGTATTGCAGTAAAAGTAGGATTTAAGTAGTACTCATAGAAGAGCGATCTCCATACCGTAACTTTTGGACAAGCGCCCCATTCTCACTACCATGTTTGTCTGTGTATGTGTTTTTATAAAGGATCTGGCTAACCGCTAAACCGAAAGGGTTCTCCTTTACAGGGTAGCTTCTCATAGGTCTTGTGAAGGTTTATAACTATTTTGGAGGAAGGGTACCACCACCCTCCTAAGATAAATCGCCCCTAGATATAAAAATAATCTTTACAATTTCTACAGAGTCAAAAAAAACTTACTTATCCCTATTTCCCTTGCAAATTTTGGTTGGTGGTCAAATAAAGTTTGTCGCCTGCCTAAAAGTTCTGACAATTTCATAACCAACAATTTGCTAATTGCTAATTTTCCATTCTTAAGTAACTGGATGTATGTATGTGTGTTTAGTAACATCCTGGAAATATTTTAGGACAGGTTTTAAGCTGTATTGCCTGAAAGATTAATAAAAAAACATTTTATACCCTGATCTTGGGAAGTGTTTTTTCTCTATAACTTTATTTTAAGTTTTATGTGTCAAAAATAGCCTAAAACCATTTTAGGACCAATCTGAAGCTTCCCTGAAATGAGAACTCAATTGGTTTAGAGGTTACCGAAATCCTAAGCTAAAGATAAAAAAACTTTATACAGTTTTTTTTGTTTTTATATATTCCTACTTTTGTATACACATAAAACCAAAAATAACGGAATAAGCAAAATTTATATATTTTAAATCTGACACCAATAACGCAATTAGTAGTTAAAATTAAGGTTGTATATATTGAATAACACCCATATTATACATATTCGTTTGATTTGGCTTTATGCTTACAACGTTCTTACAAACTAACTAAAAGTAATAAGGTTTTTTAGCTGTAGCTTAAGATTACAAGAACTACTTACAGCCATTTAAAAATGTGAATTTAAGAGAAGCTTAAATTAGATGTAGATTCTTGCAGGTCAATGGAATCTTTACGAAAACAAAAGACAGCGGATGAACGAAAAGGACTTTTTTTGCACGGGAACATAAAAATACATAGACAAATTAACAAATCTAAATAATCTTCTAATTTAATTTAAAACTATGCAATTTTGTTGAAACTCTTATATGATATTTAATGTTTTGGTGTCGTCGGTTCGAAATGATTTACATATGTAATCATTCTGCACCATTAGAACCTCATTATTATAAACATTTAGGGCAGGGAATGGGACAATTATTCTAACTACAAGTCCCATTAATTACACGACCTTTGTCAAAAGACCTAGATTTGCTTGATAATTGGTTGCACCTGTAGTTGTTTGTCCGTTATGATCTCGTTACGAAAAAGTTTTCCATTTGAGAAAGCATCTCAAAGGTCTTAGGCTGTTTTTAAAGCTTGTTTTATAATCCTCCTCCCTTCCACCCCCCAACCACTTATTTTCAATGCAGAGCTTCTTGGTGCTTTGGGAGCAACAATTAGAATAGTAATAAAATGATCAAACTTTTAGCTGTGAATACTATTTTTTGTTATGAAGTTATGTATCCTCAAAGGAAATTTCCTATACCTTGTTCAAAGAAACTGTCTACAGAAGCGTAAATAAAAATCATAGATCTATGTTGATATTTAATTTATATAAATATAAACTATAAAAATG
The DNA here is from genome assembly GCF_053477335.1 of Acartia tonsa. Lineage (NCBI taxonomy): Eukaryota > Metazoa > Arthropoda > Copepoda > Calanoida > Acartiidae > Acartia > Acartia tonsa. The sequence goes on from NC_137266.1 coordinate 2,160,085, forward strand.
TTAGTATCCATGTCTTTAATACTACAAGCTTTTAAAATCAAAGATGGAAGGCATTTTTTTCTAAAATGCAAAAAGATATCTTAATCATTCGCTTAAAAACTTTGGATACTTTTAAAATCTGATTGGTTTATTCAAACTCGCAGTGTACTAAATTTTGAACCAATAATTCAGGATATTATTTGGTAATCAACATCGGAAATTACCAAATATTACAATTGTCTTATCCCTTAAGATCCCTAATTATATAATGGTGACAAGTAGTTAGATTGATTGATACATCACCCCGACAAAGGTCATGTAATTAAAAAATCTTTGATGTGTTTGATGACATTGGGGGGTAGTAATTATGGGATTTGTGGTTCATATGTCGGTAGCTAGATAAAAGAATTATTGTTTGTCTTCTTCGTGTGTGTCTTGACCTAAGGATACAATATTTCTATCTATCTATCTATCTTTCTCTCTATCTCTATCTATCTTTCTCTCTCTCTCTATCTATCTATCTTTCTATCTTTCTATTCCTCTATATCTCTCTTTCTCTTTCACTCTCTTCCTTTCTCTCTCTCTCTCTCTCTCTCTCTCTCTCTCTCTCTCTCTCTATCCCCTCTCCCTCTTTCTCTCTATATATTTCTTTTTCTATCTCTCTTTTAATCTCTCTCTTTCTCTCTCTCTCTCTCTCTCTCCCTCTCTCTCTCTCTCTCTCTCTCTCTCTCTCTCTCTCTCTCTCTCTACTAATATATAAAACCTATAACCAGAAAGTGTATATGTTTGATACAGGGGCGTCCAAGCTTTTTTTTTTGGGGGGGGTAAAAAATTTTAGGGGGGGGGGTAATTCGTGTTTGGGGGGGGGTAAAATGGCGCGCGAAGCGCGCCGAAATTTTTTTTTACCCCCCCCAAAATTTTTACCCCCGGGGTAAAATTCGATTGGGGGGGGTAATTACCCCCCCTAAAGTCTGTTGGGGGGGGTAAATACTCCCCCCAAATCTGTTGGGGGGGGTAATTACCCCCCCCAAACTAATTTACCCCGGGGGTAAAATTTTTGGGGGGGGTAATTTAATTATGTAAAAAAAGCACCTACCTAATCTATTAAGTTAATAAGTACTATCCTATAACATAAAGTAGTAAGTAAGGTTTATTTGACTATAGCTTCAGATTTCATTACTCTTAATACTGAGTTCTCCTTTTTAGGAAAGCTTCACATAGATCCCATGATGGTTCCACACTATTATAGGTCAATCCTTTGAGTGGTTTTAGGCTATTTTTCTCCTCCCTTTTTACCCTTTAGAAAACACGAGTTCTTAGATGCTAAGGGCGCCACTACTATTCAAATATATAGTAGTATCTCATTCTTTAGAACATAAAAATACAATAATTAACTCACTAACCAATGAACCAATATGATTATACTTTAAAGTGAAGCGTCTTATAGGACCTGGTAAGTTTTATAACTAGTTTTGAGACACCCTGACATCCTCCCAAAAGAAATCGCCTATAGAAATTCTTTTTCATTATTTAATGAAATATTTAATTTAGTTAGGTATCTATTTTATGGAATCTTCAGTGCTTTACAATTACATCATAGATCCCCGGGATGGTTTTAGCCCTTATAAAGGCCCAAGCAAATAAAACATGATCAAACTATTAAATTTTTTGTTATCATGGTTAAGAACTGTTTTAACTGGTTGGACTATATTGGGGTATAGTCCCTTTTGTGGCAACGCTCTTTAAGGGGCGTTTCTTCGTTTTTTTCACACAAGCTTCTCTCCTATTTCTAGCCCCTGCGGGGGGCCAATTGCTTAACCATGTGGGGCAATCACCTAAACCAATATAACCTATCCTAAAATTAACTATCAGTAAAATTTTTTTTTAAAGAACATTCAATTTGGGGGGGGTAAATACCCCCCCCAAAACTTTTTTTTTAAAGAACATTTATTTTTGGGGGGGTAATTACCCCCCCCCCCAAAATCGTTTGGGGGGGGTAAATACCCCCCCCCAAAATCGTTGGGGGGGGGTAAATACCCCCCCCCCAAAATCGTTTGGGGGGGGTAAATACCCCCCCCCAAAATCGTTGGGGGGGGGTAAATACCCCCCCCCCAAAATCGTTGGGGGTGCCTACGGCACCCCCAAGGTAGGGGTAATTTTTTTTTGGGGGGGGGTATTGTTCACAAAATTTTGGGGGTGCCTACGGCACCCCCAAAATCGTTTGGGGGTGCCAAACGGCCCATTACCCCCCCCCTTGGACGCCTATGGTTTGATATGTGTCTGTAATAATACATTTTTATTTGTTCTATTTATCTATCTCTCTCTCTATCTATCTATTTATCCATCTCTATCTATCTACTTATCTATTACAAGAATATATATGATGTTTTATATGAGTCTATAGTAATACATTTTATTTGTTCTGTGGTTTGACCTTTCACAAGGGAGGGAGGAGAAATTGGACTGTTTATTACACTAGTCCCCAAAGTTTTATTATAAGTTATAAGTATAACTATGAGAACTTTTATTTAATTTTGATTGGTTGGTTCATTAAGTTGAGCGTTTAAACGTTTCAATCATTTATTGTAATCTATAATACTACAGGGATCTACAGGGATAAGACAATGACCAATAAATTTATATATATCCCCAATGATAATACACAAAATTACCCCTTCTGTAGATTAAAATTAGTTATTGAAACGTTTGGACATGCATCTTAATTAAACAACAAATCAAAATTCAATAAAAATACCCAAAGTTGTTAAGACAACAAATAAGAAAACGTTGTTATAAAACTTTGGGGACTAGTGTGATAAACATCCCAATGTCCCCTCCCTCCCTGTAATATATATGTGTTGTAGGTCAAACCGCAATGTAAATAAAATTTCAATTATTGTTTAATTTTTGTCTGCCACCGAAATTTTGTTTGGTTTTGGGTTTCAGAAAATCTTTATTTCTATACAGTGCCTGTGGCTCAGATAGATAGATAGAGAGAGATTGAGAGAGTAAGAGAAAAATAGAGAGAGAGAGAGAGAGAGAGAGAGAGAGAGAGAGAGATAGAAAGATAAAGAGAGGGTGACTGAGAGAGTTAGAGTGAGAGCTAGATATACAAAGAGAGACAAAAAGAAATAGACACAAATAGAAAGAAAAATTAGAGAAAGTGAAAAATAGATAGTGTTGACATCATTGGCCAATTAGTTCATCCAGTAGAAGGGATAGGGTAAAGGAGGTTTGATGGGGGATATTATTATTTTATCCAGCTGCAAGTATCACTTTATTAGAGTACATGAAAATCTAGTGGATTTATTATTACTTTGATCTTACACCAGATTTTCATTTTCTATAATAAAGGGAACTCTGTAGCGGGCTAAATAATGATAACCCCCATCCCCCTCCTTTATTGCCTCTCGTCCTACTGGATAAACGGCCCGACCAATTATTGTGAGGGAATATTGCAACATAAATTGACGACAATGTTTCGTCCTATTATAGTCCAAGCCACACAGAGACACAGAGCTTTACTCTACAGGGAGGTAGGGGACAAAGGGCTGTTTATTACACTAGTCGCCAAATCTTTGTAATGGAAGAAGTAATTTTTTGTAACATTATTGGGGATGTACATTAATTTATCGACCATTGTCTTATCCCTTTAAAACCCTGTTTTGTCTACCTCAAACATGCTAGGTAAATAACTTATGGTTTTGGGTTTTAGTTTAGTGGCGTGCCATAGGGGGGTGACTAAACCCCTTTAGAATAGAATTTTAAGTTTCAAGTGCTCTATAGCTTGAAAGTGCACGCACGTTCATCCATGTATGACAAATTCATTTTCCTGTTTTCTCTCTCTTTCTCCCTTACTCTTTATCTCTCACTTTCTCTCCCTCTCTCTATCTCTCTCACTCTCACTTTATCTCTCTCTCTCTCTTTCTTACTCTTTATCTTTCTCTTTCTCTCACTCTTTCTCTCTCTCTCTCTCTCTCTCTCTTTCTCTCTTTCTCTCTTTCTCTCTCTTTCTCTCTCTTTCTATCTCTCTCTCTCTCTCTCTCTCTCTCTCTCTCTCTTTCTTTCTCTCTCCTTTATTCTCCCTCTCTCTCTCTTCTTATTTATCTATTTATTCTTTTTTCTTATTTTCATTATCTCTCTAATTCATATTCTCTCTCTTTCTCCTTTATTCTTGCGTCTTTTTTATATGATTTTGTTTCCATAATTTTTTACGATGCGTTTCTTTTTGACGTTAAGCTCTATTTTAGGAAATCCTTATATAAAAATAACATAATGTCTATTTATAACAAAGGATTCCCTTATCTGCTTGACCGATTTCTTTTTTTAAAAAATGATCATAAATGAGTGGTTTTCGACTCCTCTCGAGCTTCTAGATGCTAGGGGCGCAGCCGCTTTTGCTTTGTATGATTTTATATGCAAATATCTTACTTTTAGACATTCGAAGAAACTAAACATTTCAATTTTAGATCCAAATTCATATAAAAATTGAAAAAACTTTCCAAAATTGTATTATATGTAGTTTAATATTTTGCCGCTAGGAGTCTCATACATCTTTTACTTTTTTATAAAAATTTAGAATTTAAACAAAAACGCTTTAAAAATGTGTGATTATTAATATGAATTTAATTTATAAGATTAAAAATCAAACTTCAATTATTTAGATGTTAAACTAAATGTAAGCAGATATTTTAAAAATGTTATTTAATATAATTTTTTTTAACAAGATAACGAGCTATTGCATACCTTTGGTAGGTGAACGGCCATTTTACAGTTTTAAATTTTGTTGGGTACTAAACCTTATTATGTCTATGATTATGGTTAGAATGGTATGTTAATAGTATATATAAAGCAACTTTTTAGCAGACCCCTAAATATATCATATATTATTTTGCTTGTTGGCTCTACATTTTTCTTGCTTATTTTCATCCCATTATTATTCCTGTAAATATAAAGAATTAGGAGCGCATCTGCTATTGGTTTATATTTGTATTTATGTATTTGACTGGCAGACATACGTATAAATCACACTTCTAGAGTATATTCAATAAACTTTCCAAAATTGTATAGTATGTAGATGAAAATTTTGACGCAAGGTGTCTCATTCTAATTTTACTTTTATATAAATTATGAAGATTGTCATTTAAAAATCTATGAAAACGAATATAAGAAATTAAGGTAATAGTTAAAAAGATTACAAATAAAAATTCAAATATTTAGATTTAAATTAATTATAAGAACTTATGAGAAAGTTTAAAATGTTTGATAAAAATAACATCACAAACACTGTCAGCATTACTTCTAAAGTATCCATTCTTTTATTCACCAAAAATTTTGTTGGGTATTATAACCCCTAAACATCGAATGATACATACATATTGACAATTTACCTATCATCTGTGTTCTGTCATTTAATATTATGCGTATTTTAAGTAAGAATTAAAACTAAATTAGTTTATTGTCATTAAAACTTTACGAACAAGCTTATTTTTATAATTTGTAACTAAATATAATTATAAATAATACGTATTTTAAAGCAACTCATCTTCAAATTAAAGTAACAGTTATGTACCGCTGCACCAATAAGGTTCTTCTTTACAGCTAAGCTTCTCGTAGGTCCTGAGAAAAAATCACTATTCCCCTCCAATTTTTATTTTCCGAGTGGAGGTTCGACTTATTACCTTCCTTGAAAAGCCTCTAGGGACGTAGCCACTAGTATAAGTTAAAGTAGCAAAACCATATTATTCCTTAGCACCAAAATACAGGAAATAAAAAGAATAGAACTATTCTTTCATTATCTAAGAAATAATTACAATACAGAACTATTTCTTTCATTTTTATCTATAAATAGGATTAAGAGATAGTTAAATATTTTTTTTTCAATTTTTAATGTAATTCTACTCATTTTTCCTATTATTTCCTAAAATTTCCTGTAATTTAATTTAGTTTGTTTTAATTGTTTTTGTTTGTCCGTTAATATCTCACTAACCAGTTAAACGATTTAGTTCCCCACATAGGTCCTTGAATGGTTTAAGGCTATTTATTTTGTATTATAGTTCTTGAGATGGATTAATGCTATTTCATCTCCTCAGGGGCGCAGCTACTAGTTTACTTATGCTTTAAACCTTAGCAACGTTTTGGTCAGTTTTTTAAAGTAGCGGTAAAAGTTAACAGGGTATCAATGTACATTGTTAATTCAAAATCAATTGAAATTCCATTCAAGATATTTTTCAAAGCAGCAAATTTTGGATTAAAGATATTCAATTAGAAATTTTTAGATCTGGGAATGTCTTGGCCTATAAACAGACATAACTCCCTTTAGAACTTACAGGCAAAAGTATTTAAATCAAAAGGGCCGGTTCAAACTCTATAAAACGACTTTAATTACATGCTTTTGATGACAATTTAACCTAATTTTTGAGTTAGATTTTAAAAAAATCCACCAAATAGTAGAAACACTGACATTTTTTCTGTATTGTTAATTAGACAACTTGAATAGATGGATATAAGAATGAGATACGGTGGCTTTTAAACGTCAATTTAGCAACTATTTTTAGATTATTTTTCAGGGAGGGAGGGGACATTGGACTGTAATTTACACCGGTACCCAAAGTTGTAGAACAATATTTTAGGCTTAAAAACTTTGGGTACTTTAATAAAAACTTTATTGGGTGGTTCCAAAGTAGTAGTGCTTAAACATTTCAACCAATAATTTTAATACACATCGTTTATCATCATTGGGGATGTACATCAATTTATCATTGTCTTCTTACAAAATTCCTGAATCGATCTACGTCCTTTCTTCCAAAAACAACCAAAAACAGAAGGAGGCATGTAAAAATTTAAAAGAAAATAATTTATAATTCATTGTCTTATTCCTGCTCTCTAGGTAAAGTATTCTGTTTAAATAATTAGGGAATAAATACCTTACTATTTTACGTACTAGAGGCTGCTACTCTAGCATCTTGGAGCTCTATATTCAAAGGAGCTAGAAAAAAAAGCTTAAAACCATCCCAAGACTTAACCCTGAAAAAGAAATAGCCTAAATCCAACACGGGACCACTGAATTTTACTTGAAATAGAGAACCCAATCAGTTAAGTAGTTATTAAGATCTTAAGCTTCTAACAAACAACCTTACTACTTTATATTATAGGATAAGCTTATTAAAGTCTATTACTAAAAAGTCCGTTCTACAAATTTTAAATATAAAATCTTTAGATGTTTTCATTTCAAATTTTACATTATTGTACATTCAATTGTTTTTTATTACCTTGATTTTTTGTAATGAAGATTTCTTAAACAATTTGGCCCCTTTCTGAACAAAGCATCTTCATAATCAAATCTGATTATGAACTATTAATTATACAGTATCTTGTATCTATGCAATTTTGCAACAAATTTTTGTACAATTTATTTTGACTTACAAATCATTGTTCTGTCTATTAAGTTCTGATACTCTAAAAGAGTTATTATTCGTTTGTCCTTCCTTTTATGGATGTTGTCATCCTTGTTCAAAATGAAACGGTTAAATCTACAATGAAAAAATAAATATCTCTAACAATTTTTTAAAAATAGGGGAAAATGCGGGAAGTTTTTTGAAAAACAAATAAAATAGAAATACATAATACTGATAAACAATCTTTTTTTTAATAAACAATATAAAATCCGAAAATTTTGGTGTTTTTGCAATGTTGCTACTTTTTAAACCTTATAGCTTATATGATATATATTATTACACTAGTCCCCGAAATTTTATGGTCACGTTTTCCCTTTATTTGGCTAAACAACTTTAAGGACTTTCATTGAAATTTGATTGGTTAGTTCATTAGGGTTGAGTGTCTGAATGTTTAAACCACTAATTGTAATCTACAGAGGGTGTATTTTGTGTTTCTTCATAGGGGATTTACATCAATTTATCGGCCATTGTCTTATCCTTTTACAATTCTGATACAATTGTAATATTACACAGCAAAAAGAATATAAGAAAAGCATAGATAAAATATTGAAAGTAAATTTTTAGAACTGCTTTGACACCTAACAAGCGCAATACAAATTTGCAATATTTGAAAAACACTCTGAAAAATTCTACAATGAAGTTTATATTCTTCTATTCATGCTGGCTTAAACCTTCTGTGGGATAAAGAATTAGTAGCGAGTTTTTTAAATAGGAGCAAAGCTACTCTATAGTTCATTTTGTGTGTCTGTCTAACCGTATTTCCACATGGCTAGGTGTAGGTTTCTATAATGGTGGTGTCTGTTCTATAATTTACTTTGTCTGTCCGTTATTTTTGCACTTCTCAGCCATTATTTAAGATAAATGTCTGAAAATTATGGTTTTCTAATTGTATAAGTCTCGCTACTTATGGATGTTGTTATCCTTGTTTTTATCTATTCTGAATAAACATCTAAGTCGCCGTTGTTGGGGGGGGGGGGGGCAGGGTATTAACCCTACAACTGAGAGAATTCTCCGTTGGCAGATGTAAACCAGCGGGGGCTTGATTGGAAGCTTAAGAGGGGGGGGGGGGGCCGGGGGCTGAAGGGTTATCGCCGTGGGGACTTTCATTGTATGTTGTTAACCCTTCTGTATATTTTTTGTGGGTAAATGGGGGTGGTAAAAAATTATGGAGTTATCATAAAAGAAATTGTTTTAGTTTTACAGTTTTCAAGCTTTTTTTTCTTGTAGGTTTATAAATTTTTCAAGTTTTTGCAGGTATTGCCAATTAATCACTGAATATGACAATTCATGCAATTTTTGTTTGTATAAAATATGGACATTATAATTATTTATAGAGTAGCTTTGCTACTTAAAAGTGAAGATTGTTTAATTTTTATCTTTAAAAAGAACATTCAGTTACTTAAGAATTAGGGATCTAAAGAGATTTGACAATGGCCGACAAATTGCTGTACATCCCCAATAAACTTACACAAAATTGCCCCTTCTGTAGATTATAATTAGTGGTTGGACACTCTGCTTGATGAACCAACCAATCAAAATTCAAGTCGTTAAATTTAATAAGCCAACAATATGATAAAAATTTGGAGACTAGTGTAATAAACAGCCTAATGTCCCCTCTCTCTCAGCATTATAATAGTTCTATTTTTGATTGTTAACCCCTTCATTGAAAAATATTTTCAGGGGGCAAGCTATGTGGGATTGTTAACCCTTCACTAAACTGTTTTCCCGCATTAGGGGGTAGGGGAAATTTAACCCTTTTTGATATTATGGAAGATGGGGGTGGGGGGGGGGGGAGTTTGTATCTTATAGTGGCTGTCAGTCAATTGCATCATGGGAGATTTTTCTGCATAGCGTAGCTTCTTTGAAATTAGGATATACCAGCAGTACGTAGTCGTACATATATGACTTACTTACGCTATTGTTTTGAATTTGTACAAGCAATGCCTTAATACATTTATTATACAATACTAGGGAATGTTAGAAGCATAATTTTCTATATTGCATTATGATTCCTGTACTAACTAGGTACGATATGGAAATCTAATATATAAAATCTCTACCAAAGTTTCAATTCACCAATTTTAAACCTGTTAATTTTCAGTTTTCTGGTGATTTTTCATAAAATTATAGTCAGTAAAATAGCCTAAAACCAAAAGTGAATCTTCTCTAAAATGAAGGACATAGTGGCATAGTGGTTAGCGAGATCTTAACGTACAAACAAACAAAAAAACTTTATTTCTTTGTAAATACAATATAATTAATTTTCAAAATAGATATTCTCATTGCAATAAGGTAGATGTTTTAGACGTAGCAACTCTACAATAATGTTTTTAAATGTAAGTATGTCCGCATGAAGCATAATGCTAGCTTTTAAAGCTATTTTACAATGATAATGTAAACGTTCGCTTGTTTCATAGTTATGCTAGCTAATCTTATTAAGCTACACTGTATAATGGATGTTGTCATCCTTGTTAAATCTCTCTTTATGGGAGACTGAATATTATAGCCCTAATCTAATAGGTGTGCAATCAATTCTGTTTACCATCATATATTAATACGTATATTTTGTCAGATTTCTTTACATAGCTCCTAGATGCTAGGGCGCAGCTACCTTGTCTGTCTTTACCAAAGAATCTTGCTAAGAGCTGAACTAAACTTGTAACTTACAGAAGGGGTAATTTTGCGTATTATCATTGGGGATGTTTATCAATTTATGGGCCATTGTCTTATCCCTTTAGATCCCTGGGATATTATGCTACATGTGTGGAGGTGAATGCACATCCATCCATTGAAACGTCAATAATAGTTGGATAGATGCAAATCAAACCAAACACAATCATCAAAGAAAATCATGATATTAATAAAATAAAAAGTAGTTGAATGTTTGTAAGTGTGTCCCTTAATTGAGATCAGGGAGGTTCTATACTCAAGAGTTATTTAAAATGTGATACATATGCAGAAGTGAATGCACATCCATCCATTGAAACGTCAATAATAGTTGGATAGATGCAAATCACAACCAAACACAATCATACAAAAGAAATCATGATATTAATAAAATAAAAAGTAGTTGAATGTTTGTAAGTATGTCCCTTAATTGAGATCAGGGAGGTTCTATACTCAAGAGTTATTTAAAATGTGATACATATGCAGAAGTGAATAAACATCCATCCATTGAAACGTCAATAATAGTTGGATAGATGCAAATCAAACCAAACACATTTATACAAAAGAAATCAAAGGTGGATTCTTAAAAATCTTTTTGGCTCACTGCCTCACTAAAATTAGTGAGGCTTGCTAAAAAAAATTTATTCAAATTCCTCCAAAATCGCATTAAAAATCTACAAAAATTAAATAAAAATTATAAATGGGTTATTAACATAAGATTTTGTTTAATTTTTGTAGATTTTTAATGCGATTTTGAAGGATTTTTCAAAAAAAAATCTTGTAGCGAGCATCACTAATTTTAGTGGGGCAGTGAGCCAAAAAGGTTTTTTTAAGAATCCACTTCAGGATATTAATAAAAAATATTTAGTATAAAAAGTAGTTGAATTTCTATATGCATGTTCCTGAATTTAATCTGATTAACTTTAAAAATAGGATGTTGAGCACTGTAAATTACACCTATATACCCAAAGTTTTAAGCCTTTTTTGAATTTTGATTGGTTGATTCAAAACTAGTAATTGTTCAAATTTCACAATTTAAAGAAGTAGGGTAGTTTTGATTACTATTATTGGGAATAAATATCAGTATATCGTCCATTGTCTTGTCCCTTTAGATCCATGACTTGACTAATACTACTATTAGAGTTGTCATTTTCAGGGAAGCTTAATTTTTTCTTTATTAGTTATTTTTTTATCATTGCTGAAGCAACTCTTGTATCTATCTTTGTCCGTCTGTCCAACTAATAAAGAGTAACACGATTTTCTTACCTTCTATTCAAGAAACCTTATTTATTCATGATAGGGGCGAAGCCTTTTGCATTAAATACTTTAACGATATGAACGAAATCATACCATCTATAATTACGATAATTGCCAATTAAAATAATTAAAAGGTCACAAACTCTGGAGAAAATCTGATATGGGTAGGTGATGAGAGAAAGTTAAGTAAGAGAGAGAGAGAGAGAGAGAGAGAGAGAGAGAGAGAGAGAGAGAGAGAGAGAGAGAGAGAGAGAGAGAGAAAGAAAGAGAGAGAGAGAGAGAGAGAGAGAGAGAGAGAGAGAGAGAGAGAGAGAGAGAGAGAGAGAGAGAGAGAGAGAGAGAGAAGAGAGAGAGAGAGAGAGAGAGATAGTCAAATAATTAGAGAAAGATGAGAGAAAAGAAGAGAAAGAGAGAGAGAGAAAAAAAAAGAGAAAGGAAGAGAAATAGATGAAATAAGGAAAAGAGAAAAACAACCATGATAAGCACATCTAATGAATGAACAGAACCTATATATATAAACTTACCTTGAGTATGCTAAAACTTGTAGAGTATCTGCGATATCAAAAAACTGCTTTAAAAACTTTTACCACTTTAAAATGTATTTTATAACTTTGTTAATTAAGGTGTATTTGTTGTAACTTGATAAAGTAGTTGGATGTTTGTACCTTACAGCCAAAATAACCTATCAATTACCTCATCTCGACACTGTAAAGCCAATTCTCTCCTTTTCTGGGTATTAGGTTAATTAACATTCAACAGACAACCAACTCTATGATTGCACGACCTTTGTCTGAAATGTCGTACCTGTGCATGGTAATGAGTTACGCCTCTGACATTGCAACAGTAGGAAACATTTCTAACGTCTTTGGTTCATCTAAGTTAAAAAAAAACCTTTTTAAGTTGTTATGTATAAGTACCTATTATCCCTAATTAGACATTATCTAATCAGTAAACGACATTAGATATAGGATAAACGTGGATATATTGACAGGGGAAAATTTGTCGTTAATTTAGCTTGCTAATATGGACCTCATTTATTGGTCAGTTCTTTCATCCACTAGGCGTAGAGGGGATGGGGTAAATGGGGTCTGATGGGGGTATCCTTATTTTAGCCAGCTGTGACTATTACTTTATTAGAGTTCTTGAAAATAAGGTGCAACATCCAGGTAATTTATATCCATTTGAGTAAACGACACACATTATATATTCAAACACTTTAAGTCTCAATAATTGGACGGCTTAATTGAGCCCATTAAAAGCATGGCTTCTATATAAGAATGTCAGTACGTCCGTTTATTCGTTACGCTTAGTAAACTTTTAAAATTGCATGTCTAATTTAATCACAAGTGACTGGAATTTAGGTGCTCTGTATTTAAAGGGGAAGTTAGAATACAGAAAAATGGCTTAAAATCATCAAAACCTAATAAATAAATATGGACAATTCAAATATTCAGAGGTTAGCGAGATCTTAAGGGACAAACAAAAAGACAACGTGATTTTTAGAGATAAATTCCACAATAAACAAAATTACCCTTCTTAAAATTATTAAGAAAAAAATATTTTAAAACGTATAAGTACGTAGTATAATTAATTGTAATATATTTTTTTGGGGTGGGCGTTATTTTTCCCAGAACCTACGAGAAGCTAACCTGTAAACCTGTAAGGACAGATAAACTAACATCCTGTTACTTTATTTTAAAGATATAGCTTAAAACCATTCTACTAAAAAAATCACACAACCTTAAAAAAAAGATGATTAATTTCCTAATTAAACTATTTTGAGATTAAATCACTAAACTCCTTAATTAAGTAATCCTTATACTAAAGTAACAGAATGTCTGTGTGTCTGTGTATCTGTGTGTCTGTGTGTTTGTACCGAAGGATCTCGCTAACCGCTGAACCGATCGGGTTCTCCTTAACAAGGTAGCTTCTCATAGGTACCGAGAAGGTTTATAACTATTTTGGGGGAGGGTATCACCACCCATAGGCGTCCAAGGGGGGGGGGGGGTAATGGGCCATTTGGCACCCCCAAAATTTTGTGAACAATACCCCCCCCAAATAAAAATTACCCCTACCTTGGGGGTGCCGTAGGCACCCCCAACGATTTTGGGGGGGGTAATTAGGTAGGTGCTTTTTTTACATAATTAAATTACCCCCCCCAAAAATTTTACCCCCGGGGTAAATTAGTTTGGGGGGGGTAATAACCCCCCCCCACAGATTTGGGGGGAGTATTTACCCCCTCCAACAGACTTTAGGGTGGGTAATTACCCCACCCAATCAAATTTTACCCCCGGGGTAAAAATTTTGGGGGGGGTAAAAAAAAATTTCGGCGCGCTTCGCGCGCCCTTTTACCCCCCCCCTAAAATTTTTTACCCCCCCTAAAAAAAAAGCTTGGACGCCCCTGTCACCACCCTCCCGAGAGAAATCGCCCCTTGAAAAAAATTACCCCTCCCAAAAAAGAGACTTCATCGAAACATAAACCAACTATTTTTATTTCTCTAATTAGATATTTGAAATAAAAAAAAGCATTGAAAGTGCCACTAGAGGCCTCTAGGGGCGTAGCCGCTAGTTAAATCATATAGGAGTAATATTTCAATAGCAATAATCAAAAACAATAAGCTAAAGAGTGAAAGAAACTTTAAAAAATTGGTTTTATTAATTTTTTGCTATTTCATTTTAATATTTGTAAAATATTGTTTGTTTAATATTATGCTATACATGATTTTTCAGTATGACTGAGAAGCAGTTCTAATCCAGCGGATATTTATTGGTTTAGAAGCTATACATGAATAGTTATTTAACGCATCATATAGTAAACAGCTTTCCACGGATATTAAAATGAAAAATTATGAGATTTCAACGAGTTTTGTTAGTCTTTTAATTAGAAAACATATATATCTATGTGAAAAGCAACCGATATATATACTTTTCTAACAGACAGACAGACTTACTTTTCGAATTATAGAGTAGCCTTTACACTAAAGATATAAATAGCTAACTATATTTCATTTAATACGGAAATTACCTAACCAAATCCTAAATGAAAAGTATAGAATTCCTCAATATTTAAGTCATAAAGGTATTAAGGATGTATTTAGATATTATGTCACAAAATTAAAATCCTTTTTGTAAACCATAGCCTTAATCCTCCCCCTACTTTATTTCTACTACTTTTATAAAAGGTGTTCACAAAATTTAAATAAATGAAATATTTGCATAATTTTAACAACAAAAAACATCATATTAAAACAGCTGTATAGATTTAATAGAATGATCAGAATGTTTTTTCTTAAAACATGAAGATTTTGCAATGGTAATGATTCTTAGGGCAATAAGGCTCGACGTTTCGCTTTACTAGCAATTGTGTAAGTTAAGTTAAATTTTGGTTAAATTATCAATTATCCTCTTAGTTTTTTTTGGCCAAGGGTTTGGAACACTATTTTATAATCTTTACAACCCCCCCATCCCCAGAGGGGATGCGGTTGCTTTGCGGTCACATGAAAAGCCATCAAAGTCCCCTTTCAAAATATTTAACAAACCATTTCAAATTTTAGCAGAATAAAACGCATTATAAAATAAGATAACATTTCCTTAGATTTTGAAGTATTTTATAATATTACGTACTAGAAACTGTTCCCCTAGCATTTATGGAGAAAGAAGACCAGAAAAATAGCCAAAAACCATCACAGGACCTATGTGAATCTTACCTAAAATAGATAACCCAATCGGTTCAGTATAGTTATATTTTACTTAACATCAGATAAAATCCTTTTTAATAAGAATTTGATTGAAAATATGCGGGAAAGTGCCTAATGTTTGTTTTTCATCAAGGTTACCATTATAAAGGTAGATAATTACATTTGTACGACTTGATTTTAAACTAATTGCTACGCCTCTAGGGACACTAGACGGGAGGGGAGGGGGGGGGGGGCGTGAATCCACCCTAACTTTTTAAAAATTTAGTTTTAAAAAGAAAAACATTTGAAGGTTATTTCTCTTTGGATATTAATAAACCTTCTGTGGACCTATGATAAGCTAAATTTAAAGGAGAACCATATCGGTTCAAGTAATTATTTCCCTCACATTTATAACTTTGGCATATTAGAAATTATTGAATTTATACATTTATCTAAGCAATAATAAATTATATTTATGTATCGCATCGTATTATATACAGTTCTCCGCGGATATTAATTTTATGATTTTTATTTTAATATTCATGGAATTTGTCTGTAATACGATCATAAGGATATTGATATGGGATATTGATAGGTTTCGAAGTCATACTTGGAATAAAGATTAATTCATTTTAACCCTAAAAATCTAGACTTATAAAAATTATCTTTGATTTATAGGACTAGACATTTGATTGACAAGGTATTGATACTTTCTACGGGTGGTCGCATCTTGCACAAAAAAGGTTCCCAAGGTTTTTAGACTTTATAAAATAACAGAAGAATTATATATATATTACCCAGTTTCTTTTGTGTTTCATACTAAAAATAAAATTTATGGGATTTGTTGCAGAACAGTTAGGGGCATGAAGATATGTTTTGAAATATTTTTTACTCTGTTTAAACTTGTAAGAAATGAGTAATTTATTAGACCTCGTTTTAGGATAAATTAATTTGCTAATAAAAACTAATAAAATTCCTAAAAAATATACCCTCAAAACACCTAACAGTGTCACACTTTCTTAGCATTTGGAGGCAAGTGGACAAAAAACATTGTATAGTTCACGCTTCTTACCTTTAAAAGTTTTAAAGATTAAATATTAATCTTTTTTTTGACAGGTGTTTTTTTCTGTATTAAACAATTTCCCCAAAATCGACCCCATTTATTTGTAGGATAGGGCACATCACAGCCCTTGTCTCTAAGGAGAAGCATTTTAAAACCCCCAACTGTAAATATTACGATCTTGACTCTTCATTATAACACAAACATTCACATGAAATTTAAATTCTTGTCAAGATTGGTGTACTATCCATTTCGTGCATTTTATCAAATTTATCAGAATAGTGTTTTATTACACAACAGCACAAAAAACTGTAACTATTCCATTTTGATTTACTTTTTTAAAATGCACTGACCCTCCACCAACTCCCCCTAATTTATGAAATAAATAGGGGAAGGTAGTTTTACTATGCCTAACCCTTTTTCAAGGGGCCCTCTAACTGGAGTGATTTTACCCTTTGGGGCTACTTAGTACCCAATATAACCTAACCTAACCTGTGTAATAAACAAACAAACGGTAAACTGCCAACTATTTTTTAGTTTTGTTTCACTAAAGAGGAGGGAGGGTTTCGTGGCTTAATAAGGCATTTTGAGGGAAAAACGCCAAGAACCCTATTATCACAACTGCATCAGTTTTATATTAATGTTTTCTCATTCGTTGGCTCAACAATTTTGGGGACTTTTATTGAATTTTGATTGGATGTTTCATTAATTTGAGTGTCCAAACATTTCAACCACTAAATGTTAGTTACAGAAGGGGTAATCTTGTATATCAACATTGGAAATATACATCAATTTTTCAACCATTGCAATGCATTGTCTTATCCCTTTAGATCCTTGCAAAAAAAACAATGAAGTTGTGATCATATGCGGAAGTGAAGAGACACTACCGTCAGGATAGATATACACTATAGGACAGCATTCCTGCGCTAGAGATGGACATACAGATAGATATTTAGATAGACAGTTTCTTACTAAAATATTTAATTTCTATAGTAGCCAAGCTACTCTACAACGTTGGTATGTCCGTCTTTTATGGAAATGGATTTAGGATATACGTGGATATATTGACAGGGAAAATTTGTTATCAATATATAATATGAACCTCATTTATTGGTCAGTTCGTTCATCTAGTAGGAGGAGAGGGGGTAAAAGGAGGTGGGTAAAGGGTATCCCTATTTTAGCCAGCTGCGTGCATCACTTTATCAGAGTACAGGAAATCTGGTACAACATCCAAGCAATAATATATCGATTTTCCTGGACGGACTAAGATTTAAAATAAAGCTTATTCTAATTTGATATGTTATTTAATGTCTTTTACAATGTTTTATTGATATTACCTGCCATAAATTTGCTTCTATTCATGTAAATCTTCTTATATTTTAATAAAATTATATAATTTCTTATTGCTGCGTTTCTTTTGGTCATAATTGTAATTGTTAATTTAGAAGCCACATTCTTTTAAAATAAATTATTCCAAAATTTTTCAAATTTAGAAAGTTTAAATAAAAATAATATTATAAATTAGTTATTGAAATTTATCTACCCTCAAAAAAAACTTTTGATTTATATATTGACAAGGATGACAACAACATCCAAGGGAAGCGAAGCACAAAATACTATAGATGGACATACGGACAAAGTGTGTTATAGAGCAAATGTTATATGGATATATATTATACAGATAACTCCCTCCCTCCCTTTATCAATGACTTTTTTCGTCTGCTACCAAATTGTTTTCTGCTACTTGGCTGTGTTAATATTACCAACACCATTGGTTGATTTTCAATGACCCTATTGAGAGTCGGCACAATGTCACTGCGATGGGGGAGATACAGCTAGTTAACCCCTTTCCCTCTAGTGTTTTACTCTAATGTAATAACAATGTCTGTTGAAGCATGAAAACGAACAAATAATGTATAGAGTAAAGACGCGTACAGGTCATAGGAATCTTCACTGAAAAATTGACCTGTCTATCTGAAATTGCAGCACAGTTTCGTGGCTTACTGACGAACGGACGGACACAGTGAATTATAAAGTATCTTCGCTTCTAAAACTATAAAGAATATATCAGTATTTTCAATTTGATTTGGTTTCAAAATTTAAAAAGTTTGCTATATTGTTTCTAAGAATGTGTATGTTATATATGCCTTTCAAGGGATATAAAGGGATAAGACAATGGGTGATAAATTGATTTACATCCACTAGTATAGCCATTCCTTACGCCCCTCTTAACAGGGAAATACAACCTTCTGATACAGCAAAGGAGTGTGTAAAAGAAAAACCTTTGCACGCCATTTTATTGCAGCTTTGCGATCTTTTAGACATTATAAATTTTCCAGTATGGTTCGAAACTGATTAATATCCGCCGGATTAGAACCGGTCCTCAGCCATACTAAAAACTCATGTATAGCATCTTATTACAGAACTCGGGGCTAACAAAACTGGTTGTCTTATAACTTTTCTATTTAATATCCGCAGAAAGCTGACTATAATAGGATGCGGTAAATAACTATTCTGTATCTAATCTATAATTGGGGCATTAATGGATAAGTAT